>NC_081407.1:15000-361455 GCF_030272615.1 Cryptomeria japonica | reverse complement strand
CTCTCTCTCTCTCTCTCTCTCCCCCCTCTCCTTTCCCAATCTCTCTCTCTCTCTCTCTCCCCCTCTCCTTTTCCCAATCTCCCTCCCTCTCTCCCTCCCCCCCTCTCCTTTTCCCAATCTCTCTCTCTCTCTCCCTCTCTCCCTATCCTTTCCCCAATCTCCCTCTCTCCCTCCCCCTCTCCTTCTCTCCCTCTCTCCCTCTCCTTTTCCCAATCTCTCTCTCTCTCTCTCTCTCTCTCTCTCTCTCTCTCTCTCTCTCTCTCTCCCCCTCCCTCCCTCCCTCCCTCTCCCCCTCTCCTTCCCCCCCCCTCTCTCTCTCTCCCTCCCTCCCTCTCCTTCCCCCCCCCTCTCTCTCTCTCCCTCCCTCCCTCTCCCCCTCTCCTTTCGCCCCCCCCTCTCTCTCTCTCTCCTTTTCCCAATCTCCCTCCCTCTCTCCATCCCCACTCTCTCATTCTCTCTCCCCCCTCTCCTTTTCCCAATCTCCCTCTCTCTCCCTCTCCCTTCCTCTCTCCCTCTCTCTCTCTCTCTCTCTCTCCCCTCCCTCTCCCCCTCTCCTTTTCCCAATTGCCCTTTCTCTCCCTCTCCCCCTCTCCTTTCCCCAATCTCCCTCTCTCCCTCCCCCTCTACATCAAAGTTTGACTATTTTTTCCACTTTGAGCGCTCAAGGGAAAACGTCTCTACGAGGTGGCTTGTAATGATCAGACATCTTGGAGAGCGAAAAAAGGGCACACCTAGTGTAAAACCGACCACCTAGATGCACTCGTGCTGACGGTTCATTCCCATGACAAGCAGAATGAAAGATGCACTATTTTGCCACCTCTCACTGACAGTTTTTGATGCGACAGAAAAAATATCACCACAAGAAAATGGAATCAAGTTGCCTGAAACTAAGATAGGATTTTTTAGTCAGCAACAACATGACCCCATAGGTTCAAACATATTGTCCATAAGTGCCACGGTCTCCGAGTTACACTACGTCAAAGTTTGACCATTTTTTCCACTTTGAGCGCTCAAGGGAAAACATCGCTACAAGGTGGCTCGTAACAATCAGACATCTTGGGGAGTGAGACAAGGGAACACCTAGCATAAAACCAACCACCTGGATGCTCTTGCATTGATGGTTTGTTCCCACGACAAGTAGAACGAAAGATGCACTATTTTGCCACCTCTCACTAACGGTTTTTGATGCGACAAAAAAAAATCTCACCACAAGAAAATGGAATTGAGTTGCCCGAAATCGAGATAGGATTTTTTAGGAAGAAACAACATGACCCCATAGGTTCAAACAGATCATCCATAAGTGCCATGGTCTCCGAGTTATGGGATGTCAAAGTTTGACCATTTTTCCCACTTTGAGTGCTCAAGGGAAAATGTCGCTACGAGGTGGCTCGTAAGGATCAGATGTCTTGGGGAGTGAGACAAGGGAACACCTAGTGTAACCACCTGGATGTGTTCGTGCTAACGGTTCGTTCCCACGACAAGCAGAACGAAAGATGCACTATTTTGCCACCTCTCACTGACGATTTTTGATGCGACAGAAAAAATCTCACCATAAGAAAACAAAATCAAGTTGCCCAAAATCAAGAGAGGATTTTTTAGGCAGAAACAACATGACCCCATAGGTTCAAAAGGATCACCCATAAGTGCCATGGTCTCCAAGTTATGGGACGTCAAAGCTTGGCCATTTTTTCCACTTTGAGCGCTTAAGGGAAAACGTCACTACGAGGTGGCTCGTAACGATCAGATGCCTTGGGGAGTGATACAAGGGCACACCTAGCATAAACCTAACCACTCGGATGTGCTCACATTGACAATTCATTCCCATGACAAGCAGAATGAAAGATGCACTATTTTGCCACCTCTCACTAACGGTTTTTGACGCTTTTTGATGCGACAAAAAAATCTCACCACAAGAAAATGAAATCAAGTTTCCTCAAACCGAGAGAGGATTTTTTAGGCAGTGACAACACAACCCCATAGGTTCAAATGAATCATCCATAAGTGCCATGGTCTCTGAGTTACGAGACGTCAAAGTTTGGCCATTTTTTCCACTTTGAGCGCTCAAGGGAAAACATCGCTACGAGGTGGCTCGTAACGATCAGACACCTTAGGGAGTGATACAAGGGCACACCTAGTGTAAAATCGGCCACCAAGATGTGCTCACGCTAATGGTTCATTCCCACGACAAGCAGAATGAAAGGTGCACTATTTTGCCACCTCTCACTGATAGTTTTTGACAGTTTTTGATGCGACATAAAAAAATCTCACCACAACAAAATGGAATCGAGTTTCCCAAAATTGAGAGAGGATTTTTTAGGTAGCAAAAAAATGACCCCATAGGTTCACATGGATCATCCATAAGTGCCACGGTCTTCGAGTTACAAGACGTCAAAGTTTGGTCGTTTTCTCCACTTTGAGCGCTCAAGGGAAAACGTTGCTACGAGGTGGGTTGTAATGATCAAATGCCTTGGGGAGTGATAAAAGGGAACACATAGCATAAACCTAGCCACCAGGATGTGCTCGCACTGACGGTTCATTCCCACGACAAGTAGAACGAAAGATGCACTATTTTGCCACCTCTCACTAACAATTTTTGACACTTTTTGATGCGACAGAAAAAATCTCACCACAAGAAAATGGAATTGAGTTGCCTGAAATGGAGATAGGATTTTTTAGGCAGCAACAACATGACCCCATTGGTTCACACAGATCATCCATAAGTGCCACAGTCTCTAAGTTACAAGATGTCAAAGTTTGGCCATTTTTTCCACTTTGAGTGCTTAAGGGAAAATGTCGCTACAAGGTGGCTCGTAACGATCAGACTTCTTGGGGAGAGAGACAAAGTCACACCTAGCATAAACCTGACCACCCAGATGCTCTCACGCTGATGGTTCATTCCCATGACAAGTAGAACAAAAGATGCACTATTTTGCCCCCTCTCACTGACAGTTTTTGATGTGACAGAAAAATTTTTACCATAAGAAAACGTAATTGAGTTGCGTGAAACTGAGATATGATTTTTTATTCAGCGACAACACGACCCCATTGGTTCACATGGATCATCGATAAGTGCTTCAAATCTTCTTTTATAGGTGATTTGGATGAATAGGTGTGTCTCTTACCCTAAGGCTGACTTGTTATGGAATAAAATTTAATTGAAAACCTTACCTAAGCTGACTCATCCTTAGAAAAATTTCAAATCTACTTTGTGTGCTCAAATCTTATCTTAATTGGTTCTTGAAATGATGAACTTCACTCCATAAGCATGAGTTTATGAAATAATAACTTCACTCCAATCTCTTCATGCATGAAGGACTCAAAGAAAATTCACTCAATCAAAATACACAATATCAACATTACCGGTATCGGTACTTGGGTATACACAATATGAGAAATAGATAGTTTAAAAGTATACGCCATATGAGTTGCAAGTAATGAATAAATTGGATCACATTTCAAGACATATACATAATGAACAAATTTGATCACATTTCAATAGCGAATAACTAAGTTTTAGGAATATTATGTTTTATATATATCAATGAACAAATTGGATCGAATATCAAGTTTCATAAATATCAAAATGAACAATAATCATGTACATATATCAAAAAATGGAATAGATGCCAAATCAATAATAGTTACAAAAATGTGGCATGTGCCATGTCCGTCAAAGTCGATATATACATATACAAATGTCGAATATATAAAAAATTGGTCCTTCAATGACCACAACTATAACTATATGTCTCTATCAGAACTATGACTGTGGCGGATCATCAAAACCGAGCCTCTTCGAAGCAGTACGTGGCTCTGCAGGTGGTTGCACAAGGACAATTCAAATGTCGAATCAAATATATTTTCTCAATATAACATCAAAATAACTAAATATAGAACTCTAAATTGTTTGAAGATGAAATGTTGATTACTTCATCTCTGTCTTTTGCAATTTAGTGAGGCTGAGGATCCATGGGATGTCCTGAAGGAGGCTGTAACTGGTAAAACAACATTAATACATGTTAATGACATATATGTCAAATAACACATAATAACTAAAAATGAATAGACTAAAAAACTAAAGCATATCGGAGCCTCATATGGATGTGTTGTGGTCGTAGGAGGCAAAGTCACAGATGAATCAATTACGATCATTTACTATATCCATGGTAAGTGATCCAAAAGGAGTTAACTAGATGGTTTCAACTCCATTGTGCACTTAGTGAAAAGGAGTTGATCTAAGACAAACATACCTTTTGCCTTGGTCGTGTTGGATCCCATAATATACGTGTAGGACTTCTACTGAAATGGAATGGTAGAATAACAATAGGAAGTTTGGAAGGGGCTTGTAATAGTTTAAAGACAATCATACAATTTAATAACCAAAAGTTATTGAAAAACTAGATAAAACAAATATTTTTAACATATGTAGAAAAAATGCACACCGACGCCTCGTATAGTTGTCCTGTAACCTTAGGAGGCCTAGTCGAATCTGATGCAACTATTACCATTTCATGTATGAAAAATGATAACATATGATATAGACATAAAAGGATTTATTATTTCAAACAAGCAAGAATGCAATCCAAAGTGAATATGAAGATATCACCTCTTCCCTCCGCTGAACCTCATCGACATTAGGTGCATTCATTAATTCCATAAACCCCATATGTTTTTGTATATAGAACAAATAAATTAAGTGCATTTATCAATATCTAAATATACATGTTTAATCATAATACATTTCAATAATTGAATTTAAATTGTAGTGAATCACCTTCTGTCGTTTGGGTGTCCGAGAGGATATCTTTTTTTGTCTCAAAGTTCTAGAGGTTGACTTTCTCACATGAGATGTCCTCGAGGTAGGTGGGATAAACTAATGGAAAAAAATTAACATAAGAGAAAAGAGCATGTATTTAATATATCACTTAAGTAAAAAATATATAACTCTAAATGGTACCACATAGATATCTTGGCCAAAGTCAATGGCTGAAAGCGTGATATCATCAAGTTGGGACATCTCAGTCACTGATAAGCCCTACAAAATATCAAGTAATGATACATATAATTAACAAAATATATTTTGAATCCAATGTATTATTATATTTTTAACAAATTTACAAATCTTTACCTCTGGTGGCAAAACTACTCGTGACCGTGGAGTCGATTGAACAGTATGTAGTGTACTCCCACCACCTGTTGCATCCTGCAATGCATTTTATTTAAATGTCACTTTAAATTATTCTAAAAATAAAAAATTGATTTCTTTTTATAAGATTTGGTCACTTAATTGATAACATGTCATAAACAAAATTAAACACACCTATGTTTGATAGAGAGGGTACAACATATTGAGCAGTTCATCGGTGAGGGCCACATTCTCTGCAATGGAAGCATGACATCTACTCCCATAACATGTACATGAATGAGATGTCCCACCATCCTCGTCCACATCGGTGTTTACACCAGAACATACACCCTGGTAGGTGGGGCACATATGCTGAATGGGCTGGCTTGTGCCAAATGATGCATGAGGTGCTGCTAATGAAGGAGGTTCCATTGAGGAAGGAGGTGTTGTTGATGAAGGAGGTGTTGCTAATGAAGGAGGTGCCACTAATGAAGGAGGTGCTGGTACATCCTCTACCCCGACCAGCTGTGTGCCATGTTGAACAATGACATCAGTTAATGATGCAGTTGCCTGAAGAGTCTGTAATTCCATAGACTCCTTCAAGGATATAGGGACAGTGACATGAACCATGGGTTTAGGAGATGTACACCTCCTATGTTATGGGTCTATTTCCCTATGGGCCCCAGGTCTATCCTTCCCAGAGCCTCTCCCTCTACCCTGAAATTGTCGGATGTCAAAGTAATTCAGCTTCTCACCGAGGATAAACTCACAATACAAATTTCTCAAAAAATACAGAGGCACCTCCCAATTATTACAAGGTGGTTGGTCAAAGACCATATACCACCTATCCCAAAAAGCTTCTTTCAACCTAGCATGAACACACCAATGTATAGGAAACCGAGTTGTATTTAGTTCTAGGTTGTTAAAGGTAACAGGATTGGTGAAAAGAGCACGTATGTCAGCTTTACCTATGCCCTTTTTCTTCACTTGATCATATGACAACCCATCCACATAAAATGTTTGACATCTATCCCTCCATGAACCCCATTTTGTAACCTCCCTAGATATCTCATTTTTACTATTAGCCATTATTTGTAGTGTTCTGGCAAGGGTTGAGTGGTCCTCAAGCCTAGAGGTCCTCAACCTATTCACCAATATAGAAATTTGGGCACTATTTTGTGTAAGGGGATTGATGAGATCATCTTGTGTGGCATCTACATGATCTAATGGAGGACATGGAGGGTTTCGGGGTGGTGGTGGTTGTTGAGGAGCAACATTTTCAGGATTTTGAAGGTTTTCTTGTTGCTCTTGTGCAATGTTAATAGGGCTTTCTTGTGTTGCTTGTGCAGGAGGAGGTCTTTGTTGTCTATTTCATTTTTGGGGATTGCTTGAAGAATCTGACATCAAATTAATAAAAATAAAACTTAAATCAATTAAAAAACCCAAATTAAATTAAAATGCAAAGAAAAATAATCAAACAAATCAATTCTTACCTGTTCGACGAGGTGCCATTGTTGAAAATTGCTCTCGATGTTGGGAAAATAAAAAATAGTTGCAAACCTGTGTGAGTTCTATGCTTTTTTGGCTTCTCCTTGTTGTTGTTCCACGGGTTTTGGCGTTGAAAATGGCCATAACCCGTGGCCTACATAAAAGAAATATGTTTCTCAAAACCCGTATGGGTTTTGAGGAACTTTTGGTTTTTTATATTGTTTTTTCTCTAGGCTTGGTGTTACCAAGCCTATCACATTTTTGAAATTTTAGAACCCGCACAGGTTATGATTTTTTTTTGGCATGTGGCCACTTTTCTGTTCACCATCTTGGTGCACTTACCCATATTTTGATTATTTTGACCCTTCAAGGAGGGTGTATATTGTACCATAATTGACACATTCATTGATTATATATATATATATATATATATATATATATATATATATATATATATATGAGATGTGATTTTTGGTGGCGTATATGCATGTGATGGGTCTTATCTGACTTTTTTGTGATGCAAGATAATTGATTTTATGTGTATGAATATGTTATCTATGATGGTGCTAACATGTTTGTGGATGCATGATGTATGTGAATAATATGTCTATATGACATGCATGTTTTTGGATTTTTATGTGATGATAATGTTTGTGCTTGTGTGATGCAAATAAATGTTATATATGATGCGATTAATTAAATTCACCTAAATGAATGATAACTAAATACACTGGGTAATGTAATGAAAACCCTTATTTAGCCACTAAAAAAAATAACAAACCAAAATGTGTCTGGTTAGTGATGTATGGACTACTTGATGACTTACCATTTGCTTGAGATATTAGTGTTCGAATAAAAAATTAATGGACCTAAAATGACCTAAGAATGCAATGCAATGAGATTAATTTCAAATGTTTTATATTGAATAGAGTGATTATTAATGATTGTTGTGTTGCATGAGATACTAATGTTTGAATGGGCTTTAATTATCCTTACATTATTATGAACCTAGAATGTGTAATTGTGAACATGCATGACATATATAGTTCGATAGATAGTCAAGATTGTATGTCTCAAATGCAATGAATAGTGCAACTAAATATACTTCATGATTATGCTACTAAATGAACAAAATGATAATGATTATGAATAAGATGATAATACAACTAAATGATTATGCAACTAAATGAATAAAATGATTATGCAACTGAATAATGCGCCTTGGATAATACAATTAATGAAGATAATTATGCCACTAAATGAATAATATACTTAATGGTGAGACTAAGTGGTAATGAATTTTTTTTTTGGAATGTGCCAATCATAGTACAACAACATGGGATTTAGAAGAAAAAAGGAAAGTGAATAAATTGAGGTCTCCAAAATGCATAGGGTAGGATGAAATGCAAATGATGAGATTGAGATGGAGGGATTTGTTGTGAAAACTGTGGAGAGAAAAACTAGTTTTAATATTGCCAAGGATAGTCTACACCACTGATTATAGGAATCAAGATGCTATGAAAAATCCAAGGTGTGGACTGACTCTCAGACAATAGGTATCCCTTGCACACAACTATCTAAACACCATATAGATGTAGATACAAGGTTGTAGATTCATGCGAGAGAAACTATCAAACATGATATACCACAAAGACATGCCCCAATATACACCCATCCACAACATACCAGAATATAAAATGATCCTGGTAGTTGTAGGTAGGAGTAGTCGTAGGAAAAAACAATGCAAAACCAAATCAAACATACCAACTTATGCAAGCAAAATGTGCAAAGCCAACTGATGTCTCTTGCCAAGAGTAGGACTTGGGATTGTGGGTACACCGTTGAATAGGGGAAGGATGCATCTAGATGGGTAGGAGTAACTAATGAAACTAAATAGGCAATAGAGCAGGTGGAATAGACACATGAATGTAGATGTGGTACTTGACTGCAAAGACTTGATGGAGTACATGTGAATGGATGTTTGAATAACATGCAAGTTAAGAAGAAGCACAAGCTCAGGACTTGGGGTTAAGCTCAAGATACTAGGATAAAAGCTCAGTGTAACGGGTGAAAGCTCAGTTTGATGGGATGGAAGCTTAGTTTGATGGGATGAAAGCTCAGTTTGATGGGATGCTCCTTATTTATGACCCATGCAAAGACTCATCATCACATAACGGGGGAAGGGATGGATAACCACCCTACTAAGGATAGTTTGGTAGGGATAGAGGGTAGGGATGTTGCAAAATGAATCACAATATCTATGGAGGTGGTTAGGAGCACCTTGTTCCTTTTCTTTTTCTTGTGAAGGGGATGGATGGCAGGATCATCAGATCAATTTTATGACAAAATGAAGGAGACAACTGACAACAAGCAAGGTGGTGGATGCTATATGTAGAAGGATTATGTAATGGCATGGATTGAAGAAATTGATGGATCAAATGGTTGCAAGTGAGAAAGGGGAATGAGATAGGAATGCATTTTTTGTTAGATGAAGGAGACAACTAGCAACAAGCGAAGTGGAGGGAATGATGGTGGGGGTCATCCTACATAGATGGCCTTTTAAATAGGCTTGTACAATCCTCCTCATTGCTAAGGGGCAAGGATGATGTCATAATATTCAATTTTTATTATGGAATATGAGCATCGGGTGGGGTGATATTGGTGAGAGATGTTATGAAGCAGAGTTTGGTCACTATCAAAGTTGCGAAACCACTGGGTGAGGGGGATTTGAGTTTGTCCAGATAGACGATGGATCTAGATTATTTACCCTGGTGCCTAAAACCAGGTTTTCACCAAGGTAATTTCCCATAGCACCACATAGTGGTTTTCACTGATGGATGTATTGATTTTTCTTTACTTTTTCCATTTTATATTTTTTTTTGTATTTTTGTGCTTTTTTTTATTTTTTTGACTTTTTCATGCTTTTAGACATCTGGTGACCTTTTGAGGACTTAGGCACATAATATCTTTAGGTGCATGATGTTCATAGGATCATCTAAGGGATCTCCTTCAGGAGTAGCCAACTGATATGCCCTTGATCCATACTTTTCTATGATCACATAAGGTCTAAGCCAATTGGGCTCAAACTTGCCTTTCTTTTCTCTTTCTTGAAGGTTTCTTTGATTTTTCATAAGGACAAGATCACCAACTTTAAATTCTTGGGTTCTAACTTTCTTGTTATAACTCAAGCGTAAGCAATTTTGATATACTCGGAGATGGTTTAAGGCCTTCAGATGCCTTTCATCCAACAATTCTAGCTCTTGCAGCCTGACAACTCTATATTCATCATCAGGGAGGATATTTTGCAGTGACACCCCTAGGGAGGGGATCTCGATCTTAAGAGGGTGGAAAACTTTGGAGCCAAAGACAAGGGAATATGGAGTGGCTCCTATGGGTGTGCGGTAAGCCCATAGAGTGGGATGGATTTGGAGATGCCAGTCACGACCAACTTCATTGACTATCTTTTTAAGGATTTTGATTAGGGTTTTAATAGAAGCCTCAACTTGATCATTACCTTGTGGGTAGTACGGGGTGGAGAAGCAATGTTGGATATCAAACTTCTAACAAAGTTATTTAACATCCTAATTTTGAAGTATCTACAATTATCTGTCATGATAACTTTGGGGATTCCATAGTAGCAGATTAAGTAGTTCAGGATTAATTTAGAGACCTGCTTTCTAGTGGTGAAGGTAAGAGGGATGGCTTCCACCCACTTGGTGAAGTATTCGGTGGTGGTGATGATGAATTTATGACTGTTGGAGGATGCGAGATAGATTTTCCCAATGAGATCGAGCCCCCATTATGAGAAGGGCCAAGGAGTGATAAAAGGTTGTAGATCTTGTGATAGAGCATGAATCTTGTCACCGTGCTTCTGAGAAGGGATATATTTCTTCACATAATTATATGCATCTTCTTCCATTGTAGGCCAGTAGTATCCCATTTGCAAGAGATTTTTAAAGTAATACCAATTGAGTGTGCCCCATAGATACCCTCATGCACTTCGCGTAGTGCCCATTTAGCCTCTTGTCTGTCTAGACACCTTAGGAGTGAACCATCGAAATGCCTTATGAATAAGGTGTCTTTGAGGATGGTGTAACGAGCGCAATGATGGATGAAGGTGCGATGTTGGGTTTTGGTGAGGTGGGGAGGGATAATGTTGTCTCTTAGGTAGGTGAAGGTCTCTTGATACCAAGGGGATTCAGGAGTAGCAAGTACACACACCATTTCAGACTCAGGTAGATCATATGCCAGTATGAAGAGTTGCTCGACCAAAAACTCACATTTTTGACTATGTGCCGACATCTGAAGGAGAGAACCAATAGTAGCCATTTCATCTACAACACTATTGTTTGTGCATGGAATCTGCTGAAATTGGATTGTCATGAAGTGTTGCTTTAGATCTTTTACCATGCTACGATAGGGAAGAAGCTTGTCATCTTTTGTTTGGTACTCATCATTGACCTATTTAATGACAAGTTGGGAATCACCATAAACATGTAATTCCAATATCTTCCATTAGATGGCCAAACAAAATGGTTACAACATGGAGACAAAAGGTCTAAGTTCTTTTTCAATATCCTGAGACAAAAACAGCGCAGAGAGAAAATTGGTAGATTATGGTTTACTGGTAAAGATGTTACTAAGGTGGATGAGATTAAGAATGAATTCTTTCTTTTCTATCAAAATCTATTTTCTTTCGAGGATTCCCCCTCCTCTTATGAAGCTAGGGAGATATGCAGAAATCTTCTCCCTAACCTTATATCCAATGAGGATGGATAGAAGCTTAAAAGACCCATCACGGTGGATGAGATCAAGAAGGCCATTAGGACCCTTAAGGATGGTAAGGCCCCAAGTGTTGACGGACTCCCCATTGAGTTCTACAAGGCTAATATTAACTGGATTAGTGATGATCTTTTGGATGTTTATGAAGAAGCCTTAGAGAAAGGCTCTCTAGGCCCTGGCATCAATAGGGGTATCATTAAACTGCTCCCCAAAGATGGGGACAAATCTTTGATTAAGAATTGGCACTGTATTACCCTTTTGAATGTTTCCTAGAAGATTTTGGCAAAAATTTTGGCCCTCAAACTTGAAGATATATTGCCTAAATTCATTTGCTCCACTCAAACGGGTTTTATCAAAGGTAGATATATCTTTGAGACTTATTACTAGCTGGGAGGCCATGGAATGGGCTAAGGTGTCTAACCAAAAAGTTGCTATGTTTTTTTTGGACTTTGAGAAAGCTTATGATAGAGTGGAATGGGGTTTCATCATCATGATTCTTGAAGCCTTTGGTTTCCCCAAAGAGTTTTTCCAGTTTGTTCAGGTCCTCCTCAAGGATGCATTTGCTTAGGTTGAAGTTAATGGATCAATCTCTCAAGCATTCAAGATAGGAAGGTCCATTAGACAAGGATTCCCTTTGGCTCTTGCCCTATTCATTATTGTCTCTGATAGCATGGCACACTATGGAGATGATTTATTATTGTTGTAAATGCATTAAGCCGACATGTTTAATGGGTTATTGCATTGGATAATATATTGTTTGTAAAAAGTTTTTTTTGTAATATCTTGTAGAGCCAACCTACTAAAATTGGTCTTAGGTTATGGTATAAATGTAAGATCTTATTTGTAAGATCGAATGTGGAATGTGAAGAAGAATTGTGAGAAGGTATATGTGAGATTAAGCAGAGGTATACACGAAGACATCATTTGAAGGTGAAGCTAGATTTTTGTAGAAGCATATCAACATTACACCTGTACTGAATCCAGCATATGAAGATGCTATTTTGTGCAGTACATTCTTCTTGGATTTAACCATCCAACTATAGTCAGTGTGACTCCCATTTTGTGATTGAGCAGTGAGCTCTAGGTTGTTGGCCTTTCTGCATGTGAAGACCCCATCTATGTACACTTACTATCTACAGTAGTATCATCTGATTGTGGGTAACGTTTCCCACCGTGGTTTTTCCCCTTATAGGGTTTCCATGTACAAATATTGGTGTTATGTGTTGTGGATGACTTTATGTTTATGTTTCATGCATTAATCTTTATCGGTATAGCAATTTACTATTAACACTGTCTACCGGCATACTTAACTGGTCTATCAGTATTAAGCATTAAGTTGGTTAATTGGTTTTTGGTTTGAATTTATTAGACAACTGATTCACCCCCCCCCCCTCTCAGTTGTCTCCAGGGACCTAATAGATTGCAACTTCCCTTTTTTAGAATTGGCTTGAGTGAACAAGCCCTACAAGCGGTTTATCTCAACACTTCTAGATTTGTTCTCCTTTCTTTGAGTATCCAAATATTCTCTGAGGTGGATGATCTCTACTTGCATCTTGTCCAGGTGACAACTCTTCTTGATGAAATCTGAAGGCACCACCTTCAAATTTTCTTCCATCATTTGTACTTTATCCATAGTCGTGGGATTTGAGAGATTAACCCCAATAGCATGTAGAGTGTAATCATTGGACTTGATTTGGGCCTCTAGCTTGTTGACCTTTGGGAACATGGTTGCAAAGAGGAGGTTATTACTTTTCATGTCAAAATGTGTTTGCACATGTGGTTGGGCTAGCTTAGCACCATATTTATCCTTTCTTTTATGTACTCGGTTAGTAACTTGCTAGTAAAAAGTTGTTATCTTCATTTGCCCTTATGATTGCCCATCCTTTGCTCAAAGTTCTAAATGAGACTTCCTTCCTCTTTTGTTGGGGGTACCCTTGCTACAATCAAACAACTTTTTGGAGGACAATTCTTGGTGGAAGCCCAGAAAATGATTTCGTCGATCTGCATCCCCAACAAGTTCCTAAGCATTTGCCCCCATAGAGCCTTCTTCATTCAAATGATCCATCTCCATCATTTGTTGAATCAAGGCTTGCCTTTTAGATTCTATTTCTTCTTCATTCAAATTTCCATCTTCAAGCTCTTCGATATGAATTGACTCTATCTCCACATCTCTTGTAATAGGATCCTCATGACTATTCTATTTTTGAGTAAATAATGGATTATTTATCCACTTTGTTGGATCAGTTTGATCCTATTGAGCCATTGTTTCAAGGTTGTTATTAATCTCTTCTTGCAAAAACTCTACCTCATGAATCAAATGTTCAAGCTATTTTTTTAACCCCAATTCCTTTTGCTTGGTGTCAATGTACATATATGAAAAATTTCCATCACCATTATTTAGAATTATGGGGAAAGAGGGTTGAGGCTCCTCCCTCATTTCACATTGATTGTTTTTGGAGGGGGCATTGTTTACAATTTTTGGAAGGGAAGTTTGAGTAAGCCTGTATTGATGTTCAACATTAATGTTCTACCCACTGAGATTTTGTGTTTCTCTTGTCAATCCCTTACCTACTTCTGTGTTAGAAAACAAGCATGCTTTCTTATAGCAAGAATTGTTATTCATCTGCCAATGATGGATCAATTTCCCTTAATCTGCCAACCTCCCCAAATGAAAGATCTGTTGATTTGCCTTTTCTCATCCAACAACTGGTGATGTAGCTCTTACTAACAATGCATTCACCTTCGGAAGATTTGACTACAATCTTTTGGAACCACTTCCCCTTATCCATTAGGATCTCCAATTTGTCCAAATGTCTGAAATTCATATCCAGATCGATCAAAATCTTGACAAACCCATATTTCCTTAGAAAGAACTCTTCTTCGGATCCAATTAATCTTCCTAAGGAGTTCTCAATAACTACTCATCAGATAATCTTTGCAAAACAATAGCTAAGTGTTTCAAATGCTCCTCTTTAGTCTTACTAAAAATGAGTATATCATCTAAGTAGACTACCACAAACTTACTGAGAAAATCCTGCAATACTTAATTCATTAACCTCATAAAGGTACTAGGAGCATTAGAGAGTCTGAAAGGCATAACCAACCATTCATAAAGACCCTCATTTGTTTTGAAAATAGTTTTCCACTCATCACCCTCTTTTATTCTTATTTGATGGTAACCACTTTTTAAGTCTATTTTGGAGAAATACCTCGCACCCCCTAAACAATCCATCAAATCTTCTATCCTGGGAATAGGGAATCTGTATCTTATTGTGATCTTGCTGATAGCTCTGGAGTCTATGCATAGTCTCCATGTGCCCCCTTTCTTAGGTGCTAACACAGTGGGCATGGCACAAGGGCTTATACTCTTTCTTATCAATCCTTGATCCAATAACTCTTGAATCTATCTAGCTACCCCTTTGTTTTGTTCAGGAGTCATCTTGTATGCTACTTTGTTTGGCAAAGAAGCTCCTGGTATAAAGTCAATTTGATGACTAATGGCTCTAGGAGGAGGTAATGTTGTTGGTTGTCCATCACTGAAGATGCCCTTAAAGTTATCAAGAAGTTGCTGCACTTCTTGTGGAATCTCAACTTGTTTTTCTTTCTTATCCTCCTTAGGTTTCACTAGAAGTGCATAACCAATCCCATCTCCCTCTTTCATGGTTTGGATGAACTCTTTTTCATTGACTAATAGCACTTTAGGTGCTTGTGGTTTGTTGTTCTCTATCTCTTCACTAAGGGACTAAATTTTGTAGACAATGCCATTCTTTTGAAAGGAATATGTGTTTTTTTCACCATCATGGTGTGCCCTTCTGTCAAATTGCCAAGGTCTACCCAATAGTAGATGGAAAGCATCCATGGGAAGGATGTCACATAGTATCCTATCCTTGTATTCACCTATATTGAAGTCTACCCATGCTTGTTCATTCACTAGGACATGTTGCCCCTTGTTTAACCAGGTTACCTTGTAGGGTTCACTGTGCTTCATTCTAGGTAGGTTCAATTTGCTAACTGCCTCCTCTAAGATAATGTTATCTATGGAGCTTGAATCAATAACCACCATACATACCTTGCCCAAGATTTTGCACTTTATCCTGAACAATGCTCTTCTCTGAGACACTTCACTCTTATGAGGTTCTTGCATCAATACTCTCCTGATCATTAGACTCTCACCATCTTTGGGTGCTAGGTGCATTGCCGGAGTTCTTGTACTACTCCCTTCCTCCTGAACATAGTTCACTTTTTTTTCACCTCCATGGGAAGAACTAGGCTTTTTAGGACACCTATAAGCAGGATGACCCAATTTCTAACAGTTGTAGCATTTCATTGTGGAGAAATAAGACCCTCTACCTGGGCCAATAGACCTACCCCTTCCTGGGTTGCTTGATCCCCTTCCCCTATAATTAGGTTTTCTCTGAGATTCCTCGCTTTGCTCTATAAGCTTAGATTCCCCCTGGGACCTTTGGTCTATGTGTCTTCCCCCAAAACTGCCTCGATGGCCTCGACCATCTCTACCTCTTCCTCTACCTCTGTTATGCTGCTCTTGCTTCTTCCTACTCCTTTCCTCTACCATGAGTGGAAGTTGATAGCACTTCTGGACTGTTGTAGGGCACAACAAACTTAACTCTTCCTGTATGTTCCATCTCAAGCCATTGAGATACCTAGCAACCTTGACATTCTCATCCTCTTGGATCTTTGACCTAAGGCATAGCTTCTGAAACTCCTCGGTGTAGGTGCTGACATCTAATTGTTTTTGCCTAAGGTTTTGCCTTCTCCTATGGAGCTGTATTTCATAATCTCTCACCCAGAGTCAGAGGGATTATCCCCCTAAACAAATCTAACTTGCTTAAAATTCAATTTGTTGATGATACTGCTTTATTCCTAGAGTTGTCTAAGAACAATATGGATTCCCTGGTCATTAAGCTCAGAGTTTTTGGTGAGGCCTCTAGAGCCAGAATTTCATAGTTTAAATCCACTTTGCTAGGGTAGGAAGAGCACCCACTTGATTGGTTGTGACACTATGACTATCAATGGGGAGGACCTAGCGAGAGGTAAAGTACCTAGGGATCCCCTTCTCTATCTCCCCTTGCCTAAGAGAGATGTGGTTATGGGTTAGAAACAAGATTGAGGGCAAGTTGAACAAATGGGATAAACATTTTCTCTCCTTATCTGGGAGGCTTCAAGTATGCTAGAATATTTTGTCCTCTTACAACATCTAATATGCCTCGGTGTGGATGTTTAGCAATTATCAGGTTAATGAGATTTAGAAAGCCAAAAAGAGATTCCTATGGTCTGATGGGAAAGGCAATATGAAGATGCACTCTATCAATTGGGAATGGTGCTGCATGGAGAAGAAAACTAGCGGGCTGGTATTGAAGGATCCTAATATCCAGGGAATTGCTTTGGCTGCGAAATGGATTTTTCATGCCTTAGAAGGAAATGAGCCTTGGAAAGTGCTTGTTAGGAACAACATCAGTATGGCAGTGCCCAAGGAGTCCAAGTCTTGGAAATCTCTCCCCCTTTGTAATCTGGTTGCTGGTAGCTTTCCTGTCTCTACAACGGGCTTGCTTGTCTTCAAATTCATCTAGAAATATTGGGAATTGTAGACACCTAAAAGTTGCACAATGAATTAAATTAATTTTATTAATTTAATTATTCTTAATTCTTGCAATTAATTAAATTAAGATTTAATTAATATCCTTATTCTTCTAATCACCTATTAATTAAATTAAGATTTAATTAATATACCCTTCTTCTATCTAAGCCATTTAATTAAATTCACATTTAATTAAAAACCCCCCCTTCCCAACTCTATCCATTTTAATTAAATTTACATTTAATTAAAAATATCAATTTATCCCCTTTCCCATTTTAATTAAATCTACATTTAATTAAAATCTCATTTGCATTTAAATAAATCTAAATTTATTTAAAAATCCCCCCACTTGCAAAATCCTACAAATGCAAATTTGCAACCACAATTGAAATAAATTAATTTTATTTTAATTAAATTCTATTTTCCTCACCCACTTGCAAAATCCTACATCTCCCACTTGCCTTCTAAACCCCTTCTAGATTCTTCTAATCACTTCTAAATTAGCCTAACCCATCTCCTAAATATTGTCACATCCCTAAGCAAAGGGAAGTCACTTCTCAAACCCTCAAAGTCTTTGAAAACCATTAAAGGCTTTATGTCCTCAACAAGTTAACCTTGAAAGTCTTCCAAACCATTAATGGTTAACTCAACCTTCTTACATGGTTAGAGACTTTTTGCCTAACTCAACCCTCATCTAACCCAAGGGTCTCATCAAGCATTCATTTCTTTGACCATGTTTATTCCTTTAACCCTTGCACAAGAGTTTATCCTTTGGGTAAAACCTTTATCCATTGGATAACCCTAACCTAACCTTAACCCTTACCTCCTAAGGTAACCTTGCGGGTCTTCTCAAGCATTTAATGCTTCTTTCATCTCCTCTCAAGCAATCTCTTGTTGACAATTGTCACCATTTCATTGGTGAGAATTGAGTACATGGATTGATTAACTTTCAATCCTGGCCCTTGTTAAGATTATCCAATCTTGACCATCCATTGCCCTATTTTTCCTATAAATAGAGCTTTCATTCTCTCATTTTAACAATCAAGTCTTTGTGCATCAAACTTATAGTCTCATAACATTAAGCATATTATCTCTCTTTGATAGAATAACATGCTAAGATCATTTTGATAGCATTATAATCTTAAATATATCATGTTAATCTCATATCATGTTAGCTTCATCTTAGTATCATTTTCATACTAGTTTAAGCTTCATATCAATATCTTGCATCCTATCATCATCTAGTTTCATATCTAAATCATCACTAGGATCTTGGTTGCATTCCATTTAGATCTTAGAATCATTTAATCTCGTTCTTTAGGTTGTCATCTTAAAGAATCAAGTGCTCTTCCAAGCTGAGAGCCACCTTGAATCTTGAAGATCCTTGGAGATAGAGGAACATGGAACAATTTTAAAGAGTTTAGATTCATTTAACTTGTTGTTTTGATTGATTTCTAATCTCTAATGCAATGTTTCATGTGTGTGTTTGAATTGTTTTCTCCTCTTACAGGTTGATACCCCACATTTTTGAGCATACATTTCTAGCGCCCACCGTGGGGCATGTCCCCAAAAATAACATCATTTTTTATGCAAGTAGAAGACAACAATCATGCCAAAATACCAGAATAGCACATCCGAAACTTTCTGTAGTGCATCTATGCTAAAATTTAGTGCATCCATGGCACATATTAGCGCATAGAAACCATTTGTCAGTGCATCTGATCTTTTCTTTAGCGCATCCCCTTTTCTGCTGATCAAATGCATAGGAACACTATTTTAGCACATTCGAGCCACATAATAATGCATAGGTGCTTTTTCTTAGCTCATAGACATTATTTCTTAGTGCATCTGTGCAATAGTTTAGTGCATAGAGTTGGCAGAGGAAAAAATTTACGACAGAGTCAAAAATTAGGCTTGTGGGAGGCAGAATATATATGGAATATAAAATTTAAGTATAAGAATCTTATACTTTAAGTTATATTCCATATATATTGTTAGGATGTTTGAGAGGGGTTTCAAACCTCTAGGAGTTGTAATGCAAAATGTAGTTTTTGGAAGATCCTCCAAAATTCAGACTTAGTCAAATTTCAGGGCATGTCAAATTTCAGGGCATTTCAGGATCAAGATTGCAAAATTTGTAACCAAGATCAAAATTTAGGCTTGTGTAAGCCCACACTAACATTTGATCACTAATTGTGTGCAGGTTCTAATCTTTTTTTTGTGTAGGGGAAGGAGTTAGTTTAGAGGCTTTAAGTTTCTTTTTTTACTTTCTTTCAACAAAAGTTGGTTAAAAAGAATCCACTCTCCCTTCTTGTACAAGTTAAAATAAACCTCATCATTTCATTTGGATGCATAAAATGAACTTCATGCCTTCCTTTTTGGTGTTTTAAAATAAAACTTCATCTTTTCCTTATTGCATGGTAAAAAGAACAACAAAGTAAACCTTTCATTCCTACAAGTTAGGAAAAACATTTTGTTTGGAGCTCTAAAAAGAACAAGCAAACTTACTTTTAGCAAGGTTAAATCAAACTTCACCTTCCTTTGGTGCCTAAAAGGATCAATCTCAATTCATTGCAAAAGGAAAAAGAACCTCATCTCCACTTTATGCAAAACAAAGAGGGAAAACTTTCCCCTATCGAATTTAATTTTGTTGACCAAAATCACGATTTACTTTGTTGACCAGGCTTGTTTTACAAAGGTTTTGGAAATACACACTTTGCTATGAAAGGGTAAAAAGAACATCATGCTTGTTGGAGCAACATCTCCAAGTAGAAGTTAGCAAATCATTGTCTTGAAGGCTAAAAAGAACCTTGTTTACCTTGTCTCGAAAGTTGAAGGTATATGCTCTCCCCTTAACTGGGTGATCAAAAAGCCAAACCACTCTTACGCTTTTCATATTTCAAGCATTAAATCCTTTAGTAGGCTTGCCTTCCCAAGGGGTTGAAAAACTCTTAAAGCCATTTTTGGCCGCTGTGAAGGGAACGACCTAAGTGGGAAATGACTTTGAAGCCAAGTGTTCCAACCCACTATAATCAAAAGTGGAAAGTGATGAAAGTCCTTTTCAATGGTTGCATGCAACGATTAGCCTTCCCCCAGTATCCTTGAGATACGTAAAGCCTTTGTTCTAAAGGTTGGGAAGCCTCCTGAGGGAGTTTATCATTGACGGTTGAACGAGAAGCCTGATTACGAACCTTAGCATAGAAACTTTGAACCGAGTCAGTATCTAGACATTTGCAATATCATAGTGCAAGGGTGGGGAAGAATCTGCCCCCAAGATCGCTCACCATATATCTCCCAAGATAACTACTCAAAAATGAAGCAATTCACTTTGAGTTAATTTCTGGCAAAAGGCAAAAAAATGGACCCCCCCTAGGGGGTGACAAGGCTGTTTGAGATGATGGAGTATCGAGACTAGTGGGCTATGATATTGTCAATGACCTTTGAATAAAGAGTCTATCTGATGTGTCTTTTGTTGTAAATCAAACTAGTGATAACATCAGGGATTTGAACACATCCTCAAAAGAACATACACTCAATGTTTAGCATTAGGATGACCATTGTCTTCATGTACATGCTATGTATTCTTGTCACAAATGTTAAAATATCTTACAAAGTATCCAACAATCAAACTCAAAAGTCAGTTCAAACAAGGAAAAATCATAAAGTGGAGAAGATTTCCAAATCCAACAAAGCATCTTTTGAGATGGTTATCAACATTTCAACTATCTTTAGGAAAGACTTTCATCCAACAAGATTAGGGGAATATCAAACCAAGTGATCAAGATTTTATCTATTCAACTTAGTAAGCTTGAGTATCCAAAAACAAAATCATCCATCAAAATCACGTGTTAAAATTCAAAAATAGCAAAAACAGAGCAATCATGGCAGTTTAGCACGTAGGAGCAACTTCCTAGCGCATCTGGAACATTCTCTAGCGCATACAAGCCGAATCTTAGCGCTTTCATCAGTCAAAATAGCACATAACCAGTATCATACTGGTGAAATTTTAGGTAGTGCTTGTCAGCATCAGTCTAGCGCATTTAGATATCAGTGTAGCACATTCAAGACATATCATAGCACTTTGAGCTCAAACAATAGCGCGTAACTAGAACATATTAGCACGTAATCTATCCAAACCAATCAAAATCAAACAATCTAAGTTAGCACATAGCAAAGGCAGCTTAGGGCATTAGGGTCTTCCTGTAGCACATTTGGATCATTCTTTAGTGCATCTAGTCTTTGGCTTAGCGCATGGTCAAAACTTAGAAAACCAGAGAGAAAAACAAGCCTTTCTAAAAAAAAATAAAAAAAATCAAACTTCTTGAGTATCCTTTCAGGTCCAATATCAAACACGGTCATAAGAAATCAAATCAGCAACACCAAAGAAATCATTTCCAAATCAAACAAGTTAGTCTTAGAATAAAAGTTGTCAAATCCAAAACTAGCTAGAGATAACACTTTTTCCTATCAAAATCAGGTTACACCATCACATTGATCAAAAGGTCCGCCATCTAAATGGATTCTATCAAACAAACAATCATACCTAGTTTAGACCTTAAGTTGTCAAATGAAGTTTCCATATCGGGAGACTTTATCCATATCATTTGACACACTTTGTCGTGGGGGTGAATCTAAACCTCTGCTTGATAAAGTAAGCTTAAGTTTTTCAAACAAAGTATCTCAATCCAAACATCGAAGGAAACCATTGATCATTCGTGTATGACCACTCCTCATATTTTGAGAAGAATAAGTCTTCATCACAAAACTAAGTTAAAGAAGAGACAACCTAGTCCTAAGGCCCTTATCAAAAGGAGTAAATTTCTCTGCGTCAACCTATCAAAAACATGAACTTTGATCATTCGTATGACCATTCATCATCAAATTGAGAAAAAGGAAACTCAGTCAAAGGAAATGACTCCTAACATAAATCAAGATCAAGATATCATGGCTCTCCAATCTAATCCCATTTTTGATCAAGATCCCACCTATCAAGAATCTTATGATGATCCCCTAGAATTTTGGTATTCCATCCATGATGATCCCCTTTCATCTCAAGTCCCATTCAACATCCATCTTCTAAGAAAAAGCATGATATCCCTTCCATATCCTTCACCGATCTAATTGAAAATCAAGAAAAAAGCACAAATGATCCTACTCCAAGTCTAGATCAAGATCAAGGAATCTCTTCATCCTCCAAATCTATCTTAGGTCCTTTCATTCTAAAGTCAATCTCTTCATCCTCCAAATCTATCTTAGGTCCTTTCATTCCAAAGTCAATCTCTTCACCCTCCAAATCTATCTTAGGTCCTTTCATTCCACAATCAAACTCTTCATCCCTTCCATCCATCTTGGGTCCTTACCTCCCTCCATCACTAATCCATCACCTCAAATGATCCATAAGAAAGATCAACAAAGGAACACATCTTTGAACTTCTTTCAACCCTCTATCTAAACATCTTTCCAAAATATTCTTCCATCATTTCCTCTATCTATTTTGGGTCCTTATGTCCCAAAATTTGATTTTCCTCCATCTCTTCATCACTTCTTGAGTTGTGTACCAACACTCATCCTGAATACATTTCCATCTATCCTCACAAAAATCTTCAAACATTCCTTCTATTATCCAACACCTCTTTTCTATCCTTCCATCCCTATCATTCAATGCTTTGCATAAATCTTTCATCTGTGAAATAGGCATTTGTGTCATTTTGTCACATACTTACCCATGCTCAAATCTAATGTTCAGTCCTTTTCCTAGATATCTATTCATGAAATGCTTCAGAATCTGAGGTTGTTCCTCTTTAACATTTTCTTTTGGTTGGGATACACACTCTATCTAGAAAAGAACCACTTATCGCATCTTGGTACCGACATCTTTTGATTACTATATCTCATATAGTTAATTGATTGCTCTAAAATCATTTTGATCTCTTAAATTGAAGACATGGCTAGTGAAAAATCTAAAATCTTGCTTCAGCGCCACTGTAATTATCAGACCCATGTAAGTTTCATCACTTACAAGCCAATGCAAGAAAAATAAAGAGAAAAAAGAAATATCAAAAGATCAAAAGCATGAGCAAGAAAAGAAATATCAAGAAAAAAAAAGAAGAAGAAGAAGAGCAATATTAGAATGCTTGGCTATGGGAACATGCAAGTAACTCCATCGGGGATATGGATGCCTGGCTGGCAATGGAGAAATATTTGTGAGATTACAACGATAACCTCGTTGGGGCTATGGACGCTCGCTGGTAGCGAGGCTCTATCCAGGATGCTTTTGAAGTCAAGATAACTCATGTAGCTGGCCATGTTGGATTCTGAAGATTACAATGATCATCTGAGCCAGAATGAACTCACTTGCACACACATGGGTAATCAAAGACTAAGTACCTTGATCTAGTTTGGGATTCTTCTTCCCTTTTGAGTCTACTTCCTAGTTGCTAGAAATGTTCAATTGAATTTTCCAGAGGTTCTAAGTGTGGGTTGGGTCTTTATCTTTGAAAAGTTCAAGAACACTTATTCAGATGGTGCTATATGTTGTGACAATCTTACATATCACCTCTTTGCAAATGGAAACCTCTATGCTTGGGGACAAAGTTCATCCACTCTAATCTTGCTTCACCTCATCCATATCCCTTATCCTATCTATTCATATCTTCTATCATCCAATTATTTCTACAATCTTGCTTCACCTTATCCATATCCTCTTATCCATACCATCTATCCTATCTATTCATATATTCTATCATCCAATTATTTCTACAGTCTTGCTTCACCTTATCCATATCCTCTTATCCATACCATCTATCCTATCTATTCATTGCTTCTATCATCCAATGTTATCTACAATCTTGCTTCACCTTATCCATATCCTCTTATCCATACCATCTATCCTATCTATTCATCACTTCTATCATCCAGTGTTATCTACAATCTTGCTTCACCTTATCCATATCCTCTAATCCATATCCTCTAATCCATACCATCTATCCTATCTATTCATTACTTCTATCATCCAGTGTTATCTACAATCTTGCTTCACCTCATCCATATCCTCTAATCCATATCCCTTATCCTATCTATTCATATCTTCTATCATCCAATTATTTCTACAATCTTGCTTCACCTTATCCATATCCTCTAATCCATATCCTCTTATCCATACCATCTATCCTATCTATTCATTGCTTCTATCATCCAGTGTTATCTACAATCTTGCTTCACCTTATCCATATCCTCTAATCCATATCCTCTTATCCATTCCATCTATCCTATCAATTCATTGCTTCTATCATCCAATGGTATCTACGATCTTGCTTCACCTAATCTATATCCCTTATCCTATCTATTCATTGCTTCCATCATCTATCTCTATCTATGATCTTGTTTCTCCTATCCATATCATATCTCTATCCATATCCCCTTTTCCATCATTGATCTTGATCAAAACTATGGACAAAAAATCCATTTCCACCTCAATGGTTCAGTCATCCATTCATAATATTCCTTGTCTTGCTATACATTGGGGCAACCAAATACATCTTTCTTCTAATCCAAAAAACTAATAAAAAAATCAAAATATCAAAAATATAAAAAAAAAATCAAAATATCCAAAAACTAAAAAAAAAAAATCAAAATATCTAAAAACTAAAAATAAAAAAAATCGACAAAATCAAATAAAAAATTGAAAATCAAAACATGAACACATGGACCATCCATCAAATCAATTCAACAACAAGAAAAATCTCAAAATCTGCAATCAAACTGATCACATGTCTTGTTAATCAATTCATTACTCGAAATCAACATCAAACATGTCTTATACAGGGATAGGCACACTCGGAACCAGACAGATCAGTCTTATACGGGGTACTCACTCTTTGAAACCAGACATTCTTATCAATCATCAAGTCTTGATAATCAATCCATCTATCAACATCAATATCAAACATGTCTTATACAAGGATAGGTACACTCAAAACCAAACAGATTGGTCATATACGAGGTACTCACTCTTTGAAACCAGACATTCTTATCAATCATCGAACAAATCAAAACAATGACATAGATCAGTATGACTACTGGATTTTATTCTAGTTAGCCTTATCTTTATTAATTGATGGCAGTACATGTTTCACAAATCATATTGTACATATCATATCCACCCATCTGAGACATCACCAGAAATTCATAAATGCTTATCAATCCTGGACATACCTAGCGTAGTCACTGTCCTTGGTTTATCTAAATCAATTATCCAAATCGTATCCCACCATGGCTTGGTGATTAGTGTACATATCCATATCGAAGTAGTATCAACAGCAAGGGGAAAAATCTTGACCTCGCTGGGGACATTTCACCTTCAAGATTTTCAACATTAGACCAAAAACGTAGCAAGACAACAAGGATCAGAACAACCAACAAATGACAAATGACAATGCAAGAAAGCTAAACATCATAGACCTAAACTGATTTCAACTAAACAAAGATCTATTTGCAAGATCTTTTAAATGACAAGAATACATTCCAAATAACATGCATGCTTACTTATGGTTGTTAATTTTTGCTTATCATATCTCCTAAGTGACTCAAGGATGTCTCAACGACTAGAGAAGCAAGGAAGGAATGTGATGTTTTATTTTTCTGCTATCTGTGAGTGGTCTTTTATCATGCAAATTTGTCCTACGAAGCAATCAGGTGGCATATCGTTGAGGACATTTCAGATTTGTATGGGGCAAATATTAACTCTTGTCTGTTTACGCAAGCCACACTCGGGTCATCTTGGTTCAATTATACCTCGACGCTTGTGTCATCTTGCAATATCAAAATTCATGTAGGTTATACTCAAGTTGTTATGGTTCAATTATACCATGATGCTTGTATCAACTTTCAACAAATCAAGGCTCAATGATGAAAACAAAGGAGGCACTGACACTTTGATCACAATAGATGGCAACATTGAGAACGAGAATGCATATTAAGCTTTGCAATAGTTGTACATCATTATCATCTTAATCTTGCATTAGGTTGCATATCATTTTAATATTGCATTAGTATCATTTTATTATCATTGTCATTATCATTATCATCTCACATCTCATAAATCAAAGCAATACATCATCAGATATTCCCTTATCTCATCATAAATCATGCATTCACATCATAATCGAAATCAAGAGCATCATTTATCTAAGCATCACATTATTCTCATAGAATCTCATATCGAAACATAATGCATATCATTCATCATTGTATCCCTCACATGCATATCTATCGCATCATCATGGAATCTTTCTTCACTTTCATATCTTCATCATTCTTCCAAACTATCTTCATCATTCTTCCAAACTATCTTTTATTATTCTTCCAAACTATCTTATATCATGTCTTATACAGGCAGTATCATTCTTGAAACTAGATGCTCGATCATCCATGTCTTATACAAGCAGTATCATTCCTGAAACCAGATGCTCGATCATCCATGTCTTGTATAGGAGGTGTCATACTTGAAACTAGACTTGATCTCAATCCAACCAATCTAATCAATCTTATCAAACCCATGCATGTCATCACTATCCATTCTTCTATCTTTCAAATTGCATTATTCTTCTTTCAAGAGATCATTCATGCCTTTTGTGCACGAACGATCTCCCGAGGGGGCATTATCATACCAAATCTTGACATCAATTTCATATCAGCTTCATATCAAATTTTCATATCAAATCAATTCTTCATATCTGGAGCATCATAAATATCAATCATCAAATCTGGGGCATCATATCGACATTTCAACACACAACATCATATCGACAAATTCCAACAGCATATCTGGCAAATTTTCTTTGAATCAACATGTGGTCACATGTTAACTCAAAGAGGGGCAAAATGTAGACACCTAAAAGTTGTGCAATGAATTAAATGAATTTTATTCATTTAATTATTCTTAATTCTTCCAATTAATTAAATTAAGATTTAATTAATATCCTTATTCTTCTAATCACCTATTAATTAAATTAAGATTTAATTAATATACCCTTCTTCTATCTAAGCCATTTAATTAAATTCACATTTAATTAAATACCCCCCCTCCCCACTCTATCCATTTTAATTAAATTTACATTTAATTAAAAATATCAATTTATCCCCTTTCCCATTTTAATTAAATCTACATTTAATTAAAATCTCATTTGCATTTAAATAAATCTAAATTTATTTAAAAATCCCCCCACTTGCAAAATCCTACAAATGCAAATTTGCAACCACAATTGAAATAAATTAATTTTATTTTAATTAAATTCTATTTTCCTCACCCACTTGCAAAATCCTACATCTCCCACTTGCCTTCTAAACCCCTTCTAGATTCTTCTAATCACTTCTAAATTAGCCTAACCCATCTCCTAAATATTGTCACATCCCTAAGCAAAGGGAAGTCACTTCTCAAACCCTCAAAGTCTTTGAAAACCATTAAAGGCTTTATGTCCTCAACAAGTTAACCTTGAAAGTCTTCCAAACCATTAATGGTTAACTCAACCTTCTTACATGGTTAGAGACTTTTTGCCTAACTCAACCCTCATCTAACCCAAGGGTCTCATCAAGCATTCATTGCTTTGACCATGGTTATTCCTTTAACCCTTGCACACGAGTTTATCCATTGGATAACCCTAACCTAACCTTAACCCTTACCTCCTAAGGTAACCTTGAGGGTCTTCTCAAGCATTTAATGCTTCTTTCATCTCCTCTCAAGCAATCTTTTGTTGACAATTGTCACCATTTCATTGGTGAGAATTGAGTACATGGATTGATTAACTTTCAATCCTGGCTCTTGTTAAGATTATCCAATCTTGACCATCCATTGCCCTATTTTTCCTATAAATAGAGCTCTCATTCTCTCATTTTAACAATCAAGTCTTTGTGCATCAAACTTATAGTCTCATAACATTAAGATCATTTTGATAGCATTATAATCTTAAATATATCATGTTAATCTCATATCATGTTAGCTTCATCTTAGTATCATTTTCATACTAGTTTAAGCTTCATATCAATATCTTGCATCCTATCATCATCTAGTTTCATATCTAGATCATCACTAGGATCTTGGTTGCATTCCATTTAGATCTTAGAATCATTTAATCTCGTTCTTTAGGTTGTCATATTAAAGAATCAAGTGCTCTTCCAAGCTGAGAGCCACCTTGAATCTTGAAGATCCTTGGAGATAGAGGAACATGGAATGATTTTAAAGAGTTTAGATTCATTTAACTTGCTGTTTTGATTGATTTCTAACCTCTAGTGCAATGTTTCATGTGTGTGTTTGAATTGTTTTCTCCTCCTACAAGTTGCTACCCCACATTTTTTAGCATACAGGAATATATTAGGTGTTGGATTCTTAACTGTAGGGTCAACAATAATGATCTCATTAGTGGAGAAAGATCTCTTTGGTTGAAGCTCTTCCATAAATCTAAGCCCCTTGTACTCACTCAAGGCTGCTCATCCAAAAGGTGGGATAACAAAGGTATTTGCTATTTTAAGGATATAATTTCCAATGATAATCTTATCTCTTGGGCTGAGATTTCTACTAAGTTTGATTTACCTACCTCCAATCGAAGGACCTATAACATGATTCGTGATGCTTGTAAATATTTATAACTCCCTAAAAGATGTATGGATTGCAATGATAGGTTCCTTACATATACTTGGATGGATGACACTTTGTTAAGTAATGTCAAAGCTAAATCTATTTATAATGCTATGATTCATAATGACAATATTTTATTTCATGTTAATTCTGTGTGGCACTCTAATTTTTCTAACTCTCAATGGTATAAGATGTTTAGTAGGATGTGGACTAGTCCCATTGCTCCAAGTGGCTATTTATGCTTAACAGGCTGCCTATTAGACTTGAGCAGCATAATGAAGATATCTGCAGTGTTTGCAAGGTGGCTGAGAGAGCCAGACAAATATTCTTTGATTGCATTATTTCTAGAGAGTTCTGGCTTATGTTTGGTTTTCCTCTCTATATTAATATTTTGGAAATTATTTATAGTGCTAAAAAGGATAGTAACCTTTTTTGGTTTATTCTTTCCCGTGACATTCTTTGGTATATATGAAAAATTAAGAATGATGACAAGTTTCAAGATAGAGCTAGGGTTCTTACTGAGTCTTTTCGTAGACTCACATACTATATGTAGTCACATAAATCTGTCCACTTAATTAAATGAATATTTAATATTTATTTGATTATTTAACCATCAATTAATAATTAATTAAATTAATATATTTAATTAATTCATCTTAACCCTCTTCTCCTATTAATTAAATAAATTATTCAATTTATTTGATTTAATTCACTTAACCAAATTCAGACCATTAATTAAATAAATAAATCATATTTATTTAATTAAATCTTCTCTCACATTTAAATAAATTAATATTTATTTAAAACCCCCAAAATCCCACCTCTCACATTTAAATAAATTAACATTTATTTAAATCACCTTTATCCTCCACCCACTTGCATTTTCCTACAAATGCAAATTGCACAATTATTTTAAATAAATAATTTATTTAAATCACCTTTATCCTCCACCCACTTGTATTTTCCTACAAAAGCAAGTTGCACAACTATTTTAAATAAATTATTTATTTAAAATCCTATTTATCCTCACCCACTTGAAACCTTTAATGGTTTCCCTTAAAGTAGTCAAACTTGATGGCTTTAAAGTCTTCAAACTTGATGGCTTCCTTCTATAGTCTTCTTAAGACTTTAATGGTTTTCCTTAAAGTCTTCAAGCCTTTAATGGTTTCCCTCAAAGTCTTCAAGCATTTTAATGCTTTATCTTCATTTTTCTCATTTAAATAAATTAATATTTATTTGAATATTTATCCAAATGCAAATTACACCATTTAATTGAAATAAATGATTTTATTTTAATTGAAAATACCAAAATTTCTCCCACTTGCATTTTCCTACAAAATCCACTTGTATGCCTAAACCCCTTCTAGATTCTTCTAAACCCTTCCTAATTAGCCTAATCCATCCCCTAAATATTGTCACATTCCTAAGCAAATTGGAGTCACTTCTCAAAGACTCCAAAGTCTTTGAAAAGCAATTAATGCTTTGTGTGTTCAACAAATCAAACCCTCAAAGTCTTTGATAACCATTAAAGGCTTTCAACCTTCAACCACTAAATGGCTCAAAGTCTTTGATAACCATTGAAGGCTTTCAACCTTCAACCACTTAATCCCCAAAGTCTCCAATAACCATTAATGGTTACCTCAAACCCTCCTACATGGTTAAAACATTTGTTTTGACTCAACCTCTACCCAACCCAAAGGTCTCATCAGGCCATTAATGCTTTGACCATGATTATCTCTTAAACATTTGCAAAAAGGTTTATCCTTGGATTAACTCTTAATCCAGTGGGTAATCTTAATTTAGACTTGACCCTTACCTTCTAGATAACCATGAGGTCTTCTCAGGCCTTTAATGCCTCCAACCTCTTCTCTCAACCCAATCCTATGTTGAAACTTCTCACCATTTTATTGGTGCCAATTGTGCACATGGATCCCCAACTTTCAATCCTAACCCTTGTTAAGATTGCTCAATCTTAACCCTTCATTTCCCTATTTCTTCTATAAATAGAACCCTTCTCCTCAAGCAAAGGAGAAGCATTTTAGAGTATTGTTGTTATACTAGCATTAGCATAGAGCTTTTTCATAGCATCACTATCTACTCTTGCATAGTATTTGCTTATCATATTCAACCATCTTGAATCTCCATATGGCATCCATGGCTAGTGCTAAAAGCTGAGAGCTACACTCATTTGGGACTTGGAGAGGAGAGAAACAAGGGAGAAGCATCAAAAGACATCATGGAAGCATCTTAGGGAGGCTCTTCTCCTTTCTTTTATTTTGTTAAACTTCTTTCATGCTTTTTGAAATCTCTCTTGATATGTTTGGAATGGTTTTTAGTTCTTTGTTTTGTTTTTATGGTTGAAACTAACTTATTAACATTGAACTTTGTTGTTGCCTTGTCCCCATTTCCATGACATCATTTGGTGAACCTGACGTGAATCGAACATGCAACCTTCTTGATGGAAGTGGATTCTACATTGTCTTATGATTCATTAAGTTCTTCATTCAAACAATCATCAAAAATCCAAAAACATTCAAAAATATCTCGCAAAAATACCAAAAACATTCAAAACAATTCAAAATCCAAAAACATCGACAAAACCATTGAAAAATCACACAAAAACATGGCAACACCTTGTACATACCCATCCATGCAGATACCAAAATAAACATTGACAAACTACTCACACAATGACCATTTATCAATCGACCACACAATCCACATCCAACAAATCAGAAACTATCTTCAACAAGGATGCATCCTTCCTTACCAAAACAAAGACAAAAGTGACATTTTCTTTGATAAGAAAATTATGTTAAGCTATCAAATACTTGGTTGATTTATGAGTACAATCATTTGTTTATCTGTATCGGGATCTTTCAGCATTGTTTTGTATCGTTTGCGCATTATTTCCGATGAAGTTCTGGGGCATGTACTAATGGTGTCTACGTGGGAAGTTCACTAAGCTACATGATCTTATGCAAAATGCAGTCATAGATCACTACGGCTTGCTGACTACAGCGTATACCTCGACCATATGAGCATGAACCATTACCAAGGATCCATATTCTTTATTCTTTATGTATATACTGTTTATTTGTAGGTACAATTCTCTTTCTTTGGTTCCTCCTACCTCATCCAAATTGGATAAAGGTTTTTATCTCTTAGTACGGTATGCACTTGTCTCAGGATATGATCAACCTAAGATCAAGGAGGACGATCCAAGTCATGCATGAAAGGAGATAATCCTTGTCTATTCCGCAAGCAATACTCTGGTCAACTTGATCCATTATATCAAGTTGCTTGTATTAACTTGCTATATCAAATCCATGTAAGAAATACTCTGGTCATCTTGAATCTTTATGTCAAGTTGCTTGTATTTTCTTACAACATTTTAAAGCTCAATGATGAAAAATAAAGCACCATGGATCGTCATTCCATCTCATCTGTATATATTGCATTTCGTTGCATTCCATCCATCCATACATTCATAATAGCTGCATATCATGCATACGTAGTCATAATAATGCATACTCTATTTTACTCATCTTCTTCCATAGAACTCGGTCCTAGTCCTCCATATCTTCTATCTAACATCAAATCCCCCCTCACCCTCCCTATCTTGATCATCAACATCATCCTAATCCCTTCATTGCTTCCCATCCTCACTCATCCACAAAATTAAGCCAGTTACTTTGTCTACACAGATACATAGACTCCCACACACTTAGACTATCAACATCAAATCCCCCCTCACCCTCCCTATCTTGATCATCACCATCACATACCCTACATCGTGTCCCAATCAACCTAATCAAGCCACGTTCATCACCATCCATCTCTAAATAGGAGGGATTGTGTTTCCTATCCTAAGTCATCCAATAAGTCAAGAAAGTTACTCTATCTACACAGATACATCGACTCACGCACACCTAGACTATCAACAGATACTCTGATCAAGTATCTTCGGGTCTCAACAGGTAATCGATCATGGTAATCCTAGACTACATCAGGCATTTATCATAATGACCTAGTCTCAACGGGGCTGCCATGATTCCCCACAACCATCCATCACACGCACACACTATCAATTGATCAACCAATCAAACACAATCCAAAGGACAATTACATCAATTTTCTACGTCTCAACGAGTATTTTGCTTCATATACCTTGACTTCATTGGGCAATTACATCAATTGTCTAAGTCACCATCAGGTCACTTTGATTCACTTACTCAGACTTTATCATGTCCAAGCGACCAACTGACATCAACTGTCACGCTTTGACTTGACTGGGGCAATTAAACCGATTGCACCAGATTGTCCAACCAATTTTGATCAATTGTATAGCATCAATCCAAACCCCACACTACATCTGCTATGTATCTCTTGCATGACCTCAGGGTACTCGCTGGCTTGTTGTTTCGTCATATTCACTCCATTTTCTCCCATTCTTTCATCATTAGTTCTAATTTCTTTTATTCTACCTCCCCTCCACTTTTCATTCTTTTTTGAGAGATCGCCCGATTTTTCAAAAAAAATTCGATCCATCTCTCGAGGGGGCATACCACCCATTAAATTTACATTTTATGGGGCATTTCTTCACACCTATTTTTCTTTCTTTGAAACGACACGATAAACCGCACCGTCTCAAAGAGGGGCAAATGTAGTCACATAAATCTGTCCACTTAATTAAATGAATATTTAATATTTATTTGATTATTTAACCATCAATTAATAATTAATTAAATTAATATATTTAATTAATTCATCTTAACCCTCTTCTCCTATTAATTAAATAAATTATTCAATTTATTTGATTTAATTCACTTAACCAAATTCAGACCATTAATTAAATAAATAAATCATATTTATTTAATTAAATCTTCTCTCACATTTAAATAAATTAATATTTATTTAAAACCCCCAAAATCCCACCTCTCACATTTAAATAAATTAACATTTATTTAAATCACCTTTATCCTCCACCCACTTGCATTTTCCTACAAATGCAAGTTGCACAATTATTTTAAATAAATAATTTATTTAAATCACCTTTATCCTCCACCCACTTGTATTTTCCTACAAAAGCAAGTTGCACAACTATTTTAAATAAATTATTTATTTAAAATCACCTTTATCCTCCACCCACTTGTATTTTCCTACAAAAGCAAGTTGCACAACTATTTTAAATAAATTATTTATTTAAAATCCTATTTATCCTCACCCACTTGAAACCTTTAATGGTTTCCCTTAAAGTAGTCAAACTTGATGGCTTTAAAGTCTTCAAACTTGATGGCTTCCTTCTATAGTCTTCTTAAGACTTTAATGGTTTTCCTTAAAGTCTTCAAGCCTTTAATGGTTTCCCTCAAAGTATTCAAGCATTTTAATGCTTTATTTTCATTTTTCTCATTTAAATAAATTAATATTTATTTGAATATTTATCCAAATGCAAATTACACCATTTAATTGAAATAAATGATTTTATTTTAATTGAAAATACCAAAATTTCTCCCACTTGCATTTTCCTACAAAATCCACTTGTATGCCTAAACCCCTTCTAGATTCTTCTAAACCCTTCCTAATTAGCCTAATCCATCCCCTAAATATTGTCACATTCCTAAGCAAATTGGAGTCACTTCTCAAAGACTCCAAAGTCTTTGAAAAGCAATTAATGCTTTGTGTGTTCAACAAATCAAACCCTCAAAGTCTTTGATAACCATTAAAGGCTTTCAACCTTCAACCACTAAATGGATCAAAGTCTTTGATAACCATTGAAGGCTTTCAACCTTCAACCACTTAATCCCCAAAGTCTCCAATAACCATTAATGGTTACCTCAAACCCTCCTACATGGTTAAAACATTTGTTTTGACTCAACCTCTACCCAACCCAAAGGTCTCATCAGGCCATTAATGCTTTGACCATGATTATCTCTTAAACATTTGCAAAAAGGTTTATCCTTGGATTAACTCTTAATCCAGTGGGTAATCTTAATTTAGACTTGACCCTTACCTTCTAGATAACCATGAGGTCTTCTCAGGCCTTTAATGCCTCCAACCTCTTCTCTCAACCCAATCCTATGTTGAAACTTCTCACCATTTTATTGGTGCCAATTGTGCACATGGATCCCCAACTTTCAATCCTAACCCTTGTTAAGATTGCTCAATCTTAACCCTTCATTTCCCTATTTCTTCTATAAATAGAACCCTTCTCCTCAAGCAAAGGAGAAGCATTTTAGAGTATTGTTGTTATACTAGCATTAGCATAGAGCTTTTTCATAGCATCACTATCTACTCTTGCATAGTATTTGCTTATCATATTCAACCATCTTGAATCTCCATATGGCATCCATGGCTAGTGCTAAAAGCTGAGAGCTACACTCATTTGGGACTTGGAGAGGAGAGAAACAAGGGAGAAGCATCAAAAGGCATCATGGAAGCATCTTAGGGAGGCTCTTCTCCTTTCTTTTATTTTGTTAAACTTCTTTCATGCTTTTTGAAATCTCTCTTGATATGTTTGGAATGGTTTTTAGTTCTTTGTTTTGTTTTTATGGTTGAAACTAACTTATTAACATTGAACTTTGTTGTTGCCTTGTCCCCATTTCCATGACATCACTATATTATTGTCTCAATGGAATATGAAATGGGTAGTGTTCTTACAAATTTATATATTTGTTTTGAAACATAGAAGTGGGGAAGTCTAATAGGGTTGCAAATGCTTTCAGTAGGAGGCTAAGTTTGTTGATTGAAATGCAACAAGAAGTTGTCGGTTTTGATGAGCTCAACGAGTTGTATGAAGAAGACCTTGATTTTGGAGTGTCATGAAAGGATTGCATAGATCCTGTTTCTATAGATAGGACAAGGTGGTTAGATTATCTCATTAATGATGGTATGTTATGTAAAGGTAATCAATAATGCATTCTAAGATGTTCTATGAGATTGAATTTGTTGAAGGAAAAACATAGTGGAGGTCTTGCAAGACATTTTGGTTTTAATAAGACTATATCACTTGTTGGAGAGAGTTATTATTGGCCTAAATTATGATAAGATGTAAGGAAATATGTTCAAGGTTGTAGGATATGTCAAGTGGTGAAAGGTGTTAGTCAAAACATTGGTTTATATCAACCACTACATAACTTGAGAGGCCATGAGAGGATATTAGTATGGATTTTGGTATCTGTTCTCCAAGGACACAAAGAGGTCACAATTATATAGTTGTGGTGGTAGATAGATTTTCTAAGATGGGTCATTTATTTCATGCAAAAAGACTAATGATGCTATATGCATAGTGTAGATTTATTTTTCAGGGAAGTAGTAAGCCTACATGTTCTCCCAAAGAGAATTGTTTCAAATAGAGATACAAAGTTTGTGGGATACTTTTGAAGGAAATTATGGAAGAAGCTAAGAACTGATTTCAAGTTTTTTTCAACCTACCATCCATAAACAAAAGTTGTAAATAGGATCTTGGGCAACTTGTTGAGAAGCTTGGTTGGAGAGAAGCCAAAGGGGTGGGATTTTGTTCTACCTCATGCCGAATTTGCATATAACATCTTAGTTAATAAGAGTATACACAAGAAACCATTAAAAATTATTTATGGTAGCATGACAAGAGAGCTTTTAGATTTATGAAATTTAGATAGAAATGATAAGAAAAATGTAGATGCATAAGACTTTAATGAGCACATGAAGAGAATACATGAAGAGGTAAAGAAGCATATCAACAAAATGAATTTCCAATATAAGACCAAGGCATATATGAAGAGGAGAAATATATATTTTCATATTAGGTGTGAAGTTATGGTGCACTCAAGAAAAGAAAGATTACCAATTGGTACTTACAACAAGACAAAAATGAAGAAATTTGGGTCTTGTAAGATTATGAGTAAGCACGATTCAAGTAATGCCTATGAAGTAGAGTTTCCACTTCTAGGTGAGGCACTAATACCACTGATTATACACAGGTTGCATATAATTACACTGTAAATCATTTGTATGATGCTAGTGAACAAGTTGCAACTATAACCTTCAAAAATCCCAACTCAAATTGCAATGTTGTTACACGTCGTGGCAAGGTCACCATAAAGGCAGCTCCACAAGGCACCACCTCCATCCCAAAGCAATACAATCTTGTGGAACAATTAGACAAAACAGCTGCGCTTATATCCATTCTAGAACTATTGCACCTATCGCCATCTCATAAAAATATCTTGGATCAAGCACTCCAAGAGGTGTCAGTCTTTACAAATCTGAATACATACCAATTTCAAGCCATGGTTGGAAGTCTAAAGTCATCACCTTGTCTCACTTTTTCTGAAAGTGACAACTCTTCCTTCCAGCAACCTCATAACGCCTCACTCCACATCGAAGGATTTATTAACCAGCATAGGATCAAGCGAGTCTTGATAGATAATGGAGCAGACTTGAACATTTGTACACTACAGTTGGTCACAGCATTGGGATATGCAGTAGAATCAGTGGATCCTCGTAAGAAGATCACAATCAAAGCCTATGATGATGCAGAGCGGTCATCCAAAGGAGTTGTGGTACTCCCAATCCAAGTGGACCATGTGGTAAAACACATCATCTGTCAGGTTCTGGACCTTCCTCTGCCATACAATCTATTGTTAGGAAGACCTTGGATACATGCCATGCAAGCTGTTCCATCTACCTACCATCAATGTATCAAGTTCCCACATAACGGTGTAGAGATCACAATCCTGGGCGATGCAAATCCCTTTGTGTATTGCCATAATATCAGCCATCAACCAGAGATTACCGTTCCTAATAATAGAGAAGCCATTTCCTCCATATCATATATAAGTCCCACCTCTCTTGCCAGTTTGAACACCACTATACCAAAGCAAGAAAAACTTAAAATGAAAGTAGCAGAGCAAGGTCCTGGGGAATACAACTTGAGTCAACTCTTTTGTGTGGGACAAATGCCCATTTCTCTTAGAACACATGGTAAACCACAACAGTTACTCTAGCAACCACTAATCACGCCCGCATGTGCTTTGATGCCTTTCATCCTTGGAAAGAGTCAAGAAGAAGAAACCCAAGATGAGGACTTAGCAAAATGGATCTATAAAGATCCCATCACCATTGATATACCACAAGTTAAGCTGCCAGAATTAAAACCCAAAGGTAATACAAGCCTAGGCTTTGAAAAAGAGATCTTTCCTAAACTCAAATTCAAAGGAAAACCCAGCAAACCATTATGTCAGCCTACTGCAAAAAGGACACCTTTCATTATCAAAGCAGCATCAAGCACCATCACAATTGCCCCACCAAGGCTCAAAATCCCAACACAACCATTACCAATGCCATCAAGCAAACCAGTAATCCCATCCACAGCAGCCATCACATCAATAGTACCATTAGCAGCAACAACTGTATCAGAACCCGTAGCAGCATCTATGGCACAAGTAGTTCCAACAAAAGCCACTGAGTCAGCACTACCGATACTCCCTGTGCCATATTCTTTTATCCCCATCAACCTTCCTGCAGCACCAATCACTACAAAGGTACATCAACCAATCACACCTGTAGTATTTAATTCAAAAGACATCCCAGTATGGTATAGTAATCGGATGCTGGAAAGTGACTCAGAGACCAACTCACATGAGTGGGAATTTGATTTTGTATAGCTTAACACTTCAGATGAGGAAGATGCATTACTACCTCCACCACGCAAAGACATCCCTGTTTATGGAGAAGCACAGATAAAGACCACTTGGGTTCCTAAACTAGAACCATCTTCCACAGACCCTACGTCTCATCCTACACCTGATTCTGATGAGGAGATTACCATCAACGACCTTCACCATAATGTCTTAACCCTCACTGATACATCTAATGCACTTAACCTAATCGATGAAGTAATGCCCATTATCCACCCTGAACTCATCGAATGGAACCAACCAAATCCCTCATGTCTTGACTTCTTCCAAAACGATGAGGCCATCATTGACTTTTTGGAATTCAGGGATAACCTACCAAGCGGGGATCACAAAGCTGGATTAGCCATTGAACTTAATAGCACAACATACTTTGGGGTGGATGCCAAACCTTTCAGCTACAAAAATATAACAATAAAACATGGATCTTCTAGTGAAAACCACACTGTGGCACTGCTTGATCTGACAAAAGTAAAAAGAAAGAGTGTATCCAATGGTGAAAACCTCTCTGAGGCACCTAAGGATGAAGGGTTTGACATTCTCCCTACTAATGCACAACAAGAACGATCAACGATTCTCATCGAGGAAACCAAAGAATACAATGTGAGGACTCCTAAAAATCCTCATCTCATACATCTAGCATCTCTTTTCACTCTAGAGGAACAACCTAAATTTATAGAGTTCTTCCAACAACAGATCAACTTTGCGTGGTCATATGCAGACATGCCTGGGCTTGATCCTGATTTAGTCATGCATCACCTCACCATAGCAGAAGGAGCTAAACCTGTCAAGCAGAAGCTTCGCAAGATGCATCCTCAAATTACAGTGCTAGTCAAAACAGAACTCAAGAAACTCCTAGATGTTGGTTTCATTAGGCCAATTGACTATGCAGAATGGATCTCCAACATTGTGCCTATCGGCAAACCCAAAGGGGGCATCCACATTTGTACTGACTTCAGAGATCTGAATAAGGCCTGTCCTAAGGATGACTTCCCCCTACCAAATATCGACATCATAGTGGATCTGACAGCAGGACATGCCATGCTTTCACTCATGGATGGCTTTTCAGGATACAATCAAATAAAGATCGAACCAGAGGACCAACATAAGACAACCTTCACATGTCCATGGGGCACATATTGCTGGAATGTAATGCCCTTTGGTCTAAAGAATGCAGGAGAAACCTATCAAAGAGCAATGACCACCATCTTCCATGACATGATGCATACTATGATGGAAGATTATGTTGATGACTTACTAGCAAAATCACTCACCAGAGAAGGGCATCTCCACATCTTGGATAAAATATTTGATAGACTGGAACAATACCATGTTCGACTCAACCCAAAGAAATGTGTCTTTGGAGTGACCTCTGAGAAGCTTCTAGGATACATTGTCTCAAGCAAAGGTATTGAGGTCGACCCAGCAAAGGTAAAAGAAATCATGGATATGCCACCACCAAAGAAGATCTATCAGCTAAGGACATTACAAGGGCGGCTTCAATCCATCTGAAGATTCATTGCACAATTGGCTGATAAGTGTCACCCATTCACACACCTGCTACACAAGAACATCCGCTTTCAGTGGGATGCTCGATGCCAGCAAGCATTTCAGACACTCAAAGACTATCTCATAAATCCACCATTGCTGATGCCACCAGATCCAAGTAGACCATTGTTACTCTATATCTTAGCAACAAGTATAGCATTGGGTGTACTACTGGCACAACATAATGTAGAAGGAAAAGAGTGTGCTGTTTACTACATCTCTCGCACACTGGTGGGCTATGAACTCAATTACACATCTATTGAGCGAGCTTGCCTAGCAGTAATCTTAGCAGCCACTAAACTGTGGCACTATCTGTTAACACATAAAGTGCAACTCATTGCAAAGATTGATCGACTCAAGTATTTACTCAGCAAAGCAGCATTGATAGGTCACTTAGCCAAATGGGTAATGATTCTAAGTGAATTTGACATCGAGTATGTAGATCATAAAGCTATCAAAGTGCAGGTTATTGCAGATCAGTTGGTCGATGCACCCCTCATAGGCGATCATCCTCTCATTCCCAATTTTTCAGATGAAGAGATATTCATGATCACAACAACACAACCATGGAAACTATACTTTGATGGTTCATACACTAGGCATGGCTCGGGGGCAGGCATTCTGTTTATCACACCTCAAGGTGATAGCATCTTGAAGTCTTATAGGCTCACATTTCCATGCACAAACAACATAGCAGAATATGAGGCCTTGATCACAGGACTCAGGCTAGTAGTACAATGGAAATTACAAGAACTGCAAGTATATGGCGACTCACAACTGGTCTTTCGACAAGCAACAGATGAATATCAGACCAAAGATGATAAACTCATGCCATATAAGCAAATGGTGGACACTCTAAAGACATCATTTACTACTATCACTTTTGAGCAGATACCAAGAGATCAGAATCAAGCTACTGACGCTATGGCTACCATCGCATCTCTCCTAGATCTTCCATAGAATTCAACATGCTATGAGTTCTTGGTAGAACAGCTTTGGATTCCTGCTTATGATATCCCCGAATCCAAAATGATATGTCACCTTGTCGGTTCTGAATCCCCATGGTACGGTGAGTTCTACACCTATCTCCGCGATCACACCCTTCCTCCCAACCAATCGAATAACCAACATAAAACCTTCATTTGCCAAACTGCTTGATATAGCATTATTGCCGAAACCCTATACTGACACAGTCTTGATGGTACTCTCCTTCGATGTTTGGAACAAGGTGAGATAACAAAGGCTTTGGAAGAATTCCATGAAGGAATTTGCGGGACTCACTCAAGTGGTCTGTCACTAGCCAAGAAACTCCTGTGCAACGGATACTCTTGGCCATCTATGGAAAAGGATTCATACTACTTTGTCAGAAAATGCAAGCAATGTCAAGTTCACGGTGACCCAATACATGCACCAGCATAGGAACTACAACCAATCACAACACCATGGCCTTTTTGTCAATGGGGTCTTGACCTTGTTGGTAAATTCCATCCATCTTCATCCAATGGCCATAAATTCATTATTACCACCACCGAATATTTCACAAAGTGGATCGAAGCTGTTCCACCTACCCAAGTCACCGGCAAGCAGATCACCTCATTCATCCTCAACTACATCATCTGCCGGTATGGTGTGCCCATGTCCATCATCACAGATAACGGTCTTCCTTTCAAAAATTAGGATGTCCATGAACTTTGTGAGAAATTTCATATCCAACACTGCTTTTCCACTCCCTATTACCCACAAGGCAATGGTCAGACCGAAGCATCCAATAAAAACATATTGAGAATCCTCAAGAAGATAGTCAATGATGCCGGTTGTGATTGGCACATTCAACTAAATCCGGCACTATGGGCATATCGAACTAGCATTTGAACCCCTACAGGTGCAACTCCTTATTCATTGGTCTATGGTGCAGAAGCTATCTTACCTATTGAGGTTGAGATACCATCATTACGGGTTTCCTTGCATAATCTCATCGATAATGAAGCCTACAGAGCATCCCGTATTCAGGACTTAGAGTTACTTGATGAGAAACGACAAGCTGCATACAATCACCTCAAATCCTATCAGCAGCGCATGAGTAGAAGCTACAATCACCGAGTTAGATCTCATACATTTGAGGTAGGTGATCTTGTTCTCCAAGAGAATCCTTGCAACCAACCAAACAGAGAACATCAGGGCAAGTTTGAATCAAACTGGCTAGGCCCATATGTTGTCACTGCTGTATTCGGGTTCGGGGCATATCAGTTGGCTACATCAAAAGGAGAACCGCTAGCAGATCCAATCAATAGCATGCACCTCAAACGGTTTTATACCTAAGTTGTACAGAGCATCAGGCTCCCCTGCATACCAAAAAATACCAAAAACATTCAGAAAAATGTCCTAAAGAAATACAAAATCATTCAAAAAAGTAAAGAAAAATCATGCATCCAAACAGTGAACAACCACTCCGGTGGCACCTTGGGTAAGTGCGATGGTGAAAACCTGGCAAACAGGTGCCACTCATAAAGACAATGGCTCCAGTATCTTTCAGGCTCATTGCGATCACATTCATACATACACACATCCATCCATCCAAACCATGGCTTGCTATTTGATCTGCAACAAAGAGAAAGTATTTCATGCGTCTTGCATCCCACTCTATCATAGTCATGTCTACACTTGGGGGCAATACCCTTAACATCTAGAGGATGGAAGTGGATTCTACATTACTGGTGATTCATTGACAAAAACATTCAAAAATGTCTCACAAAAAATCCAAAAACATTCAAAAATGTCTCACAAAAATTTAAAAAAAACATTCAAAAATGTCTCACAAAAATCCAAAAACATTCAAAAAAACATCTCACAAAATCCAAAAACAACGAAACACATCGGAAATCACACAAAAACATGGCAACACCTTGTACATACTCATCCAAGTAGACACCAAAACCAACATTGACAAATACTCGCACGATGATCACTTATCAAAAATTGACCAACACAAATCGACATCAACAATCAAACTGTCTTCAACAAGGATGCATACTTCCTTACCAAAACAAAGACAAAAATGACGTTTTCTTTGACAAGAAAATTATGTTAAGCTATCAAATACTTGGTTGATTTGTGAGTAATTCATTCATTTATCTGTATCAGGATCTTTCAGTATTGTTTTGTATCGTTTGCGCATTATTTTCGATGAAGTACTGGGGCATGTACTAATGGTGTCTACGTGGGAAGTTCACCAAGCTACATGATCTTATGCAAAATGCAGTCATAGATCATTACGGCTTGCTGACTACAGCGTATACCTTGACCATATGAGCATGAACCATTACCAAGGATCCCTATTCTTTATTCTTTATGTATATATTGTTTGTTTGCAGGTACAATGCTCTTCCTTTGGTTCCTTCCAACATCATCCAAATTGGATAAAGGTTTTTATCTCTTAGTACGGCATGCACTTGTCTCAGGATATGATCAGTCTAAGATCAAGGAGGATATTCCAAGTCATGCATGAAAGAAGATAATCCTTATCTGTTCTGCAAGCAATACTCAGGTCAACTTGATCCATTATATCAAGTTGCTTGTATTAACTTGCTATATCAAATCCATGTAAGAAATACTCTGGTCATCTTGAATCGTTATGTCAAGTTGTTTGTATTTTCTTACAACATTTTGAAGCTCAATGATGAAAAATAAAGCACCATGGATCGTCATTCCATCTCATCTATATATATTGCATTTTGTTGCATTCCACCCATCCATACATTCATAATACCTGCATATCATGCATACATAGTCATAATAATGCATACTCTATTTTACTCATCTTCTTCCATAGGACTCGGTCCTAGTCCTCCATATCTTCTATCTAACATCGAATCCCCCCTCACCCTCCCTATCTTGATCATCAACATCATCCTAATCCCTTCATTGCTTCCCATCCTCACTCATCCACAAAATTAAGCCAGTTACTTTGTCTACACAGATACATAGACTCCCACACACTTAGACTATCAACAGATACTCTGATCAAGTATCTTCGAGTCTCAACAAGTAATCGATCATGGTAATCTTAGACTACATCAAGCATTTATCATAATGACCTAGTCTCAACGGGGCTGCCATGATTCCCCACAACCATCCATCACATGCACACATTATCAATTGATCAACCAATCAAACACAATCCAACGGACAATTACATCAATTGTCTACGTCTCAACGAGTATTTTGCTTCATATACCTTGACTTCATCGGGCAATTACATCAATTGTCTAAGTCACATCAGGTCAATTTGATTCACTTACTCAGACTTTATCATGTCCAAGCAACTAACTGACATCAATTGTCATGCTTTGACTTGACTGGGGCAATTAAACTGATTGCACTAGATTGTCCAACCAATTTTGATCAATTGTATAGCATCAATCCAAACCCCACACTACATCTGCTATGTATCTCTTGCATGACCTCAGGGTACTCGCTGGCTTGTTGTTTCTTCATATTCACTCCATTTTCTCCCATTCTTTCATCATTAGTTCTAATTTCTTCTATTCTACCTCCCCTCCACTTTTCATTCTTTTTCGAGAGATCACCCGATTTTTCAAAAAAAATAAAAATTAGGCTCATCTCTCGAGGGGGCATACCACCCCTTAAATTTATATTTTATGGGGCATTTCTTCACACCTATTTTTCTTTCTTTGAAACGACGCAATAAAACCACACCATCTCAAAGAGGGGCAAATGTAGTCACATAAATCTGTCCACTTAATTAAATGAATATTTAATATTTATTTGATTATTTAACCATCAATTAATAATTAATTAAATTAATATATTTAATTAATTCATCTTAACCCTCTTCTCCTATTAATTAAATAAATTATTCAATTTATTTGATTTAATTCACTTAACAAATTCAGACCATTAATTAAATAAATAAATCATATTTATTTAATTAAATATTCTCTCACATTTAAATAAATTAATATTTATTTAAATCCCACCTCTCACATTTAAATAAATTAACATTTATTTAAATCACCTTTATCCTCTACCCACTTGCATTTTCCTACAAATGCAAGTTGCACAATTATTTTAAATAAATTAACATTTATTTAAATCACCTTTATCCTCCACCCACTTGTATTTTCCTACAAATGCAAGTTGCACAACTATTTTAAATAAATCATTTATTTAAATCACCTTTATCCTCCACCCACTTGCATTTTCCTACAAATGCAAGTTGCACAACTATTTTAAATAAATTATTCATTTAAAATCCTATTTATCCTCACCCACTTGAAACCTTTAATGGTTTCCCTTAAAGTCTTCAAACTTAATGACTTCCTTCTAGAGTCTTCTCAAACCTTTAATGGTTTCACTTAAAGTCTTCAAACTTAATGGCTTCCCTTAAAGTCTTCTTAAGACTTTAATGGTTTCCCTTAAAGTCTTCAAACTTAATGGCTTCCTTCTAGAGTCTTCTCAAACCTTTAATGGTTTCCTTTAAAGTCTTCAAGCCTTTAATGGTTTCTCTCAAAGTCTTCAAGCATTTTAATGCTTTATCTTCCTTTTTCTCATTTAAATAAATTAATATTTATTTGAATATTTATCCAAATGCAAATTACACCATTTAATTGAAATAAATGATTTTATTTTAATTGAAAATACCAAAATTCCTCCCACTTGCATTTTCCTACAAAATCCACTTGCATGCTTAAACCCCTTCTAGATTTTTCTAAACCTTTCTTAATTAACCTAATCCATCCCCTAAATATTGTCACATTCCTAAGCAAATTGGAGTCACTTCTCAAAGACTCCAAAGTCTTTGAAAAGCAATTAATGCTTTGTGTGTTCAACAAATTAACCTCTAAAGTCTTCCAAACCACTTATGGCTCTTACATGACCATTAATGGTTAATTCCACTTGCACCCATGGTTAAGGACTTTGACCCCTAACTTAACCCTCATGTAACCCATGTGTCTCTTCAAAGCATTTATTTCTTTGACTAGGGTAACCATCATGTCCCCTCAAGCATTTAATGCTCCTTATCTCTCCTCTCAAGCCTCCTCATGGTGACACTTGTCAACATGGGATTGGGTTGAAAGTCTCACATGGATTGAATATCTTTCAATCCTAACCCTTGTTAAGATTTCTCAATCTTAACCCTTCATTTCCCCATTTCTTCTATAAATAGAACCCTTCTCCTCAAGCAAAGAAGGAAGCATTAGAGTATTGTTGTTATACAGGTATTAGCATAGAGCTTTTTCATAGCATCACTGTCTACACTTGCATAGCATTTTCTTATCATATTCAACCATCTTGAATCTCTATATGGCATCCATGGATAGTGCTAAAAGCTGAGAGCTACACTCATTTGGGACTTGGAGAGGGGAGAAACAAGGGAGAAGCATCAAAAGGCATCATGAAAGCATCTTAGGGAGGCTCTTCTCCTTTCTTTTATTTTGTTAAACTTCTTTCATGCTTTTTGAAATCTCTTTTGATATGTTTGGAATGGTTTTTAGTTCTTTGTTTTGTTTTTATGGTTGAAACTAACTTATTAACATTGAACTTTGTTGTTGCCTTGTCCCCATTTCCATGACATCAGTAAGCAATGTCAAATTCATGGAGACCTCATACATGCGCTAGCACAAGAACTACAACCAATTGCGTCTCCTTGGCCTTTTTGTTAGTGGGGACTCGATCTCATAGGCAAGATTCACCCTCCTTCTTCCAATGGTCATAAATTCATTATCACTACCACAAAGTATTTCACAAAATGGATTGAAGCCATGCCTCTCACACAAGTCACTGGAAAACAGATTGCTACATTTATCCTCAACTATATCATTTGCCGATACGGTATTCCTGTTTCCATTATAACTGATAACGGGCGTCCCTTCAAAAATTAGAATGTTCATGAACTCTATGACCGCTTCCACATTTCCCAGCATTTCTCCACGCCATGTTACCCCCAAGGTAATGGTCAAGCTGAGGTGTCTAATAAGACAATCCTTAAAATCCTTAAGAAGATAGTCGACAACGCTGGCCGTAATTGGCATATCCAACTTAATCCTGCACTTTGGGCCTATCGCACAAGTGTCCGCACACCTACAAGAGCTACACCCTATTCACTTGTCTACGACACTGAAGCTATCTTGCCTATTGAGGTCGAGTTACCCTCTTTACGGGTCTCTTTACAAAACATCATTGGTGATGAAGACTATAGGGTCTCTTGCTTACAAGAACTTGAACTACTGGATGAACGAAGACAAACTGCTTTTAATCATCTCAAGGCTTATCAACAATGAATGAGTCGTAGCTACAATCACAAGGTCAAGCCTCGTATATTTGAAGTAGGTGACTTGGTTCTCAGAGAAAACCCCAAGAATCAGCAAGACAGAGAGAAGAAGGGCAAGTTCGAACCAAACTGGCTTGGTCCTTACATCATTACAGTAGCATATGGATCTGGGGCATATCAGCTCTCAACTACAGAAGGTGAACCTTTGGAGGATCCTATCAACAACATGCACCTTCGCAGGTTCTACACATAGCTCTTCAAAGTATCCTAATTCAAAATACAAAAAAATAAAAAAATTCAAAAATACAAAAAAATTATAAAACAAAAAAAATCGTTACTTGGTGAAAACTTGGCAAATAGGTGCCTTGTGACACAAAAAACATTGAAAAATCGAAAAAAGTAAAGAGAAATAATTTCGTCCAATGGTGAAAACCACTTCGGTGGCACCCTGGGCAAGTACCATGGTGAAAACTGGGTCACCAGTGCCATGCGTAGAGACATTGCTCCTCCCTCCTTCAGGATTCACTTTCATCCTTTCACTTTGCACACACTCACAACCAATTCATCCATAATAAACTTACTCTTTCCCATCATGGCTTGTCATTGATCTACCCAAGATTGGTTAGCCATTCATAATAAACCTCCCTTTCCATCCATAATAAATCAAATCCTATCTGTGGCTAAGGAAAATCCTCCGTCTAGTAATGGGTGTGGAACTGAGAACATCACATGTTTCGAGGAGTACAGTTTCTTTCAGCTTTCTTCAGTCTATCCACGCACAATCCGCAATAAAGCAACATTTGCATCATAGATCTGCATTAAAGTTTCATCTTCTCCGCAATAAAGTATCAGTTTCATGGGTTCAATCAGTTTCAGATGAGACACAGCAGTAACAATGGGCTTCAACAAAATCAAATCTTTCAACAAACTCAGACAACATATGGTTCCGTGCTATCTATCCTTTCTGTGAAAGTAAACATTGTGATCACAATCAAATAAGACTTATACAAGTGACAAGAGACATTAGACGTGAGGACTACAGTGGATGTTGGTGTCGAGTCTTAGTTTTCTTTTGATTTTTATCTTTTGGTGACATGTCTTTTAGCTTTTCCAGGATGTCTTTGACTAGAGATTCTATCTCCAAGATGTCTTTGACTAGAAAGGCGAGGATGGGGTATCGTCACCTATTTGTATTTGTTGTCTATGGATTGTCTCTTAGTAATGCTATGACTTGTCCAAAGATATGAGGACGTTGTGAGTCTAGTGTGAACTGGGGCATTCCTTGTTTGTGACTGTCTTATCTCCATGCAAACAAGTACAATGACTTTCTGGGTCAAACATATGTCTCGATTGTCATAACCTATTTGCCATAATAAAGCTCAATGATGATAATGCACAAGAAGCTATTTCACTTTCATATCTTCTGTCTTCCATCCCCCTTTCTTGATTGACTTCCATCATCCTTCTTGAGTCCGCGTAACCTGCTATCACATGACTGAGTATAATGACACACTAAAAACATTTGCATTTCATGTAGTTGCACCTGCATTACCACATATAAGCATTTCATACATACATATAGATATCACAACTGCATTACATCTTGCACACAACACCTGTTAGCACAATTTACATTTGCATTTTCATATTCATCTGCATTACATACATTCACATTTACATTTTGCATACACATATAAAACATAGAAGAACAAAAATATTACATTGCATTATATACATATTTGCATCCATATCATAAGCATCACATAAGAACATCTCATCACATAGGTACACATGCATATAGCTGCCGCAAAGATGAATCATCTCATATATATAATCAAAAGTGTCATGATACAATGATGTCAAAATCATATGGCTACAATCACCCGAAGGTGTCTACATCATCATACAAAAATGGTACAATACTGATGCATAGGGAGCCCTCTAAGGCTATGATGAACTCCCTCCCTTGGAGCCGCCTGGCCTCGATGGAATCTGAGCCCCCAAAGGACCCACCCTAGGATCGTCCCTCCTGTCCCCTCTATCTAGTGGTGGTGGAGGACCCATAACCCCACCACTAGATGCCTGTCTCCTCCGGCTCCCTCCCGTAGCTGTCGCTGTCCATGATGGTCTATGGAAGCTCCTCACCCGCTGATCCACTGGCACTGCACCATAATAGAGATCCCACCAGTAGGCAATCTCCTCCCCGGCTCGCAAAACATAGGCATATCCGGCCCTTGTGTCCTCTACTGCCTATCTCCTAGCCGTTAGTGTTGTCTCAGCCTCTATGTAGTGCTGAATGGCCTGGTCTCACTCCCACTTAGTATCTCTGAGCTGCCTCCTAAGCCTATCCCTCTCCCTCTCTAGGTCCTGGATCTCATCTACCTGTCCCTGGTAGATCTCCCTCAGCTCAGTTAGCTCATCCTCCTCTACCTCAGCCCCCTGTGGCTCTACCTGTGGCTCCCCCTGCCCCTATGCCTATACTTATACTGGTACCTGTCCCTATCCCTATACCTATCCCTGTCCCTGTACCTACACCTATTTGGGACCTTGTGCTGCTGGCACCTGTAGCGGCAATCCACCGCGACCTCTCACCACCTGAGCCTACCTCTCCTCTCCCCCCTCCCTCCACGGTGCAACCCTCCTCTCTCCAACTACCCCCTCCTCCTCTATCAGCCTCTACCCGCATCAGCTCCATCATCATCATCCCCACCACCATCTCCCTCAAATAACTCTCCTGGATCCGTCAGGCGTGGGAATGGATGCTCGACCTAGTAGGCTGTATACTCAACATCCATGCCAGCATCCTCTATCTCTGGCCACATGTTCCAGGGTAGGGGTACCATCTCTACTAGTTGCGTCACAGCCTGATCATATGATAGCAAGGGTCCAAACTGCGCCTGATCCTTGACTGTCCGCGCATACATGCCTGAGCCCCGTGGCATCCGCTGAATCCTGCCAAACTACCTGCTAACCCTGTCCACAAGCTGTCTCTCTAGTACATAGGGCATCCACCCAATCAGGTACCTACTCCGGAAGGTGTAGGGAAGCTCTACTGCATCATCCTCCCACTCCTCGCATCCCAGGTATGGCCTCCATATGACCACATCAATATCATCTATCACCCACTGCCAGTGCTCTAACCTGCCAATCCGTGGCTGCAAAGTGATCATATCATACAAGTGCATGAAACTGTGTCCGTGACCTCTGCCCCTGAAATGTATAGGTCTCATCATTGGTAGATTCTCATAAGCCCACACCTGCAACAATTTCACCTTGCAGCCCAATCCCACTGATCCATGGTATACAAATTGATGCAGCTCATAGTACAGGTGTGCCAGCACACATGGTCCCTAGGCATATCTGGTGTGTTGTGTCACCAGTGTCTCCAATGCTCCTCCCCAACCCATAGCCAACCCCCATGTCGCTCTATCAGGACACAGGAACCCACTGATCGCTCCTCCTATCACTGCTGGCAGTGCCAATCCTGTAGCAGTCATAGTGTCCCAAGCCACATGTCCTACCCTCATCTCCAATCTTGGGTCCTGGAACACTCGTCTTAGGGCCTCCTTGTCTCCATCTCAATAGTACGAAATCAGCTCCTCGTCGATTGGTATTCGCAAAATCTTGTATACATCCTCTAGGGTGACTGTCATTTCACCCATCGACAAATGAAAAGTACATGTCTCGGAGTGCCACCTCTCCTCCAGTGTAGTCAGCAAACTTAGGCACATACAGAACATGTCTCAATCCCATAGACTCAATCGCTACTCGGTCCTCAAGTGCCAACTCAGGTCGTAATCTCTGTGTTGACGGGATTCTCTCCCGTGACTCTAGCATCGGCAAATACTCCTGCAGTCAAGCAAATCAATCATGTCAGTCATAGTTGCATTCACTGTTTATCACAAAATGCTACTTTTTATCTAAATGCATATGGCATGCTATCCTAGTGACACTCCCTGTTCATCACAAAGTGTTGCTATCTATCCCAGTGACACTCACTGTTCATCACAAAGTGTTGCTTCTATCCTAGTGGTACTCCCTGTTCATCACAAAGTACTACGTGTTTTGCACTCCCTGTTCATCACAAAGTGCTGCTTGCATTCTAGTACTCCCTGTTCATCACAAAGTACTCTATCTTGGTACTCACTGTTCATCACAAAGTGCCTTGATCTATTCTAGTCTTCCCTAGAGGACTTGCTTGAGTGTATCCTCTTAGCAGCTTATCCAACAGCGTATGTTCATCACAGAACTGCCAATTTGACTTAGAAGACGCAAATTCACATTTTTGGATATAAACGCGCTTTCCTGACATAAACGTGCTTAAAGACTACACAGATGTGCCTAAAAAACACAGACATGCCTAAAAGACACAGACGCGCCTATGCTCTGCACAGATGCACCTGGGAGACATAGATGTTCCTTCTTGGTACAGACGCTCCTACACAGCACAAACGCGGCCGCATTCGACGCAAACGCATTTCCAAACACAGACGCGCTTGGCACAAACTTAGATGCGCCTGGCACCAACGCAGATGCGCTTAGACATTTTTTGACATTTTTTTGACCCTAACCTAAAGCGCATTTATTGTCCTATCTACCATGCATTAATGACAACAATAAATGCATCAAAGTACGAGGAGGTTTTGTGGTACTTACCGGCTCTCCTGCCTCTGCTGGCCTCTGGAATCGACGAACACGATTGAATCTATGAATGAAAGCCATCGCTACTGACTGCTGCTGCTCTTTTCTCGCTCTGCACTATGCTCTCGTGGATGTGTGGATGACAATGAGGATGTTCTTTGCCTGTGGCCTATCTTATAGCCTACCCTCACCCTAGCCCTCGTTTCTTGAGTCAATCCTCTTTATCCCGTGACTCTGTCACTGTATCCGATCAGTCCATTCTATCTCGTCTTTCTTATCGAGAGATTGTCTGCAATCTTTTCAGACATTTTCATCCAATCTCTCGAGGGGGCATATATTTCCCATCTTGGGGCAACTTTGTATCAGTTCATCTTATCTTCTTTGAAACAACGCGACAAGCCACATTGTCTCAAAGAGGGGCAAAATGTAGACACCTAAAATTGTCCAGTCTAATTAAATAAATATTTATTTATTTAATTATCTAAGCCTAATTCTTCTATTAATTAAATAAATCTTTATTTATTTAATTAATTCATTTATCCTCTTCTAGCCTTATTTCTCATTTAAATAAATACATTTATTTATTTAAATTATTATTTCCTAATTAAATAAATATCTTATTTATTTAATTATCCCACTTCTTCTATTAATTAAATAAATCTCTATTTATTTAATTAATTCATTAGCCTTTTCTACCCATGACACATGTCATTCATCTCTTAATTCCTACACTACCTCCCCCTTTCATTATTTTATTATTTCTTCTACCTACCCTCTAATCATAGCCGGCCTCCTTTTACACCTCTCAATCTTATCCCTCCATTTCATATAGTGTCTTCTATATAAGGAGATGCTTCCTTCATTATCAAACCCTAACTGCTTGATCAATTGACTACACTACGATCCTACTTGCAACCACATTCCATTCTTTGTTAAGCTCTTGTGCACATAAAATCTAAGATAAAATATATCAAGCAAGATCAATGGAGATAGGAAGAATGGAGATCCAAACCCTATTGGACATGTGATGGTATAATCTTTGTGATTTCATTTGATTTGCATTGTCTTAGGTAATCTTCATATTTTATGGTGGATCTTTGTTGTTGTTAGGCTAGGGTTTTGTGGTTGAATTCATTTAGCCTTTCAATTGTGTTATTATTGTTATCCATTTTCACCATATACACTATGAACCAGGTACTCATCAAGAAATGAAAAGATAAAACCACTTATGAGTATTGGATTGGGAAAACTCCCACTATGAGTTACTTTAAAGTGTTTGGTAGTAAGTGTTATATCAAGAGAGGTGAGAATTTGAGCAAATTTGATGCAAAATGTGATGAAGGAATATTTCTAGGATATTCCACTAAGAGAAAAGCTCTCAAGTGTTACAACAATAGAACTCAGAAAATTGTTGAAAGTATCAATGTCAGTGTTGATGAATCCCCTGAGGAACCTGAGGTAACATGCAGCAAAGAAGTAGAAGATGAACTGGGTATAGCCTTATGGGAACCGGTTAAGAAAGAAACTTGTAAAGATCTTAGTGTTCCTATACTGGTAGAAGTCATAGTAAGAGAAGAAGAAAAGCTAGCAGATCAGGCTAGAGTCATTCCTAGATATCTGAAGCTACACCATGATCTAAAGCAAATCATAGGAGATAAAGATGCAGGGATACTCACAAGAAGAAAAGTGAAGGAGAACTCCTGCATGATTTCTGAATTTGAACCCAAGACTTCCAAAGAAGCTCTTACAGATGAAGACTAGATTAAAGCAATGGAAGAGGAGCTAGATCAAATAGAAAAGAATGTAACATGGTCTTTGGTGCCCAGACCTGAACATAAAAATGTCATAGGTACCAAATGGGTCTTCAGGAACAAGTTGAATGAAGAAGGCACAGTTGTCAGGAACAAGGCTAGGCTTGTATGTAAGGGATATGCTCAGGAGGAGGGAGAAGATTATGGAGAAACCTTTGCTCCTGTGGCTAGACTAGAAGGTGTTCGAATGCTACTTGCATCTGTAGTATTTAAGGGATTTAAGGTCTATCAGATGGATATGAAGTTTGATTTTCTAAATGGAATCCTAGAAGAGGAAGTGTATATAGAGCAACAAGAAGGGTTTACCTTATCAGAAGATAGTGACATGGTGTGTAGATTACACAAAGCCCTGTATGGACTGAAATAAGCACCTAGGGCATGGTATGAAAGACTAGACTCTCATCTTGTGAAGATTGGATTTGTGAAGATAGCAACATCTACTTGAAATCAGAAGGTGATCAGATTCTGATCTGTAAAGTGTTTGTGGATGACATAATATTTGGAGGAGATGATAAAATGAGTCATGCGTTTGCAGATGAAATGAAAAAAGAATTTGAGATGTCTTTGATAGGAGAAATAAAGTTCTTCATTGGTTTACAGATTCAGCAAATGAAAGAGGGTATCTTTATTACCCAGTCCAAGTATGTCAAAGAGGTATTGAAGACTTTTGGCATGGAGGAAAGAAAATCGGTTGGTACACCGATGGTGACTAGCTGTAAACTGACCAAGGAAGATGATTCAGCACTGGTGAATGAAAAGGAGTATCATTCAATGATCGGTAAATTGCACTATGTGGTGCACAACAGACCAGATATTGCTCATGCAGTGGGCATAGTAGCTCATTTTCAGAAATATCCGAGAGAATCCCACTTGGTAGCTGTGAAGAGGATTCTTAGATATCTAAAAGGAACAGTTGATTATGGATTGTGGTATCAATATAATGGTGACTATAATCTTAAAGTATATATCGATGTCGATTGGGTAAGTAATGTGGATGATCAGAAGACCACAACCGGTGGAGCGCTCTTTCTCAGTGGAATATTAGTATCATGGACAAGAAAGAAGCATAGTTGTACTTCTCAATCTACAGCTGAAGCAGAATATGTGGCAGCATTTATGAACTGCACTCAAGCAATTTGGATGAAGCATGTATTGGAAGGTTTCAAGGTACCTGTATCTGAACCGGTGAACATATTTTGTGATAACACAAGTATTGCATGCTAGAACTAAACACGTTGAGCTTAAATATAATTTCTTGAGAGAGAAAGTTCAGAATAAGGAGGTTGTATTACAACATGTTTCCAATAAGGAGCAGCTAGTAGATATATTCACTAAGCCCTTACCGAAGACTACATTTACCTATTTGAGAGGTGAATTAGGGGTTCTGCCCCTTCATGAAGTCAACTAAGGTTGTGTTCTCCGCATCAATCAAGTACTATAGCGTCAAATCTTTCAGGATTGATGTGTTGATGGAAGCTACTCCTTAGGGGAAGCAACATAGTATATTTTGGAAGCTTATGCCTCCACTTTGGCATTGTTGTCAAAGGGGGAGAAGATATATGATAGATGTATGGGGAGTAGATATCTGATAATGCAGATACACTGATCTATGAGGTTTTCAATTGCAATGCTACACTAAGTATTGCCATCAATGCCAAAGGGGGAGATTGTTGGATATCATTGGCATATGATGAATCGGCATGTTGATATGATGATAATGTATGTTGTCATTGATGTCAAATAAGTGTAAGTGAACTGATGTGCAGATTGGAAGAAGTTGGTGAACCGATATGAAGAGGCATGAGGAGATTTAGTGAACCGGTGTCGGGGTTTCACTAAGTGTGATTACCGGTTGGTAGTCTTAGCTCTATGGTTATCAGTTTGGTGATCCAGCTTGTGCGATGAACCGATGATACACTGTGATGAGTTATCTAAGAGATGTGATCGAGGTGCCACGTCAGCTTTGTGCGCGTGAAGGATTGAGGCATAAGAAGATTGACCACATTTGAAGTCTACCTCAGGAATGATCATTCTTCTTAGTGGTATGAGAAGAGAGTGTGATGGGTTACTAATTCCCATGTGCGGTGATGAATGAACAATGCAGGTTGTCTTGTGATCTATTTGAAATTGTAATGCTCTATGCAATTTGTTTGGACGGTTAGGATTGGACCGCATGTGTTGTAAACCTAAGATGCTTAGGGTTTAGGGTTTATGTTACCAACCTATCTATTGTCTATAAGGCCGATGATGTTTGTTATTGAAAATTTGTTGGCAAATGTTGTGTGTATGTATCCGAGTGAAGAGATACTTGATACTTGCCAGACCAGTAAGAGGGAAACTGTAGAGTGTGATTGCAGAGTAGAGGATATGAAAAGGATCTGCCTTAGCATGTAGTGTTGTTATCAGATCGTAGTTTTTCCTATTGTCTTCTAATCATTTCAACATATGGAAAATCCCTTTATTGAGTAGCTTTAACAGGCTTATTGTAAAACCTGTAACCAGGTGACTCAAGATCATTGAGTTCTTTAAATCATCTAGCGAGGCAACCTTTAACAGGGTATATAGCCATCCCTTAACCGGGTGATCTCTAACAGGATCGGTTCCTAGTAGAACCTTTTTGTAAAGTCTTTAACCGGACTAGGCTCCTAACAGGGCGAGCTTCAAAAGAGTTCAAAACAAGCTTGTGGGTATTCATCCCCACAATGGTTTTTCCCATTTGGGTTTCCACGTGAAAAATCTGTGTGTTATGTGTTATGCATTTTTCATGTGATGTTTATGAAGTATTTGGTTGAAATATTATGCATGCAAGGTTAATAGGTTATGGTATTTTTAGTATACCACATGCATATGTTTATGGGTGAAGTTGATGTTGCATAATTGATCATATTTGAAGTATTCAGACCTATCAGTTTATGGTGTTTTGTTTCTTACTGTGTTTAACTGGTATCACCATGGTTAAGTTCAATAATGGTGATAACCAGTTGGTTTTGCTTTAGCTAGATAAGTTGTTAAGAGAGTTTTTACCTATACTGATTCACACCCCCCCCCTCTCAGTACCGATTGGGGTATCTGTTGTTCATAATTATTCATCAATTTGTCATCCTGGGATTGGATTGAAAGTCCTCACATGGATCTTAAGCCCTTCAATCCTGGCCCTTGTTGAGATTACTCAATCTCAACCCTCCATTGCTCTATTTTACCTATAAATAAAGCTCATTTCTTCATAATCCAGATCCTGAAAACTTGTATGCATTTAACCTATAGTCAATTTTAGAGAGAATTTTAGCATAATCACTCATATTGTCATTTTGGACTAAAATTAATCTTAGTTCATTTCATAATATCTCATATTTAGCTTGTTTTTACACTTGCATAGCATGTTCTAAAATATTTTTCAATCTTGAATCTCTATAAGACATCCATAGTGCAAAAAGTTGCTGAGAGCTACAGTCATTTGGAAACTTGGAGAGGAGAGGAACAAGGGAGGAGAAGCTACAAGCATGGTGGAAGGCATTTAGAGATGTCTTGTTGTATTTATTAGATTCATTAAGCTTTTTATCTTGTGTGTAGTGTCTCTCTTGATATACTTTCTTAGGATAGCGTTTAAATTGTGATTTCTAACACTAACAATTGGTTCTTGCTTGTTGCTTGTGTTTGATATTATAACAAAATCCTTTTTGTAGAGCATCAGTTATAACTATATAACCAAATTATTTTATGAGAAATTAATTTAATAGTCAAAAATAGTTTGCTAATATATGTGAATCCATGAGTGACATGAAGATGATAGGAAGTCTATTACAGATGACAGTAATTCTTATATAGGAAAGATGAAGTTTTACACATGCAACAAGAAGTCTTATACAGGCAAGATGAAGTCTAACACAGGCAACAGGAAGTTTGCATTCTTCTCCTTCAATCAATATGTGGTGCAATATATTTTATTAACATAATAGAAGCAAATATTAATAAATACAATCAAATAATTATTATTCACTTATTTTATGTAAAAACTAAATTAAATATTACTTATTTATAATAAATCATACGTTGCGTGAAGTTGTAAAATACTATGATAAGGTATGAAAACGAAACATGAGAATCAATATGAAGCTTTATAAAAATAGGTTAAAATATTGCATAAAGTGGGACATGAATGGTTCTCATCAATATAGTCAAATTTTGATTACTCAAGTTTGTATGTAGAGAAATAATGTCTTTGCTTTCACCCGGTTTGTATTACATATGCAAATACTTGACCAATTTGAAAAATATGTAAATCAGTGATGAAATGGTCCAATCCTTAAGTGCACTGTAGGCCATTAGAAATCCTTACCTAGAAAGCAATATGAAAGGAGCATGTATAATATGCAACATGGGTATGGGTATGGAGCATGCCTTTTCAAATTTCTCCCAATGTTCCATAAAGTTGTATCTTTCCTACAACATGGTGTCTTAGTTCTTTGCAATGTGCCCTTGCATAAAAATAGAAAGGTGAGTTATTACAAGCTCATCAACTTTCTTAACTTGTCCCTTCTCCACTAAGAACATGTATGCATATTAAATTGACACATTTCTAGCTCTACTAGGCATTGAATGTGGGAAAGATAAGGTCTACATAATGTGAAATGAATTCATTGAAGTTTGATGTTAGCATTGGCCGCCATAAGGGATTGCAACATGTTAAAACTAGACCTAAGGGCCAAGAAACCTGAAGTTATCAACTTGGTCAAAGGAGAACAAACTTTTCATTGAGATGGTTTTTCTTCAAACATATGTGGGGGCTATCTTTTTGTTCACATTAAGATTTATTTTTATACTTAGCATAAAGCATGACACAAAGTATATTAATAGAAAAATTAACACCAAACATAATGCAACATCAAATAGATCATCTAGCATCATGAAGAGCATGTCAGGACATCCCTTGAACATCCAACAACATTCCCAAATACTTATTTCTCACTGTCACATCAAAAACATGTTGGTGCAACACAAAAAAATATTGAACATTGGATTCTGAAAGGCCATAAGACCTAGTCATGAATAGACAACATTATCAACTCTTGTAGACCACATCAGCACCTAACAATTGAACTAAGATAGAACACAAACATGTACTCCAAGATACAACACCAAAAACATCAATACAAAGAAATGGAGAGCATTTTCTAGACCAATCCTGATAGACAACCAGACTACCAATAAAATGCAATTACCAAGCATATCATCTACAACATTAAAGAACTCAAAAGATAGGATCATAATTTCAACAAATCATACACATCATGTTCAATTATACAAGGTCAAATCATCAAATGTGGACCTGAATGTGGAGCAATCTTCCAAACTGTCTTCAACATACATTCCTACAACTACTTAGACCATCAATCTTCCAAAGACCAAAATTTCTTGAAAACATCATTTTATCACTCAAGAGAAATAAACCAATATCCTGTAGCATACACAAGATCATCACAACCATATCCACTTTATTATCATGATTTTAATCCTCATCTTAATATTCCTTATCTCAATACATCTTATCTTCATCTTAATATTCCTCATCTCAATGCATCTAATCCTCATCTTAATGTGATACATGATCATTATACCATCAATATCATCATCCTAAATGTAGATATTAGACACCAAGAATGTGGATGTCCACAACATAGAGCATCTACAACCAACATCCATTTGTACTCAACACCTACAAACAACCTTTCCATACTCTGACAATCATCATTTTGGGCATATCATCAATGACAACATAACATATGTAAGTTGACATCAATGACAACAACACAACAAGTGCCAACACTTTGTCCCACATACAACATCTCAATGAGAATAAGTTATAGACTTATGGCCTCAAAAAAGGGTATTAACCTTGGGTTGACTAACCTATTCCTTGGTAAATTGGGTGAATCGTCTATTCCTACACAAAAAATACCTAACATTATGGAAAACCTTTCCTCTCACAAGGATGACCCTTCAACTTAAGTGGCTATTGATCAATTGAAAAATGTTGACCATGAATTGGATAGACTTCAATAATGGATTGGTCAAGAATGCTTGAATAGTGAGGCAATCCCCTTGATTGAGGATTTGAATAGAATGACTCAAATTGATGAACAAGGTGTGAATATATTATGTAGTATTGTTCATATTATAGATAGTAATTTTATGTCAATGAAAAGTTGTGTCAGAGCCCCTAGTTTTTCAAATCCTACAAATCAACTTAAGAATTTTATTCCTACATCTTTGCCTAATGTGCCTACATATACACCTTCCATCATGGCTACCTCTGTAACACAAAATGTTAATTCTACACATGTTATTCATGGGGGAAAACTTATCAATCAATACTCCTACATATCTCTGGTTTTGTTATCCTTCCATTTGTTTCCCAACAATCTCCTCTACCAACTTGTCATAATTTTCCACCTTCCTACTCTCAATCTCCACCTACTTATCATAATATTACACCTCCATCACAATAAAATATGTCCAACTCGAACTCATCCATTGAAACCACTAGAAAAAATTTAGCTCAAAGTATCTCATCCTTATAACAACAATTGGCCTCTTAACCCAATGCAAATTCAATGTTCCTACAATAGGTACCACTAGCCCACTTTTTGATGACATTGTCCATACTCTTGTCCCAAATACATGGAGGTTCCCAATTTGGAGTTATGCAATGAAAAAGGTGAAAAATATTTTAAACAATTTGTAATGTCTTCTCTCATGATCATAGGCTCGTTGCAAAACTATTCACCCATACATTAAGAGATAGATATTTGCAATGGGTTTTTTCCTTGCCTCCTCAATCAATTAATTTTTTTCATAAATTTTATAATGCATTTGTGCAATATTTGTTTTCTAATTGTGCTTCTTTCACACACTTATGCATAGTGCTTCATAAGTGTTAGCTTCAAGTGATTCAATTTGAATCTTCTTCATCAATGGATTTGGTTGATAAGAATGAAGAAGTTAAACATTAATCCTCTAAAAAGTTTCAAAAACAAAAAAATAATTTCTTCAAGATCGATCTAACAATTATTCTAATCATATTGATACACAAGTAATATATACAATATCAGGTGTGGCCCCTTTATCATCAATATTTATACATCTTAATTTTGCTCTTTCTAAATAATTGCATAGTATCATGCTTGGATTAATTAATGCTAATGTGATGAAGCTTTCTCTTGTCAAATTCTTAGATACCTTCAAAGATTTGGTAGCTTCCTTCGATACTAAATCCTTTTGCCAATACCATCATCAAGTTGGCCATGATATTGAGAAGTGATATAGATTGAAAAATGCGATTCAATATCTTATTGATTCCAACATTATAACTATGTACCTAGGTGTGAATAATAAAGGAAATAAATCTGTATACCTCCTAATCAAAAGTTGTAAATCTTTATCAATCCTTTGCCTTCTCATTCTACTAATTCCATTGAGTCTGAACCTTCGAATAATATAGTTCCTGATCATATGTGTGTAGAGACCAACAATGTTGTTGGCCTTATTGATAAGTCTAAACCTAAACCTAACCCTTGCATCACCTTTAACAAAAAGAGAGGTTATTGATTCACCTAATGGACCATTATACATTATTGTAAAAATTATAGAAAATCTCTCATGAGGAGTGCTCATTGATCCAATATGTATGGTGAATATTAATACAAAAGAGAATGTTTATACAAATTTTATTAAGAGACATGACAAATCTAATGTTATAATTAAGGTGCATAATGGTATTAGTTGTCCCACTTTAGGTTCCATCACTATTTCCATTGAGGTTAGTACTAAGTGCTTAGATGTTACCTTTGCTATTATTTGTACCTCTGACATTTCATGTGAAGTTGGACACCCTTGGCTCAATTCCATGAAAGCTATCTCTTCTACCATCCATAAATGTTTGAAATTCTCTTACAATGGGCATATTATCACAATCAGTCACAACCTTTACCAACCCTTAGCAAGACATGAAAACTTCACCCTTGGTATATTTTGGCCTTAAAAACCTAAATCTTTACAACCTCATAAATATGTAATATTATATTATCAAAAATTAAACATGAAATAACATCATCCTTAAGTAATCCTAAGGATTCTTCAACCATGGATATTCCTCCTCCATATCTTGGACTTGGAATTCTTCCTACACTTTCTATTCTTCCTATATATGTTGTGGTCCCACCTCCTACATCTTATGAAGGAAAATGCAGAGCATCCTATATCTCTCAACCTAGTGAGGTTCCTTTAGTTCCTCCTATATATAAAGAAAAGAAGCCTATGTTGATTGATATCAAACCTTCACAAATTTTTAGACATAACAAGAGAAATTGTAGTGTGAGAGATCACTGAAGTAGATGACCTACCAAGGGTCATGAGATTTCTTCCCAAAATATTTCATCTCCTAAGACATCAAGTGATGACTTGCTCCCATTTGTTAGGCTTCACCTAACCTTAGGGAGGAGCTTCATCTTAATCAACCACGTTAAAAAATAAAATTATCTATGAAAAATGATTATTTTTATTCATCTCCTATGCACATTAAAAATCCTATTATGATTAATTTTTATCATGATATTGATGATAACAATGTGGATACTAATAATTCTAATGATACATGTGAGATTATTTAGATTAATCATGATATGTCTTTGATATTTTCAAAAGCATTAATCCTAGCTCCTAGTGACAAAAAAAGTGACTCTCCATTAGAGCATACTCCTTGTTTGGAACTTGTAATAGCTCCATCTATTGTGCTTGTTGTGTCTCCTCTTGCATCTTGTCCACCATCTCTAAAATATTTTGAGAAATATTGGGAGGCATATGATTTGTTAAATTAGTTGCACTTGTACTATGGACTCTTTTGTGTTTTTTCTTGCATGTGATATGCTTCCCCCATAATGTGCTACTTGATATGTGTTTGTGTTATGTTAGGCTTTCTTTGGATGACCCTTGTTTCTTCATTGGCACAAGGTTACAAAGGAACCAAAACTGTTGTGACATTCTTCTATTTTTGTCCCAATTCTTCTATATGTCATATTCATGTTATGTCCTAAATGTGCTATTATTGTAATTGTACCTTTGTGTTGTCTGCAGTGATGATGCAAAGATTTGAGATATCTATTTTTGGTCTCTACCATGTTGACTCAAAAAGACTTTTGTTGTTTATCTTATGGTTTCTTCTTCAATTATGCTCATAGTTCCACTACCTTTGAGGCATGAGGTCAACTCATTACTATCATACTTGATATAAATGATTTATTAGATGCTCATATTGACCCCAGTTAGTGGATCCCTTATGTGCTCTCTCTTTACATTTTGTGCTCTTCCTTTGATTTTACCTTGACTGGGGGCATGGCATTGTGGTGATGTACTTGTCTTTTGAATGCATGTGTGCTACCTTAAAGTAATTTCTCCTAGTAAGGCATACACAATCACTTTAACATGGGGTAATACACTCCACTATGTGTAAACACTTTGTGCACACATCATGACATGTTTGGTGCACACTGAAGCACCCATTTTGCAATAAATTATTTGCATCTGGCTTACTTTGTAGATTGAGCCTTTTACTTTGTAATATTTTGCACCGATTTCACATGAATTCTCTACATGACTAATAGTAAGAATTTAGCCTTAATAGACCAGGATGTCATGTCTCTTTTCTCTCTACCTCTCTTCATGTGTTGCTCCATTTTTTTGAATATTAGATAGATAATATCCTCAGTTCAATGTGGCTTGGTGTTTCTTGCCTCTTTAATATATTGATGCAAGTAAATTTCAATGCTACTCTATACTTTACCAAGAGAATGAGTGTAAGTCCATACTCTTTCAAAAATGGGGGCTAAATATAACATCATAAAATTATATCCCTATACAATTTTATACTCAGTTAGGCCTCACTTTATAATTTCATCCTTCTATGCTCTAGTTGTGCCTAATTCTACTCACACAAGCTCCAAAGTTGCAACCTTCATCTTCTACTCCAAGTCTGATGGTGTTTTATCCCACCCTGATGGAGTGGACAAGGGTGTCCAAATGCCCTTTTTTTCTTGGACAAGGGTGTCTAAATTCCTTATTTAGGCTAAAAGGACCCAATTTTGGACCCTCCAACATTCAAAAAATGTGGGTAGGAATTTCTTTTTCCTATCAGCCTACTTCATAATTTTAAACATGTTTCGTGAGGTGGGGTATAAATGCAAGCCTTAACCCCTCATTTGAGACAATCCATCTACATATATCTCTCAATAATTTTTCCATTCAATTATTTAAATTCAAGTTAGCATGTAATAAAGTATCATCAAGGTAGTGAAGGAGAGGTCAATTATTCATATTTCAAGAATTGAAGATGGCATCCATGATCATTTTTTTAAAAGACATCTACAAACATCAACCTTTCCATGAAGACTTCAACACAAGATTCATAAGGGTATAACATTCCAATATAGAATTTCAATTTTTTATCTAGTCTTTTCTCTTTCAAGGCACACTTCCCATTTCAATTTCAATTCAATTATAGGGTTAATTCCAAACTCATGGTTGGACCTAGGCCAACCGCTATCAACCCAACAACAGTTTTACATTTATTGTGCAAGTGATAATTATCATAGATAATAAATATAGATATAGAAAGAGAAAATAAATATGCACATAACAAAGTTTTACAAAGGTGAAAAACAGAGGACAAGGTCAATTGCCCGCCATTGTCCGACACTTTTTTAAATTTTGTTTAGGGAAACACTTGTAATGACATCCTAATCCCAAAAATATATCTATCGTCCTCATTTGACTCTATTGGACAAAGGACACCTAACTACCATTGTCCCACATTTTTTATTCCAAATTTTAGACACAGGTTCCTCTTCACTTCCTATTTATAGATCTATACTTTATGTGTACGTATCTTATGTAAAATTGTTTGTGCATGCTTATTATTGTCAATTTTACATTCTTAACCCCAGATCTTTCCTTCAATTTACATCATTTTCATAGCTAATTTTCAACTCAATCCAAAGGAATAATTAATTCACCTTGTGATAAGTCCTTTTGAATCAAATTTAAGATTGAGCCAATTGAGATCATACTCCTTCCAAATGTAATTATTGGAGATATGTTTAATTCCTAGTTTTTATGCATAAACTTGTGAACCCTATTTCCATCTATTACAAGTAGAGGGTCATATTGTCCTCTACCCGTTTTCCATTTTTGGTAGATAATTTATTTTTGTAAAAAAATTGACCCTTTTGGCCTTTTTTCAATAATTTTGTAGCCTACATTTACCTATTTCATTTTATTCTGCTTTATTTGGCCATTTTAGGCCTAGTTGTAGGAGATTTGTAGTCACCATCATTTGTTGTTTGTATAATTAGCAAGTGCATTCTTTGTTTGGAAAATCTTGTGGCATCATTTTCTTGTTGGGCTTCAATCATTGCATCTTCAATTTGTTATTCAACTTCAAAACAAGCACATTCCATTTGCAACACCTAGCTTGTTCCTCTATCATTTATATCTATAACACAGTGCTTCCAATGTGCCCTTAACAACTCTCATGGGCCCAAATTTTGGTAGTAGATTGAGCTTTTGTTGATGATTTTTTCTCCTACTAGATCAAAGAATCTCCAACATCTTAAAAATTCCTTGGAAAGTATACCTATTCTCTATAGTATTGTAACAACCATACTTAATTTGTAACCTCACATTCCATATTGCTTGTGGGTTTGTATCAATCCTTGCATATTTTTCAATCAATTTGTCTCTCCTTTTTTATCTTTTTCTAAAGTTATTTCACCTTACAAATGTGGAAATACTCCTTGTAGGAAATGCCACTAGTTGCTCCAAACTTTTCCTCTTCTTGAAGGGTGATAGATGCACCTTTAGGATCTGATAGCAATCCTTGCATATTTTTCAATCAATTGATAGCAATTGAAATCATATAAAATATCTCATACTTCACCAAACTCTAGGAACTGACTCTGCAAATTGTCTTTAGTTTTTAGCTATCATTAAGGAACTTGAACCAAAGACTTTTGAAGAATTTTCTAGTGATACAACTCTTAGCTTATGAGAAATAATTGTCAACCCCATGGACTGGTAATAGAGTAATCATACAACATCAACATTCATTCCATGATACTCCAAATACTAGGATTAAAAATAAAAACTTACTCTAAGGGGAGGTAATACACTCTTTGAAACCATTCACAAGCACATACTTGACACTTTTAAGCCTTTCAAATAGAGTTTCAACAATGAAAATATCATTGGCACCACCCACTGGGATGGGAATACTCCAATTTTTCTAAATGGTAGGAAAATGCAAAGTAAAGATGGTATCCTGGAAGTGACATCAACATCTACATCCCCTAGTTCTCATATTGGTGACTCAACATTCTCATCATAATGAACCCAAAATATTCTCCTTCCAACGTAATTCATCACATGTGTACCATAAATCAAAGGATATGTGTACTCTTTTAAAGTATTAATGACAAAAACGATCTCATCATACCTTGAGGAATCCTTTTCAAAACCTTTGAACTTCATGTTGGATCAAATTTGTTGAGTCCTCTTTTCTTTGGAATCCAAATAACTCCCTTCCTTGAAGCACCACACTCTATCAAAATTACTTGTGAAAAATATGAAATAATAAATTCATCAAAGGAATTAAAGTTACCCTTTCAATTCATTTCAAATCTTCTTGTGTAGTAACTCGCATATTCTTTGAGCATCAATAGCTTGACTCAAGATTGTGACATCAATTTCCAAAAAAATTCTTCATTAAAAATCTCTTGCCATTGGAATATAAATATATAATATAATATTTGTTGATGACCAAAAGGCTCGCGCCTTTAAAGGGCAGTTTGAAAGTTTCACAGGCGTGGGACCTTAATGCGGTCTATCAAACAACCTCCAAGACTTTATAAGTTGGCTCTTCGTTCTTGAGGAAATGAACAGAGGAGGGAAAAGCATATAACAACTATTTAGTAAGGCAAAACACCAAAAGAAGAGATTTTACAAAACTTTAATTATCCTTTTGTGAAAATCACAAAAAAACACTAATTCCCAAACGTGAGCATGTTACACAACAACCCTTCATTGTTGAGAGGAAAATGAAATGAACAAAGAAACACAAATATAGGGCAAAGCTTTCAAATCCTCCTGTGGGAAGAATTTTCCAAGGCTCGAAAGAAAATAGAGGGATTCTTTAGAATTATCGCGATGAATAGCCATTCTTAAAAGATTGTTTCTTAATAGCATAATCTAGTTCCTAATTTGAGAAAAATGAAAGAGTGAAAGATTCTACGTGATCCTTCTTTTAAAGATTTAATATGAAATAGAGAAGTCAGAAAGAGCATACAACAATGGCCTACCTAAGGACAAACATGCTAAGGTCATATCACCTAGACAAATTACTAAACTCTAAAAAAAATATTTCAATTTTTCATAAGAAAGGGGATTACAAAATCCTTCTTTTACAAAAGTGTTTAACCCTTATTACATGAATACTTGTGAGCTTTTATAGAATTCATTCTTCTAAATGGGGATGATTTTTGCAACTGATCCATCCTATACATATTTAGCAGTGTGTTCATAAAATCATGATGTTTATTGCAACTATCCCCGCATGAAGGATTGTATTATTTTCCTTCCCAAATTTTAGGCTTGAGTGCCATTTGGGCCTCTCATCATTTAATATCAAAATTTCCTAGGCATGCAACTCTTTCCAAACTTATGGCGTCTAATCCTGTTTTGGATCAACGAGGTTTCCAAGTTTGTTCTTGTTTCCATCGTCCAATGCCATGCCTTCACTCCCTTTTTGAGTCAAAGACTTTCAAATTCCTTGCGTGCTTGACACATGCATTTTCTATCATTGCTCTAAAACCCTCGTGTAGGCTTGATGGGCCCATGCATATTCATAACAAGCAACATCTTGGCAGAGGTTTTTTGAGGCATTACTTCTCTAGTTTGAACTTGGATTTTCGTGGAGCTCCCACGCGTCATTTTTCTGACGCGAATGTCATTTGAAGGATATTCCCAAAAATAATAGGAAAAATACATGATGTGATGGTGGAGTTTTTGAGGACTCCCCTTTGTTCTTGCTTCATTCTTCAGCGAGGCCTCCACATGGAACATTCCGAATAGAGATCCTTTCAAGATTTTTATAATCCAATGTTTCATGTTCGAAAGAAAAGAATAAGGTTGTGGGAACCATAACTTGATTATATCGAAGCCCAACCCGATCTAACTATAATCGAAGAATCTACAAAATTATTATATTTAATAATATTATATAATCTAATATTATGATATTTAATCAAACAAAAATATTGTATATTTTAATGTATTCCATGTTGCATCAAGACTACTACTAGCATATATATATTTAATAATATATACTATATAAAGAATTTTTTTTATGTGTCTATTGAATTATTATTTCAAAAATTTATTTCAAAATAGACACCTGAAAATAAAATCTCTCTTGACATATATTATATATTATTAAATATAAATCAGAAATAACAAAGAATCGATTACTCATTTCTTGAAAGCAATTGTTTGTATAATTGATTTTAATTAGCCTAAATAAGTGGTTTGTTTTCCATTACAATATTCGGAACTCTGTTTTGTTTGATGTTCGAACATGTTTTGTTTTATTTTCCACCCATGACCGTCAAATAAGGAAGTTTGTGTGTACAATGGGCTATAGGCCAAAAAAATTTGTTTTGTGGCCACCAGAACTACAGCATCGATTATTTGTGAGTTAGAAAAGAAACATGCTAGGCTTGCATGTTGGGATACCAAATACTATTTTCCATCGTTTAAATTTTTTGTGTTAAATCATGGAATTTGGATTTAAATTCGATGATACATAGTAAAATCTCTTGAAATAGAAACTTGGAGATAGAACAAGGGACGTGAATCATGCTCAAATCCCACTGAGATCTTCATCATAAAAAGTGGAGGCAAACAAATTATTCTCCAAGCGAGGTTTCAAGATCAAATCCCTCTGGGTACTGTCGGAGCTCCCTTCTTAACTTTTAACTCATACATCCGTCCCATTCGGAGGCGACGCAAGAAAATCGCTCGATTCATCTGACAGATCTGCCCAGCGTTTGGCAACGGAAGGCAATGCATAATCATAGCATTCATCAAAAATGGAAAGATGGAGAGAATAATAATCATTGTAAGGATAAGAATATGAATATATATATATATATATATATATATATATTGTAGATGCAAACTAGTCAATTAGAATCGAAAAACACTTGGCTGATACACTGCTCTCCTCAGATTTGAGTAATCATGCCGACAGAGCTATTTTTAGGCTGGTTTTCCATCGATTGGGCCACTAAATATCCCATCTTAGATTAGCCAAATCTGTTTTTGCTTGGCTTTTATTTCTGTCAGACAGATATTGCTATCCAAATACGTTGTTCAGGGCAGTAGTAGGTGGGAGTATTGATGCGAGTGTGGATACAGAACGTTCATCATGTTATATGCGGAGAAAGACATATTTTGTGAGTATGTGTCCTCCATGTGGAGGATATTGACGTATGGCATAATTTAAGCTGCCATTGGAGATCGTTTCTAACGTCTACTTATCTCAAGAGGGTATGTATCAGGTTGTCAAGTTACGATATATGCATCTCCATTCTCTATGAAACGTTTTTATGTGATCTATTTCTGTTCCTGTTACTTGTTGGTTTTCGAAAGATAAATTGAGTACTGGACTGGAAACGTAAACTAGAGCTCTAGATCGGAAGAGCTTAAGCAAGCGGTGCATTGCAGTCAACGGCTTTTAACGCGAGGCGATATCGATGTGCTTGAGCCAAAGTGGTTTAGTGGGCTATTGAAGAATGTCTGTGTTTTTCTTCGTGTTTTTTATTTGACGGAGTTTTGCCTCTAGAGTTGTGTTTTGCAATTGAGGTCCGCTTTTCTGAAGAGGGTCTATAGAGCTAAAGGACATGGATTGTTGGGACAAGGAGGAAATGGAGTTTGGGCTGAAGAGGAAAAGAAGATCACTGGATTTATTCAGTGGGAATTCATTTGAGACTGTTCCTGGAATCACGGAGGATCTGGTTACTAGTAATAACATTGATCCAGCGGGGGAATTGAAAGAGCTGGATCTTATCAGGTGTCTAATGAAGAGCAGCAGCAGTTCTAAGGACAATAATTTGGCTAGTTACAGCAGTGGTGTGGACTGCACACTGTCTCTGGGGCTGCCCCATACTGTGCTATCTCCAGAGGAACAACACGCCATGCACGTTTTGAAGGAAAAGACCATGCAAGCTAGCTTCAACGTCATACAAATAATGAAGTCTAAGCTTCTTTCACACAAGGTACCAATTTCTTTTGATTGTTATGTTAGCATTGAAATCAAGTACAATATGTTTTTAAGGATGAGAAATATCAAGCGCGACATATGCTTGGAATTAAAAAACTCTTAACAACGTTATCTAGATACTTTTTCTTAACAGCTTTTCAATCATAGATACTTCTAAAAATAAAAATAACAGCACTATTACTTTTTATCATTAAAAATATGTTCAGAAATTGTAGATTTGAGAAAGTTCAAACCCTGTATCATATTCTCTAAAAAAAAAATCGCTGCACCTAAAAACCAAAAACAAATAAAAATAAAACTGCGCATGGCAGTGAAGGTGAATTGTATGGCGGTGAGGCTCATGCATCAGTTATAGTGTGGTGACGGCCAATGTAATTTTTTTTTTTTAACTAAATTGAAGTAATTCTAAAGAAAACCTAAGCAATATTAAATAATTTGGGTATTTTGGTGATAGCCCATGTAAACTTTTTTGCATTTTTTAATAAATTGAAGTGATTCTTGAGAAAACCTAACCATTAAATAGTTTTGGTAATAAGCAGATTGGCCTTTTTCACTCTCTGATCATTTTGATTTCTTGTTTTTACAACAGATAACAAATTCTGAATTGGAAGCCTCATACAACATAGTTGCTCCATTTAGTGGATTATACAATATGTCATCATCAGCAAACAACAATATTTACAGATCCCAACCGTACAAATCTTGCATGAGTACTGCAGGCAATGCTGCTACCACTTCTATAACTACAACTTGGTCTTCAAATACCCATTCCAGTTCGAATTTGATGGATTCCAAGGACATTCTGGCATTTAAAAACTATGCAACAGGTTTGGGATCCGAACTGCTATTACCAACAAGACCCAGCAAGACAAGTAACAGTAGCCCCGTGAGATATAATAATGGCAGCTCCATAAGAATAGTACAACAGAAGCAGATAAGAAATCTTAGTTCAGATGACGCAGCAAGAAGTTGCTCTACATGTCATACCACTACGACCCCATTGTGGAGGAACGGTCCTAAGGGTGCCAAGGTAAATTTTGCAATACACATTTTTTTAAAGATCCAGTTCACACAGGTATCAGCATTTCTCTTCTTAAGTAGATTAAAACATGTTAAATAAGCATACGTCTTTACTTACCTTTGGGAATTTGCTCGTTTATTTTCTTTAACAGAGTTGTAATATTATCTCTACGGATTAATGTCTGTTTTCTTTGGTGGGTTGATGAACAGTCTCTATGCAATGCATGTGGCATCCGATACAAAAAAGAAGTGAGGCGTGTTGCATCTGCCATGGCTGCTGCAGCAGAAACTAACAACCAGTTTGTAAAGGCACCATGCTCCAACTCCATTGGAGATCATGATAATCATATCCCTGCAACTCCACAACTTAAGCCTTTAAAAAAATTGAAACTCTAACCCTTGGGGTCTAGGAATTCTCTTTACCGATTGCTACTTTCTGAAGGCATAAATTGATCAATCTAGAATTACAAACTTGCCGCTAGGAGCAGATTCCAGAATCTGATTGCATAGGGAATCAGCTCACAAAGAATTTGTAGCATATGAAGAGTTACAATTCAAATGGGGCTTGGCTGCAACCTTCCATGAACTCTCTCTTTTCATTTGTAATTATAATCCTATCCTTGTCTTGACAAGATAAAGGACGGACAGGTTCTACTCACTGATGGATAATTGCACTCAAACTAATTATACCATTTGTATACTTATAAACTATTCTTTCTTGTTCTACAATATTTTTACTTTTTATCTTGACAAGGTAAAGGACGGACAGATTCTACTCGCTGATGGCACCCAAACTAATTATACCATTTGTATACTTATAAATTATTCTTTCATGTTCTTCAATATTTTTATTTTATGATAAATCTAGTGCATGTTTTATATTAAATATAATAGAGTATACTAGGCATAAAAGACCAGAGGATTAGAATTTTTATTCTTAAAAAGTTCATGCAAGAGTCTAGAGAGAGAAAAAAAAAAGAAAGGAAAAAAAGTGGTGGTCTAATGCCTACGTAGCTAGAGCAATCTTAGTGGATTCTGTTTCTGTTTTTCTTGCAGGAAAAGAAGATGAGTAATACAAATGGGAGAGATAACAAAGTCTAGAGGGAACTTTCCCTATCATATTACATGGGAATCCTCCAATCACATTGAGAACTAGAAGATTGACCACATGATAGAGGGTATTAGCTATGGGTTTTATTTTGATAAGAGTCGTGAGAGCTTTATTTTGAATGAACATTATGGTTCTAACCACATGGAAGGTGTTAGAAAATTAGGTGCTTCAACTTTGCAAATTTTTAATTTTTTTCTTATAAATTTTATTTTGCATTGTTTTATAAGATGTATAATTATATAATTATGTTCCATCAAAATAGGATACAAGATTTTGAATTGGCAAGTGTGTCACATGTTGATGCATGAAAAAATAAGTTATTAGTTGTCAAAAGATGCCTTCTTAGCGGGTATATTATGGAAGACCTATTTTTAATGATGTTACAATAGATTCTATGACATTTGTGAAAGCCAAAAATAGGGGAGGTTACTTTGGACATGTTTGTTTGTAAATTGATTTGTCAGTACAAAGTTTTGCTAAAGCTAAGCTTGACTCACTCAATGGGTAGTGACAATGTTTATAACATTTGGATAGACTGCTTCAAATTAAGAATCTTCCTCTGCATCTGAGAGGGGAAACTCTTTCATATATATATACATATATATACATATATATGTATATATATATATATACATACATATATATATATACATACATACATATATACATACATATATATATACATACATACATACACACACACACACACACACACACACACACACACACACACACACACACACACACACACACACACACACACACACACACACACACACACACACATATATATATCTATGTATGTATGTATGTATGTATGTATGTATATATAATCATACAACAAGAAAGAAAAACACCTTAACATAAAGGATACCCAAATTACAAATAGGGGTATAAGCACAAAGTTTCATACAAAGAATCAAAATATTACACTATAAAAAATTATGCACTTATGGATTAGAGAGATATAATTCACTAGTTATTATTCTTACATAATAATGAGAATATCCAAACATAAAGAACTAGAGGATCTTCACTTAAAAAATAATATTTTAACATACAAATGGAGAAATAAAATCCACATAAAAAACTATAATTGTAATTTAACACAAGAAAAATACATAGCACATAAAAATAATGACATAAAGTTTATTTGGATTCTTATTACTTGAAAATTGATGAGCACAAAGTATCCATCATAAGTTTATGTACAACATCCATAAAAATACCATGTAAGGGGGATGGTAAATCCCTTCAAACCTGCCTCAAACAACCACTCAAAACACATAAAAATATGAAACATGGCAGAAAACTAGATGGAAAAGAATAGCAAATTGATGCAACAAAACTTAAGAAATTCTCATTGAAAGTTTGAGCAATTTCACAATACAACAAGGTGATCCTATTAGCTTCACCATGTACACCTTCCCTATCTGATTTGCATCCACTCATAAACCTACAACAATGGTGGATTATAGTAGCATATAGCTTCTACAAGCCTTCCCAAAATCTCCTCCAAATTCCAACTTCAAACAAGGTAAAATCTCAACTCTAGACCTACAACCAAAATGAGTTATTCCACCCTTAAAACAAAACTACTCCAAACTTTTCCCCTTTTACTAAAATCTGGAGGTTTCTTCTTTCATTTCTCAAAAATCCCTTCTCACCCCCAAAAACCTTAAATGCAAACTCATCTACTCTCATATGGTATTTTCAATACCATTTTCAAATTTGCTATTTTGAAACTCCCCACTACTACAAATTAGGATCCTTAAAGATTCGGTCAAAGCATAAACATGAAAATTTGAATCCTACTAAAGGAAAAATTTTAATTTTAAATTTGAGGTTCCCTCCAACATGCGGATGCCCCTACATCAAACACCCATGGTAGAAAGAAAAGTAACCTATCACTTCTCAAGAGGAAAATTGAGGCCTTTAACTTCAACTTTTGATAACCAAGTTGATTCTTCAATGGGTCTTCCAAGCCATTTTGCCAAATATTCAAATTATTTCTCATACCTTGTGCTCCTACTCACCCTACTATCCAAAATTGCCTCTATCTCCTCCTTCTATGAAGTAGATGTTGGAATGTTCAGTTATGCTCTTGTTACATCTCCTTAAAAATTGCCTTCATGATATTTAGTTAGATCTAAAATATTAAATATCAGAGAACTATTTAGTTAGTGCCTCACCTGGAAGTGGAAGGACCCCTTTGATCTTGTGATGGAAGTGGATTTTTGAACATCAGATGATCATTATTTGTTGTTTTTGGGTCATGTCCTTCAATTTCAATTTCTCCTCGGTCAATAAGATCCTGAATAAGATCTTTTAATCGATGACAATTACTTGTCTTGTGTCCTCTTCCTTGGTGGAAATCATAGTGTTCAGTATCTCTCCACCATGCAGGTTTGACCTGAGGTTCATAGTTTGATGTTTTAGGGAGAGTGACCAAATTTTGAGAAATGAGTTGTCGCAATACTATTTCAATGGGTTCCCCTAAGGGAGTGTATGTGCGTTTCTATTTTTGCTGATGAGGTCTTGGTTCATCATGAGATGTGATGTGACCTTGATTGGAAGGAACATTTGTGTTATTCTGAGGTGGAGGATTCTATCCTGCAAACCGAACCACAGGTTGTGCATTTTGTATAGTCCTGGCATCCACAACCCCATTGTTGACGATATTCTTGTTTTTGTTCCAGAAGCTTGGTTTATCACTATTGAAGTGTGGGCAAGGACCATCCTTTGGTTCATTATAGATTTTGATGAGTCCTTTCTTGATGAGGGCTCGCTCACATTTCAAACCCTTGGTGATCATATCATTAAAAGAGTCTGTGTCTTTGACATCCAGGTGAAATTCCATTTCTTCGTTTAAGTTGGAAATGAATATTTCCACTAGTTCTTGTTCAGGTAAATGAAGAGAACGTTTGCTAGACATTTGGCACCATCATTGTAGGAATATTGAGAATAGTTCACCTAGTTTTTGTTTAGTGTTGCACAGATCAGCCATGGTGATGTCACGTTCAATGTTATGAGAGTAATGAGCTAGGAACTTCTGGATGAGTTCCTCAAATGTTCTAATGCCACCTGATAGTCGGGAAAACCATGATGTGGTTGTTCCTCCCAAGCTTTGGGGAAAAAGGTGCATTAGGTAGGTGTCTTCATATGCCACTTCAAGACAAGCGAAATGAAATTCTCTGACATGATCATGGGGATCTCCCTTTCCTCTATATTTTTTGAATTTGGGTGTTTCGAATCCTCATGGAAAGGGTGGCATATAAATATTCCTATCAAAAGGATAGGGACATATGTCATTGAGTGAGAATTGGTTAGTTTTGACACCACTATGAAGTTGTTGGGCGAGATTCTTGACTTGTTGCCGCAACATCTCCATTTCATTTGGAGGAGGAGGTGGTGGGTTACCTCGAGGAATGTTATATCTGATGGGATCTCTACCTCTTTCCTCTTCATGGTGACTTTGTCTTTCTGATGCTTGTCTTAATTGGGCAAGATCAAAGTTAGAGGGGAGTTTTGCTCCTTCTTGAGCGAGTTTTAAGAAGTGAGCATCTGCATTGCTCCTGAGTATTTCGTCAAACAGTCTGTTAAAGAGAGGGTTATGTTGAGCCCGTTCTATTGTTGCAGGAGTAGAAGTACTTGGGTTTTCGTCATTCGCATTTCCTCCAAGTGCTTCTTGAAATTCATTGAGATTTTCCTCTTCTTCTTCTTCCATTTCTATTTCTCATTGCCTTGATTGTGATCGGGTTTGGGCCATTTTGTTTATAAGCTTTTGTTGAAGTTGTGTGAAAATGATGATGAGTTTTTGATGAAATGAGAGATTGATGGTTGGTGAATTGTGTTGCATGTAGATCTCTAGCACTTTTAAGGTAGATGTAACCGAAATTCCTTCTTTGAATTGCTTGCTTGTTTGATAAGTTTGGATGTGATAAGGTGTAGAGAAATCTGAGATGTATTACAGATTGAACTACCTAGTTGTAGACACCCAAAAATGGTCAACGCTTGCGAAGTCATACTTTAACATTTGCGCATTGCCTCATTTTAGGTTTTTGCGTCGCATTAACATTTCTCCTATGTCACGCACTTGATTTTTATCATTTTTGTGAACATCGAGTCATTCTTCCATATTCTTCAATCATCTTGTCCTCGAATTTGGTCTTGTCGACAACATTATCCAATCATGATTTTGATCGATTTTATCTTGTTGCATCAATGTCTGTGCTAATTTGTCATCATTTTGGACATCGTCAATCCTAATTAGGGTTTTATCCTCTTTTCAATTTTGTCATCATGCGATCGATTTGTCATCGATCGTTGTCACTGTTCGATCTTGTCATCTTGCGATCAATTTGTCATCGATCGTGGTCATTTTCAATCTTGTTGTCTTGTAGTCTATTTTGTCATCGATTCTTGTCCCCTTGTCGATTTTGTCATTTTGCGATCGATTTGTCATCGATCATTGTCTGTCTCAATTATGTCAATTTGGATCAATTTGTCATTGTTCCTCGTCAATTGGCGCATTTATCAAATCATTTATCGCATTGGTCATTTATCAATCCAAAATCAAATCAAATCGAGTCAATTATCTTTCAAGACCTAATTTGTCTTCCAGGGTTTTGTGATTTAATCATTTAACCTTGTGTGTCATTTCTTCCTCTAGGATTGAATAATTTATTTATTTATCCTAGGTCTTCGTGTCGCAATTAAATGTTTCATTTAATTGGCTAATTAATTATTCTTCTCTTTATGAATTAATTAATAAATGAAAAATTATTAATTAATTTCCTAATCTTTCATCAATTATTCCTCTTATTATAAATTAATTAATAAATGAAAAATTATTAATTAATTTATCTAATTTTCCTAATTTTTCATTCCCTCTTTGTGAATTAATTGATAAATGAGAAATTATTAATTAATTCACTAAGTTCCTATTTTCCTCATTTCTAATTTTCTAATTTTCATTAATTTCCTATTTTCATTATTCCTAATTTCCACCTATTTTTCTAATTTTCTAATTCAAATTCCACCTAATTAACTTGTCTCTAGTTCTCCCTATTTGTGTGCTTCATGTGTCATACTCTTGACATAGAAATTTGTCATAGAACTTCTCTTGACATAGAAATTTGTCATAGAACTTGTCTTGACATAGAAATTTGTCATAAAATCTGTCATAAAATTGTCATAAGCCTCTTTGCATAGCAACATGTCATAACTTTGCTATTCTTGATTTGAATTTCTATTCGAATCTATTTCATGCTAATTTGTCCATTTCTCCAATTTCTCTATAAATTGGATGATTTTCAATCAAACCAGATCCTAATTCCTATCAAACTACCGAACTTTCGCTTCTAGTACTCTTGAGTTTTTCATCAATCTTGCTTTCAATTGTGAGTGCACTTGTAGGTGAGATCCACAAACCCATTGAAGAGGAAAGAACAACAATGGAGCCGCATGGAAGGAGTATTCAATTCTACATCTGGTTTGCATAATTTTCATTTTGAATGCTTTGTTTTCATACCTCTATTGAGTGTGCTTAGAATTAGGTTCATTTCAATGAGTGTTCTTTTGATTGAGTTATCATGTCTTGTGTTTTGATTGATCTACTTATTTTGATGATTCCTAATTCCGATGCTACATTAATTGGTGAACCCGACGTGAATACTAACCTTCTAACCCCTTTACTATGTTTTGGAGTGCTTCTAAGTTGATTTTGCAGGTCAAAAACCCAAAAACAGGGCCGTGCAGGGTATTCTGGAGACTTATGCGCTTGTGTGAAGCATCTTGCGCCTGTGTCATGCATCTTGCGCCTGTGTATGCAACATTCTGCGCTTGTGTTAGACATCTTGCGCCTGTGTCATGAGTTCTGCGCTTGTGTAAAGTCCAGAACAGAGGTGAAAAATGCAGTGTTTCCTTGAAATTTTTGGTGTTTTCGCATTTTGTTTTCTGTGTTTTGGATTTTGGTACTAATTATTGGTGCAGGATCTTAGCATATGCATGACAAAGACTACAAATCAAACTACTAACATGTGTTATGCAGATTCAATAGTCAAAGACAACAAATTAAACTCCTAACTTGGGTTTTGCAGGTTGCCTTGGAGAAACAACCAAATTGTGTGTTTGAGATTTTTAATTAGGCACTTAGTGATTTGAAAGTAGGTGGGAATGAACATTTGTTTGCTTTGATTGTTAAGTATGACATTGGAGTAGGAGAGTATGCTCTCATCCTTCTTAGGGTGATCAGAAATCCAGATCTTCGATACCATGCTTGTGTTGTTGATTGTTTGTCGCCCTTAGAGGGCCTGCCTTCCCGACCACTTTGCTTTAGCAAGCAAGTGATAATCGTGAGAAGGGGATGACCCAAAGTGAGTACGGCTAGAATTCCTTGGCATTCTAACTCACTATAAAAAAATACCTGATGAGCGAAAGCTTTGAAGGAAGCATTACATGGGAATTGCAGTTACTTGGGAAGTGATGACCCTTGAACTCTTTCTCATATCAACATCTAAGTAGGGCCTCTTGGTCTAAATCGTGCTTGCGCGACTACATTTGTTTGGTATCTTGATGGGCTTAATGTCTCAATCACGCTTGCGTGACATCAAGGAGTAACGCTTAACAGAAATCCTTACTAAACACCTTGTTTTTAGAGGCCAAAAACCCTTCTAGTTGCTTGAGAAGGACAAGTTCGGATACTTGGAAGAGATACTAAGTTTGCCATAGGGAGATTTCCATGGGGACTGATGCTTGGCTGCCCTGAGAAGTGAGTGCCATGGAGGGGAGCCCGTGGGGTCAAGCATCTATGTATTCTCCTTGAATCTCATAATGAGTCTACCTCTCAAGTACCTAATGTCCTTGCCTACCATAAGAAATGTGGAAATGAGCATGATTGTCTTGAGTCTAAGTTGTAATATCTTGTATTCTTTGCTTGTCAAAAGTTGAATTGCATCCCATTTCAAAAAGCAAAACACATTGATATAACATAAGATCAAACACAAGAGACATTCATCCAACAAACATTCAACAAGGTTTGAAACACACCTTCAAGCATGGTTATCCAACATTGTTCAAAAAATTGTCTCAACTCTTATGTCACTTACATTTAGGTTCATCCTAGGTTGCATTTTTCAAAGTCATTGTCAAGTATCAAGGTTAGGTTTCACCTAAGTCATACTTCTTTTGCATATCAATAGAAGTCATTCATTTGCATATGTCCTCTTGCATAAGAGTAATATCATTTCATAATTAAACCTTAGATTTCATCTTAGGTTGACATTGTCATACATTTGCATTTGCATATCAGTCTCTTCATTAAGCCTAAGTCATTGTCATATCATATTAAGATCATTTGCATATTGATTGTCCCTTAGCATATAGTGTCAAACCTAGGTCTTGTCATACTTGAGTAATCCAAATCTTTGATAAACCCTAAGTCATTGTTAGGAAGTCTAGACCTTATCAAACCCTTTGTCCTTTTGTCATCCATGTCATTTTGTCAAACCTAGCTTAGTATCCAAGCATATAGGGGAGACATTGTCATTTGTCCTTTTGTCGCTTGGTCCTTTTGTCCTTTGAGGTCTAGACATCATTTCAATTTCCTAAGGGTCTCTTTTTAGATTTGCATTTCAAAAGTTTGTCAAAATCTTCAAAAACACCAAAAACATAGATTGCATGCTCATCTATTTAGTTTGCATTTAGTTGCATATCATACATCATCCTTTTAAAATAAAAAAAAATTCCAAAAATATTGCATTTGCATAGTGACATGTCTATTGAAACAAGGTTCCAAGCACCAATGATGCAACAAAGTTTGACATATCAACCAACAATGCAATCACAATTCTATCCAACCCAACAACAAAGCAACATTGGTCAAACTTATCATGATGATGTAAATGTCCAAATACAAAAACTAGAGGAGAAACTAGCTCAAGAAAATGAGATTTTGGAACAAAGAGTGAAAAACATGGTGAAGAATAGATCACAAATGTCCAAAATGCTTCGAAAATTTCCAGGTCAAAATCCAAAGATTGAGCCAATTGATGTAAGATCCCTTCTTGAACGATCACACATACCAGCCCTTCTCTCACAAATAGAGATGATGAAACAATTTCAAGCAAAGAGACCACATCAATTTCAACATTATGTGCCTCCACAACAAGAACAAGAAGGTGTTTACTGTCAATCATATTTTCAACCATCACAACCAATGACACAACCAATTGTTCAACATATGCAACCAACACAATCAATGGTCCAATTTCGACAATATGTCCAACCCACTATACAATGTCAACAAATGGTTCAACCAATGGTGGAATATCAACAAGTTCAATCAACATATCAATGTCAACAACCGCAACCAAACATTCAAAAACAAAGGTTGCAGCACACACCAACCCAAGTTTCAAATATGTCAGAACAATTGAACCAAGTTCAACATCAAAACATGACATCAAACCAAAAACAAGTTCAAATTCCAGATACAACCATGTCAAAACCTCGAAAGAAAGGTGGCTTTATTGCAAGGCTCTTGAGGAACCTACCAAGTGAGTTTATGGAGGAAGATCAAAATAATACACTTATGTCTAGCAATGCCTCATCCCCCCACAAACAAATTGACTCTCCAGTGGCATCTATCCCTACACCTGTTTCACAAGAATCTTTCGTATTGTCCTCATCAAACAGTACACCCAAGGATGCAATTATCCAAGAGCTATCCATAATTGATTGCCAAGATAATCCAATTCATGATGCACATCCTTGTCATGTTTCAGAAATACAAGACCCAATGCCACCATGCACTTTATTGCCCTTACCTGTTTTAGAGGACCCCCTTCAAAGTCCCTCTTCCTCATGTTCAAGCATTGATTCCTTGCCAGAATCCATCACAAATTTTCAAAGCGCATCCCCTTCATGCCAAACCATTGATCCCTTGTCAGAATCCTCCATGCATATCCAAAGTCCAACCTCATGTCAAGAGGATAATTTAGAGCATGAAGAAATGAGTCCTAAAGAAGATGAAGATCAAAATCCTGAAACCTTATCATCCCATCCAATTGTTGACCAGGATCCTGTTTCCCCAGACACTCACAATGATTCCCTTATTCTTGTCCATCCTATCCAAAGTACTATTGACACTCCATTCCCCGAGCAAGATCAAGATATTCCAGTTCATCCAATCCCAAATGATCCCCTTCCATTCCAAGAACACAATATCCTTTCAAATCCCATTGACATTCCAAATATCCCTTCCATCCTTTCTGATGATCTTATTAAAAGTGATCCTATTAAAAGTCAAGAGCAAAACACCTTTAAAGAGGATTTCAATGATCTTCCTCCTTGTCAAGATCAAATTATTCCTTCAGATCCTCCACAAGATCCAATTGTTCCTCCATCTCCACATCCTAATCCTCCATATACGCTCCAAGATCGCATTTCTTTTGATGATCCCATTATTTCTCCCATTCCATCTCTTGAAGAGCCTGTCATTGAACCATGTCCACTACATGATCCTAATCCCCCTCATGATCCTGATACCCCTCATGATTCTAACATGTCAGTGCAAGATGTTCATGAACCCTCGACATGCATAATGGGTTCTTCCACTTTGGTGCAATCTGATCCACTTCAAGATCTCATTATTTCTCTCATATCATATCCACCTCAAAATGGGCTCGCATCTTCTTGCCAAAGCAAGGACTATCTTATTAGTCAAAATATTGATAAAGGCAAAGGGGTAGACCTTCATAAGCAAGAACCCCTTCATATCAAAGAGTATACTAATGGTCATGGCTACAAAGCTCACACTCAAGGCGTTGGTATCCCTTCAAAGTCAAAATCAAAATGTCCACCTTCCCCATCATCGCTTCCATCCATTCTAGGTCCCTATATCCCTCCATCTCCTATGCAACATCAGAAAAGGCACACATCTTGGAGAACCTTCCATCCATCCCACATGCCTCCATATCATTCCCATCCACACCAACATTCATTCCCTCTTCCAAGCAATTTGGATGCCAAGTATAAGCATCATAAGTCTAGCAATCCACTTGTATTCAAAGATCAACATGTCCAATCTAATCGACATGTCAAAGCAAAGAACAATATGATCTATAAAGAAAAAAATATATCCAAAAGGCCACAAAGGCCCACTGAGAAAAATAAAGCAAATTCAAAATATATATGGGTTCCTAAATCCCTTGTGCAAGCAATGCACTCCAAGGAACCACAAAAGCATGAAAAATCAAAAACCATGTGGATCCCTAAGCGGCTCCTTGAAGCACAAAAGCCTAAAGAAACATCCAACTTGGCATCCAAAGTTGTTATTCCTCCATCCAAACCTTCCAAGTCTATTCCTCCATCACCTTCTTCATCCATTTTGGGCCCTTATATCCCAAAATCCCAAGCTATTCCTCCATCCAAATCTCAATATCCAAAATCCATTTTCCCTCCATCAATCCATCACCCCTCAAGGTGTGTGCCAATGTCAATCTTGCCTTCATTTCCATCCACTGAAGCCCAATTCTTCCAATACCCTACCTATTATCTAATGCATATTTTCCATCCTTCCATCCCTTTGATCCAATCCTTTGCATAAATCCTCGCCTTAGTTTCATCTTATTTTCCATGTCCTTATCCTACCAACATCTTTGAGCATACTTTTAAAGGTCATGGTCCATTCTTTTCAAGGCTACTATCCAAATAAGAAGACGCTTGAGTCCTTCTTCCATCCCCTATCATGCGTCCATCTTCTATTAAAAAGTCAAAATCAAAAAAATCAAAAAAGTGAAAAAGAAAAAAAGAAAAAGAGCAAAAAAGTAAGGAAAAAATAATTCGTCCACTAGTGAAAACCTGGCAAACAGGCGCCTTGGGAAAGTACCGTGATGAAAACCTGGCAAACAAGCATCATGCGTAATTTATGAACTTCTTGCATGCCACACTTGGGGGCAGATCTCTTCCTTCATATCCTATGGCCCTTCATTATCCTATCATACCATGTCATTACCCTTCATATCCTATTATCCCTCATGTCCATTTCCCTTTTCCACCTTTGATCTTGATAAGGCTGACGATCTTCATGAGCATCATGCATCTTGTTTGCAGCTTTTAGTCCATCATAGCTTTTGGTCACTTATCCATTTGCTTATTATACCCTTTCATCCATATCCCTAGCTTATTGCAACTTTCTGCCACTATCCCATATCCTATCCCAACCTTCAATCCATGTCCCTTATCCATTCTTGGTCTTGCTTATCCTATCCATATCTTATCACTATCCATACACTCTTTCTATTCCTTGATCTTGATCTGACATAAGGTCATGAAATGCAAAACATATTTTTCAAAAACCTCTTGACATGTCCCTCATGCCATGTCACTGCTATACATTGTCATATCCAATCTCTTGTCCCATCACACAATAGCCCTTGGAAATTGCATCTGCATTGTCTCCATGATAAAAGGCCTTTGTCTTCTCTCTATCCACCATGATTTCAGAAAGCCTATTTATTCACCTATCATATTCCTTGCCTTGCTAGACACTGGGGGCAAAAATCCTAAAAATTGAAAAATGTCCTGAAAAAATTCCTAAAAATTGAAAAATGTCATGAAAAAATTCCTAAAAATTGAAAAATGTCCTGAAAAAATTCAAAAAAATTGAAAAATGTCCTGAAATAAAAAAAAATAAAATTGAATAATGTCCTGAAAAAATCTCTAAAAATCAAATAAACTCCTTAAAAAAATGAACACAAAAAAATTATAAAACTCACCAAAAAAAAAACATTTTGCAATAAAGTATTCCTTTTATGCATCGACAGATCACTGAGCATTCCTCCAACGACACACAATCAAACACTATGCTTTAATGAAATCATGCATAAATAGATGAACTTTTTCAATCAAACCAAACATTCAAACTGATCACAATTGTCATATCAATCACATATCAGCATTGACATCACTTGTCCTTGTTCCTAATATCATGGGTCTTATACAGGGTGTGGTATACTTGAAACCAGATTGTGTCCTATCTTATATGGGGTACCGCATGTCCTGAAACCAGACAGCATGATCGTCCTATCAACACTTTCAACTTTTGACAACGAAGATCAAGATGTTTGTTTGATTTATTGGAAATTGTGCATCTTGTCTTTTTATTGAATTATCTTTGATCATGTTCCTATGTTGCTCGATGATGTCACTGAGTGATTTAGAGTGACCGGGATGGTTCATGATCCTTTTCTTTTTTGATTGTGATTGTCGTTTGTCTATGCTGTGTCTATCTTACGCAAATCGGGTTGCATTTCAGCTCTGGCCTTCAATGCCATGATGCTACGCATTCGTTTTGCTACATAAAAATAAAGGTTCTCACCTACAAAGTGCATTACTGAAAGCAAGTTTTCATCATCTCTAACTGTCTTTCATCTCGTTTCTTACTAACACTTCTTCCATCTGGTCGGATAGTCAGTTCGATCTAGTGCTCTGATATCCAAAACCATATTGCGTCCTGCATCCATTTGGTTAGTACATTTGCATTCCATCACATATTACATCAAGCATTTTATACCTTTCATTTCATAAATACATCAAAAAAAATATACATAAAAATGCATCCATACATGTTCATAAACCAGTGCATAAGTCATCCATACATGCAAAAAAACATAAGTCATAACATATTGCATCCATCATATCGATGCATATCATATCACATATCATACTAATGTCGGTGTACAAAATCAGACTGTTTGTCCTAAGTATGGCCCACAGGCTGACTACAACATGTCAAACTACATAATGTCCACTGTCTGTCATAAGGAGCATGTGCCTCTGTCACTGGGTGCTCCCTCTGTCCTCCTCGTTCCTGCCATGTCTCGTAGATGATGTCCCTCCTGGTCCTGGCTGTGGTAGTCTCATCGGTCCACTCACTCCTATGCTGCTCAATGACCTCCGAGAGCGTGACTTGCTCTCTATCCTCGATCGTGCCCGATATGAAGGTGCTCTCCGCTCCGATGGAACTGCACCCTTATATAGTGTCCTCCAATATAGTCTCTCCTCGCCGGTCTCTACCAGCATCTGTGCCATCTCCCGTGCACTGGCATCCCTGATCGACCCAATGAACTCAGTGACTCTCTGTCCCTCTCGCTGTGCCTGAGCTATGGCTGTATCTTGTTTTGTCTTCAAAATGGCATTCTGTCTCTCCAATGTCGCAATATAATCCTGTTGGCTCACTATGGTAGCCCTGAACATGTCCATCTCCTCTGTCCTAGCTGTCTCTGGCTCTATGGGAATATCCTGCAATGTCTCCTGATCCGCTGTGTCTGGATCCTCATCGTCCTTCCCACCATCATCTCCCTCATCCTCCTCATCACCCCCGTTAGCTCCGTCCTCATCCCCATCCTCCTCATCCTCATCACCCTTGTCATCCTCATCGTCCTCATCATCTCCCTCCTCCCCTGTGAGTGGGAAGTCCTCCTGTCTCCTCGGTACTGGAATGCCAGGATCAATCAAAGGCATTGGTCGTCGTCGTGCAAACCATGTCTCATACTCCTCTGTAGTCCCAGCATCTACCACATTTGACATCCAATCCCACTATCTCTACTATAACTGTGCAAAGTCGGCATATGCTATATGTGGCTGAATCATACTCCCCCATTGACTCGTCTCTCGGTGCGATCGGGCAAAGCATGCAGTCCTCCAAGGTACATCCTGTGTCTCTCCAAACTGTCGTCTGACCCTCTCTGGCAGGTACAACTCAATCACTCTCTGGTGGTTCACTGGTCGCCCAATCAGGTACCTCTCCTATCTGCAGTATGGTAACTCATCATGATCATCTGACCATCTGGGGCAATCTCGATATGGTCTCCATATGAACTCCCTCAATCTGTCTAGCTCATGTCGCCAGTATAATATATATCCAAACGGACCCTGTCTCAGTGCTCCACCATAGCTATACACATATGGTCGGTGTGGTACAACCTGTCTATCTGTAATCGGCCAACATATGGAAATATGCTCGAATGCCCATACCTAAAGCAATGTGACTCCACAGCTTAGAGTCTGAACTCCCTGATACACTATCGGATGCAGCTGGAAATACAACATAGCAAGTACACATGGTCCCCACGCGTACACTGTCCCCTCTGTCACCATCTGCTCTAATACTCTTCCCCAGCCAATAGGGAATCCATGTCCTCGTCTATCACCTGCCAGAAGACATGCTATCACAACTGCTATCACCACACATCGCTGCTCATCCTCTCCTGCCATAGTCTCCCAGCGGATCTCCCTCTCGACAATGTCCAGATCATCTACGTCACACTCAAACAGTCTACATAACACGTCTCTCCGGTCACTGGGTCGTACTCTATCATCTCCCCATGTATAGGAATGCGGAGAATGCGCCATACATCCTCTAGAGTCACTGTCGCCTCGCCAGTTGCCAAATGGAATGAGGAGGTCACCGAGTGCCATCGCTCTGCCAATGCGGTAAGCAATCCTGTGTTTGCCCTAATCTCGGGCATATATGTGATGTAATATAATCCCAGTCCAGCTAATGTGTCTCTCTCTGTGCTCCTGAGTCTATGTCGTAGCATGAAACAGTCAGGTCGATTCTCCCGTGTGATCAATGGATATTGTCGACTCTGCATCACAATCGGGGCATCATTTTGTCAGTTTTAGGGTTTGATCCTACGGGTTGCATTTCCTCATTTTCATGTCCAAATCAGGGTGTTTTTCATCTACATTGTCCTATCCTACCCTTCCCCCCCGTTGTCAGGTCATTTGCATGCAATTTCAACTCAAAACTAAGGTTTTTATGAACACTTGCGCCTGTGTAAGAGAAACTGCGCTTGTGTTAGGTGACTTGCGCTTGTGTCTTCCTACACAAGCACATAACATCCTACACAAGCGCAGGATTAGACCACACAAGTGCAGGAGTCCATTTTGGTATCCCTTGTGGGCCCCACAATGTCCCGTAAGTCATCAAAATACATGAAATTCAACACATGGGTTTTCGAGATACATACCGCTGCTCCTGCGTTGTCCGGTCGTCTAAATGTGTGTACATGTTCTCCGAGGTGATCTACCCTTGGAATGTTCGCCATCTCTCTGCACGTGTCCTTGTCCAGAGCAACAAATCCTCCTCTTTAGCTATTGCAAATGAGTCATTTTCACCCTCTTGGTCTCATTTATAGCTCTTTGTCATTGCATAGATGGACGTGCGTCCTCTCCATCTTATGTTGGTCATGGTCTTGTGCACCTTAAATTTCTTGTCCTTCATGCATCCGATCTCCGATTGTCAGTCCGTTCGATCCTATCATTTTTATCGATCAATTGGCCTCTTCTTTGCATGTTTCCGGCCAATTCCTCGAGGGGGCATACATATGTCATTATCGTTGTTTGGGGCATTTTCATTATTGTTCTTTGAAACAACGCTTAAAATCGCATTGTCTCAAAGAGGGGCAAAATGTAGACACCCAAAAATGGTCAACGCTTGCGAAGTCATACTTTAACATTTGCACATTGCCTCATTTTAGGTTTTTGCGTCGCATTAACATTTCTCCTATGTCACGCACTTGATTTTTATCATTTTTGTGAACATCGAGTCATTCTTCCATATTCTTCAATCATCTTGTCCTCGAATTTGGTCTTGTCGACAACATTATCCAGTCATGATTTTGATCGATTTTATCTTGTTGCATCAATGTATGTGCTAATTTGTCATCATTTTGGACATCGTCAATCCTAATTAGGGTTTTGTCCTCTTTTCAATCTTGTCATCATGCGATCGATTTGTCATCGATCGTTGTCACTGTTCGATCTTGTCATCTTGCGATCAATTTGTCATCGATCGTGGTCATTTTCAATCTTGTCGTCTTGTAATCTATTTTGTCATCGATTCTTGTCCTCTTGTCAATTTTGTCATTTTGCGATCGATTTGTCATCGATCATTGTCTGTCTCAATTATGTCAATTTGGATCATTTTGTCATTGTTCCTCGTCAATTGGCGCATTTATCAAATCATTTATCGCATTGGTCATTTATCAATCCAAAATCAAATCAAATCGAGTCAATTATCTTTCAAGACCTAATTCGTCTTCCAGGGTTTTGTGATTTAATCATTTAACCTTGTGTGTCATTTCTTCCTCTAGGATTGAATAATTTATTTATTTATCCTAGGTCTTCGTGTCGCAATTAAATGTTTCATTTAATTGGCTAATTAATTATTCTTCTCTTTATGAATTAATTAATAAATGAAAAATTATTAATTAATTTCCTAATCTTTCATCAATTATTCCTCTTATTATAAATTAATTAATAAATGAAAAATTATTAATTAATTAATCTAATTTTCCTAATTTTTCATTCCCTCTTTGTGAATTAATTGATAAATGAGAAATTATCAATTAATTCACTAAGTTCCTATTTTCCTCATTTCTAATTTTCTAATTTTCATTAATTTCCTATTTTCATTATTCCTAATTTCCACCTATTTTTCTAATTTTCTAATTCAAATTCCACCTAATTAACTTGTCTCTAGTTCTCCCTATTTGTGTGCTTCATGTGTCATACTCTTGACATAGAAATTTGTCATAGAACTTCTCTTGACATAGAAATATGTCATAGAACTTGTCTTGACATAGAAATTTGTCATAAAATCTGTCATAAAATTGTCATAAGCCTCTTTGCATAGCAACATGTCATAACTTTGCTATTCTTGATTTGAATTTCTATTCAAATCTATTTCATGCTAATTTGTCCATTTCTCCAATTTCTCTATAAATTGGATGATTTTCAATCAAACCAGATCCTAATTCCTATCAAACTACCGAACTTTTGCTTCTAGTACTCTTGAGTTTTTCATCAATCTTGCTTTCAATTGTGAGTGCACTTGTAGGTGAGATCCACAAACCCATTGAAGAGGAAAGAACAACAATGGAGCCGCATGGAAGGAGTATTCAATTCTACATCTGGTTTGCATAATTTTCATTTTGAATGCTTTGTTTTCATACCTCTATTGAGTGTGCTTAGAATTAGGCTCATTTCAATGAGTGTTCTTTTGATTGAGTTATCATGTCTTGTGTTTTGATTGATCTACTTATTTTGATGATTCCTAATTCCGATGTTTTGATTGAATTGTGTTGCATGTAGATCTCTAGCACTTTTAAGGTAGATGTAACCAAAATTCCTTCTTTGAATTGCTTGCTTGTTTGATAAGTTTGGATGTGATAAGGTGTAAAGAAATCTGAGATGTGTTACAGATTGAACTACCTAGTAATGAGAGGATTCACTCATGAACTAGTTTTAACCTGCGTAGATGTGTCTCTTAGGATGAGCTTATCCTAGATGTAGAAACAATCTAAAAAGTAATGTGATGCGATTGATTCAAGCAACATCTAAAAGAGAACTTGGGACAAGAACCTCTTAATGTTTTGAGAGTTGGAACAGATTGATGATGATGAAGTGATGATGTATGAGTAAGATAATGGATGAAATGTTTTTAACTTCAATAAAAACTTTGTGTCACAAATGGGACAAACTCTACCTCTTCTCTTTCGGGTGTTGGTGGTATTTCTCGAGCTGTGTTGTATGTGATACAGATGTTTGGGAAAAAGTTGGGATTAATCTTACCTCCTTGGTTTTTGTGATAACTCAGAGCTCTATATTGCATAAAAGCTCTACGGTTCAATGATTCTGAATCAAATTCATTTGTTTTTCCTTAATGGTATAGACGCATGTGACGCAGAAAGACTCTATGTGAGACAAAGATCTGTCTATTTATATAGAAGAATTTCCTCCTTTTGATCAAAGCCTTTGAGCTTAATGGTCTTCTTTTCAAGTTGATATTCTGATGACGCTTCTTCTTTCGCAAGATGTGAAGAATGGTCATAAAGTTTTAATACTTTTGTTGTTTGCACTTTGTTTTTGGAAGTGATTTTCTTTTGATGTTTCTTTGACAAGAAAACAAAGCAAGCACACAAACACAAGAATGTTGCCCCCAAAGGCACAAATGAGTATGGGTCTAGATCAACCCAATCCTTGGACTTGTATATGACCCTTCCTTTAGATGTATTTTTAAGGTGTATTTCCAAAGCCTGAAGTCGGCTCAATTTGCACTTGGTCTTTAAAATGAACACACTTCAAACACTTTTTATCCCTAAGGTCAAATGGCCAGTTGTGATAAATTTAGCCCACATCTTGATATTTCTTCAACTTTGGTACTACATACCTTATGACTCCCTCCTTGGCAGGTAAGGATGTGATATACTAAGTCTTGCACGAGCATAAAAAATAGATGATCCCTATGATGGGGGAGTCACCACTTTTATCAAGCCACAAGTGACTTTTCAAAAGCTATGTTTCTACTTAAGGAAATATGTATGGTGAGTATCTTGGGAGCAAAACCATCTATGCTCTTGCACTAAATTATATCGCAAATATCCTCAATCAATAGAACGGGTGGGCTACTACTTAAAGGTGTTTAGTCATATTCGATGTTTTTGGACATAAGTTCATTCTGCAGTGACTCACTTAAGAGCCTTGTAACTGGTGGTGGGGCCCGTTTGTCCTTTCGGCCAGTTACACTGTAGGAACAGCTATACCCAAGGCTACAGCTTTTGCTTTCACCTGATTTCTATAGCGGCTCAAAAGATTTACCACGCGAGGTCGTGCCCAAGAGTGATGTGTCTCTTGGCAGGCCTCTCTTAAAAAGATAAAAATTTGAGTGTTACTAACACTTTTCTCTTGCACCTAGGACCACGAGAGCCAAGGGAGAGGATAGTGTGTGTTAGAAGTAGGACCACTCGACCAACTCTTTTGCACAAGTGTGGCAAACACAAAATTCACTTGTTCCTTTTAACTTGTCATCGCGATGATTTTCTATCTATTTGGAGATGTTGCTCCAACAATCATGGTGTTCTTTTTAATTTTCAAAGGAAATTGTTTGAGTAAACTAGAATTTGAAAATCCTGGTTAACTTAATAAAAAACACATTTGCATGAAGTAAAATTGCTGTAAAAATGAGACAAGTTGATTGTGAATTTTATTTGCACCAAAAATGGAAGTGTGGATTGTGAGTTTTAGCTTGATGCAAGAAATAAAATTTTCCTTGTTGATTTTAAGCACCAAAAGAATTTGTTCCTAACTTTGCAAAAAAATAAATTTGCGTGTTTGTTTTTGTGACTCTTTTTAACTTTGAACAAATGTGATTCTTTTTAGAGCTCTAAACGAAAGATGTGGTTCTTTTTAAAACTCCAAATGAAAGTGTAGTTGATTTTAACCCAAAAGGAAAATGAATTTATTTTATCCTAACTTGAAAGACAAAGTTAGCAATATGAACAAATTTATTTCCTAAGCTAAAATTGCTAAAAATAATGCTATTGTAGGGGTTAGTTAAAACCTGCACAAAAGATAATTAGTTAGAAAAATCTGCATGTTTTGGTGGGCTTCTACAAGCCTAAAATTTTTGGTTTTCGGTTACAAGGAATTTTCTTACAACTCTCTGTTACAATAGCTCTACTCTGTGTGAAAACAAAAGTGCTATTTAACACGAAAGAGCAACAATATAGACAATAGCGCTAAAGTATCAATTTGTGAAGGTGCTAAATTGAGAACAAAAATGCAAGAGAATGACCTGTGTGTCAATTAAAACATTCAAAAGTTAGTAGTCTTCAAAATGATTGCTCTTTGATTCACGTCGGGTTCACCAAATGATGTCATGGAAATGGGGACAAGGCAACAACAAAGTTCAATGTTAATAAGTTAGTTTCAACCATAAAAACAAAACAAAGAACTAAAAACCATTCCAAACATATCAAAAGAGATTTCAAAAAGCATGAAAGAAGTTTAACAAAATAAAAGAAAGGAAAAGAGCCTCCCTAAGATGCTTCCATGATGCCTTTTGATGCTTCTCCCTTGTTTCTCCCCTCTCCAAGTCCCAAATGAGTGTAGCTCTCAGCTTTTAGCACTATCCATGGATGCCATATGGAGATTCAAGATGGTTGAGTATGATAAGCAAATGCTATGCAAGTGTAGACAGTGATGCTATGAAAAAGCTCTATGCTAATACCTATATAACAACAATACTCTAATGCTTCCTTCTTTGCTTGAGGAGAAGGGTTCTATTTATAGAAGAAATGGGGAAATGAAGGGTTAAGATTGAGAAATCTTAACAAGGGTTAGGATTGAAAGATATTCAATCCATGTGAGACTTTCAACCCAATCCCATGTTGACAAGTGTCACCATGAGGAGGCTTGAGAGGAGAGATAAGGAGCATTAAATGCTTGAGGGGACATGATGGTTACCCTAGTCAAAGAAATAAATGCTTTGAAGAGACACATGGGTTACATGAGGGTTAAGTTAGGGGTCAAAGTCCTTAACCATGGGTGCAAGTGGAATTAACCATTAATGGTCATGTAAGAGCCATAAGTGGTTTGGAAGACTTTAGAGGTTAATTTGTTGAACACACAAAGCATTAATTGCTTTTCAAAGACTTTGGAGTCTTTGAGAAGTGACTCCAATTTGTTTAGGAATGTGACAATATTTAGGGGATGGATTAGGTTAATTAGGAAAGGTTTAGAAGAATCTAGAAGGGGTTTAAGCATGCAAGTGGATTTTGTAGGAAAATGCAAGTGGGAGGAATTTTTGTATTTTCAATTAAAATAAAATCATTTATTTCAATTAAATGGTGTAATTTGCATTTGGATAAATATTCAAATAAATATTAATTTATTTAAATGAGAAAAAGGAAGATAAAGCATTAAAATGCTTGAAGACTTTGAGAGAAACCATTAAAGGCTTGAAGACTTTAAAGGAAACCATTAAAGGTTTGAGAAGACTCTAGAAGGAAGCCATTAAGTTTGAAGACTTTAAGGGAAACCATTAAAGGTTTGAGAAGACTCTAGAAGGAAGCCATTAAGTTTGAAGACTTTAAGGGAAACCATTAAAGGTTTCAAGTGGGTGAGGATAAATAGGATTTTAAATAAATAATTTATTTAAAATAGTTGTGCAACTTGCATTTGTAGGAAAATGCAAGTGGGTGGAGGATAAAGGTGATTTAAATAAATGATTTATTTAAAATAGTTGTGCAAGTTGCATTTGTAGGAAAATACAAGTGGGTGGAGGATAAAGGTGATTTAAATAAATGTTAATTTATTTAAAATAATCGTGCAACTTGCATTTGTAGGAAAATGCAAGTGGGTAGAGGATAAAGGTGATTTAAATAAATGTTAATTTATTTAAATGTGAGAGGTGGGATTTAAATAAATATTAATTTATTTAAATGTGAGAGAATATTTAATTAAATAAATATGATTTATTTATTTAATTAATGGTCTGAATTTGTTAAGTGAATTAAATCAAATAAATTGAATAATTTATTTAATTAATAGGAGAAGAGGGTTAAGATGAATTAATTAAATATATTAATTTAATTAATTATTAATTGATGGTTAAATAATCAAATAATTATTAAATATTCATTTAATTAAGTGGACAGATTTATGTGACTACACTTACATTTCTTGACAAATTGATGTGAGTCTTTTTCCATATTGGGCCAGTAATATCCAGTCCTAACGAGTTTCTTGGCTAAGGTAGGACCACTAGTATGTGGACCACATATCCCTTCATGTACTTCACGTAATGCAATCTGAGCTTCGTCACTTTCTAAACATCTAAGAAGAGTGCCATCTACACCTCGTCGGTATAGGATATCAGCTAAAATGACATATCGAGAGGATTGGTGAATGAAAGTGCGACGTTGGTTATTTGATAGATCAAGAGGTAAGGTATTGTCACGAAGGTATGTGAAAATGGAACCATATAACTGGGACTCGGGACCGACAATACATATCGTCTCAGTAGGAATGATCTTATATGAAGGAACCAAAAGGTTATCCACCAAGAACTCATAGCGGGTCTCATTTGGAGGTAGATCGATCAGTGAAGCAATTGTAGCCATGGCATCTGCAGCGCAATTCTGTTCTCTTGGTATCTGTTCAAAATCTATCTTTGTGAAGTGTAATTTCAGGTCATCCACCATTTGTTTGTAAGGCATTAATTTTTCATCTTTTGTTTGGTGATCATCAGTTGCTTGACGGATGACAAGTTGAGAGTCCCCAAAAGCACGAAGTTCCTGAATCTTCCACTGAACTGCGATTCATAATCTAGTTGTTAATGCCTCATATTCTGCTATATTATTAGTGCAAGGAAATGATAAGCGGTATGATTTTGGTATAGAATCCCCTTGAGGAGTTATAAAGAGGATGCCAGCTCCTACCCCATGTTGTGTGTATGAGCCATCGAAGTATAATTGCCATGGCTTTGCATGTGACATTGTTAAAATAGATTCATCTGGAAACTCTAAACTTAGAGGAACATCATCAATCATGGGAGCATCTGCTAATTGATCTGTGATGGCTTGTCCTTTTATTACTTTTCTGTCCACATACTCGATGTGGAATTTACTCAGGATCATTACCCATTTGGCTAGTCGCCCAGTAAGTGTTGCTTGATTGAGAAGGTATTTCAACGGATAGATTCTTGCAACCAACTTAGTCTTATGAGTGAGCATGTAATGTCATAATTTCTGTGAAGCAAAGACCACGACGAGACATGCATGCTCAATTGGTGTGTAGTTTATCTCATATCCCACCAATGTGCGACTGATATAGTATACTGCCTTTTCCTTGCCCTCAACAATTTGTTGTGCTAAGAGTGCCCCCAGTGCTGTTGGAGTAGTCGATATGTAAAGTAACAGAGGCCGATCTGGAACTAGTGGCATCAAAACTGGTGGATTCAAAAGATAATCTTTGAGCGTCTGAAAAGCCTGTTGACACTTATCATCCCATTTGAATTTGATGTTTTTATGTAGCAGGTGCTAAAAAGGATTACACTTATCTGCAAGTTGTGCTATGAATCTTCGTATGGACTGGAGTCTTCCCTGTAAGGATCAAAGTTGATTGATATTTCTTGGTGGTGGCATTTCCAAGATGGCCTTGACTTTTTCCGGATCAGCTTCGATTCCTTGTTTGGATACAATGAATCCTAGGAGCTTCCTAGAGGTTACTCCAAAGACACATTTCTTAGGGTTTAATCTTACTTTATATTTTTCCAACTGATCGAAGATGACTGAAAGTATGTCCAAATGTGTATTTCTATCTATTGATTTACCCAAGAGATCATCTACATAATCTTCCACAGTTACGTGCAAGAGATCATGAAAGATAGTAGTCATGGCTCTTTGATATGTTGCACCTGCATTTTTTAGCCCGAAGGGCATGACATTCTAGCAGAAAGTTCCCCAAGGACAAGTGAATGATGTTTTGTGTTGATCCTTGGGTGCGATCCTTATTTGATTATAACTAGAAAATCCGTCCATCAATGATAACATTTCATGACCTGCTGTGAGATCAACAATCAAGTCAATATTTGGTAATGGGAAGTCATCCTTTGGACAAGCTTTGTTGATGTCTCTGAAATCTGTACATATTTTGATGCTGCGATCTGGTTTATTAACAGGCACTAAATTGGAGATCCATTCAGGACAATCAATTGGGTGTATGAATCTGACATCCAATAATTTCTCAAGTTCTACTTTGAGTAGTAATGCCACTTGTGGATGCATTTTTCTTAATTTTTGTTTCACTGGCTTTGCCCCCGGTTTGACTGTCAAATGATGCATTACCAAATCCGGATCTAATCCAGGCATATCAGCGTATGACCATGCAAAATTGATTTGTCGTTCTTTGAAGAAACTTATGAATTTTGACCTTTTGGACTCTGTCAATGATTGAGCCAGGAATATGTTGTGTGGAACCTCTTCTGTACCAATGTTTGTTTTGATAGTCTCCTCTACCAACATGGATGACTTTTCCTCATATGATGCTGGGAGAATGTCGAGCCTTCTATCTTCAGGTGCCTCAAAGAGGTTTTCACCCTCAGATATGTCCTTTCTTTTTACTTTTTTGGGGTCAGACAACGCCTTAGTGTGGTTTTCGGCATAAGACCCTTGGTTTGTTCTTATTTTCACATTTTTATGACTAGAAGGTCCGACACCCTCACCAAAATATGCCACGCTGTTGAGTTTTATAGTGTATCCCGCTTTATGGTCCCCAAGATAGTCAATAACAGCTTCATCATTTTGGAATGTGTCAAATTGTGTTGGTCCTTCATAATCCCAATCAATGAGTTGATGGTGAACAAGGGGAAGGCCTTTAATGTCTTCAAAGTTTGCGGGGCTAAGAGTGAAGATGCAGTTATATTAGGGTATGTCAAGGTAATTGTCGAGGTCATCGATGGCACTCTCCTCATCAGTCTTGATCACGAGTGAATCCAAATTATCATCACTAGTAGCGCATTCTGGGATAGGTGTTCTCATCCTATGTGATTTCAACCTAGAACCTTGAGACAAGGACTATGTGGAATTTTCGTGGGTTGTTTCTTGACCAACTCTGAACTTTTTATAAAATTCCTCTTCTTCTGTGGGTTCATCTGGCTCTCTGAATGTCTCGGTGAGCTCATAGTCACTGGAGGATTTGTCTGAACCCCATTCCCATTCGTTGGAGTCTACGGAATAGCGATCCTCTTGTTGAATTTTGGCAGCTTTGATTTGCAAGGCTTCTTTTGTCCTTTGAGTGTGGACCTTTGAAGTCTGGAAACCAAGTCCCTTCAAGCATTCCTTTTTGAAAGTCAATTCAGGTTGTAAAGGTTCAATGATGCCTTCCTTTCGTAACCCAAGAGGGCTTTTTCCATCATACCCGAATTTTTGTAGAATCTTGAAGCCTTTGCCATATTTCTCACATGGTAGACTGATGTGATCTTGTGTGTCATCTTCAATGTCTTTGTAGAGCATTTTGTATAGATCTTCCTCTTCCAGTTTGCCCCATCTTTGAAAGGTAGTAGGATCCCATTTGAGTACCATGATGGATACTTGCTTGTTAGGATGTGGTCTTCCATATTCTTTTGGGGAACTCATGACTTGTCATAAGTATATGGTCTGATTTAAAGTGTATTCTCCCATGCCTTTGTCCTGAAATTTGCCTTTAAGCTCACCTTGTTTTGATGTCGAAGGTTTCAATGACTCAGGATCAATGTATGCCGAAGAAGGAACAACTTCACGATTACTGGGAATGATGGTCTCAGTTTGTGATCTCAGGTTATTGCAATATATGAACGGATTAGGATCACCGTTAACTATTACCTTGACTCCATTGTGGGGAAACTTAATGCATTGGTGATATGTTGATGGGACTGCCCTCATTTCATGTATCATAGGACATCCTAGCAATATATTATAAGTGAGATCTAGATCCATGACTTGACAAACCACATCCTTTGTAACTGGCCCAACTTTGAGAGGTAAGGTGACTGTGCCCTTGGATGAGCACTCTTCATCATCATATGCCTTGATGGTGATTTGATTTGTAGAATTCACAGCTTTATCAGAATATCCCAATTGTTTAATTGTGCTCAATGTACAAATGTTTAGACCAGCTCCTCCATCTATCAGGACTCGCTTTATTTGATGTTTGTGTATGAAGGCTTCAACATGTAGTGGTGCATTATGTGGCTGACTTCCAGAGGCATCATCGACTTCTGTAAAGGTAAGGGAATGTGGAATGGAAAGGTATCCCACCATGGCTTGAAACTGATCCACATTCAGATTAGTAGGAATGGTAGTGTCTCTCAAGATTTTGTCGAGAATAGCTTTATGAGCGGGGGATATACGTAAGAGCTCAAGTATGGAGATGAGCGTGGGTGTCCTCCCTAACTGTTCTACAAGGTCATACTCAGGTTTGGTTGATGAAGAAGCGGTGTTTTTAGTTGAAGCACCTGGTAAAGTAATTTTACCTTGACGGGTTGTAACATGACATTCAGAGGTAGGTTCGGAAGAAGATCCAACACCTTTTAGGACAATCTTAAGTCTCTGAGTAGAATTCTTAGGATTTTTGTCCTTGATGATAATAGTAGAGACATAATTGTCCATCGAGATGTGATTGATGGTTGAATCATAGTTGTAAGATGCTCTAGTATAGTTGGTTTGGTCATCTATGGCTTTAACTTTTCCCTTGTCATGCTTTGGGAATGGTTCCTTAAACATCTCATGTTCTTGATTGGATGAGTGTCCCTCAATCGCAATGTCACCTCTATCAATGAGATCTTGTACGATGTTCTTCAGTCGATGACAATTTCTTGTCTTATGACCCTTGCTCTTATGAAACTCACAATACTCGTCATCATTCCACCAATTTGGTTTAACCTTTGATTCATATGGAGGAAAATCGGGAACTGTGATTACCTTGTCTGCCACTAGCTTTTTGAAAACTGACTCAAGTGGTTCTCCCAATGGAGTGTACTTCCTTCATGATCTGGAAGTTGTTTGAGTATTCACTTGATTGTTTGTTGAACTTGATCCCAAAAAGATGAATTTGGGTTGCACTGTGTTGGCGTCAACAACACCATCATTGACTATGTTCTTGTTTTTATTCCAAAATCTTGGCTTGTCTTTTCCTCTAAATTCATCTTTGTTTTCCTTGAATATCTTAATGACTTCTTGCTCAATTAGGACCTTTTCTGTTGCTAAGCCTTTTTCAATGACATCCTTGAAGGTGGACAAACAAGCTTTCCTTAGATCATAGCCAATGTCTTTGTTAACGTTTTGTGTGAACATCTCTACCATTTGTTTTTGTGGAATTTCACAAGAGCATCTGCTAGCTAGATTCCTCCATCTTTGTAAAAATGATGCAAAAGACTCTCCCTCTTTTTGCTTGGTGTTGCACAAAGTAGTGACTGATATGTCTGTCTCTATATTGTAGGAGAAATGTTGAATAAATGCCTCTACTAAGTCACCCCATGACTTAATACTAGGTGGGAGTTGGGAGAACCATTCCATAGCTTGATCACCTAAGCTTTGTGGGAATAATCTCATCAAATATGTCTCTTCTGAAGCTACTTCAATGCAAGCTGTGAAAAACTGTCTTATGTGTGCCTTAGGATCCCCTTTTCCTCTATACTTATCAAATTTAGGCATCACAAAGTGTGTAGGAAATGGAGGCATTGGAATGCTCTTGTTGAATGGATAAGGACATATGTCTCTCATTGTGTAGGTTGGCTTCGGTGCATTTATGTCCTCAATTTTCTTTTGTAGGTCCCTGATTTGTTGCTCCAAATTGCTCTTAGGTGGAGATCGACTTCTTGAACCATACCCCATGTTTGAGGCACCAATTGGAGGAGGAACTTGTTTCATATATGGATGATATTGATCATACACATGTTCATATGGAGGAGGTCTATAGTGATGCTATGTATATGGACCACTTGGTATAGATTCATGTTGAGGAACACCATATCTATTTTGTGCATCTATACCATACTCTACAGGCATGTCATGTTCTAATGTGTTGCCCCCAAATTTGACACGGGGTTTCCTTGTGTCCAAATTTTGAGCATGCCTTTGAATATCCAATTGCTTTGGTGGTTGATCCTTAGCTTGGGTATGTGATTGAGCATATCTTTCTACATAAGAATTCCATAATGGTCTACGAAGGTGAGTATCATATGCTTGACCATGTGTATGTGGGACCTTTGGTTTTTGAAACAAAGACGATGGTGATTCAGGCACCATATGTGGTCCTCTATTGCCCCCACTATTAGGCCTCCTTTGATCCATGTTGGAGTGAGTTTGTTGCAAAGGCCAATTTTCCATTATTTGAGACATGTCAAAATCATGAGGTATCTTGGCTCCACTTTGTGCCATCATTTGTAAGAAGTGTTGTCTATCTCTCCTCATTGTTTCCTCAACCAATCGATTGAAATGAGGATTCATAATGGATTCTTCCACATCTACTGAATGTACTGAAAAGTTATCCATATTGTCATTGTGGGTATCATTGTTGTTTGTAGTGCCCATGTTCTCAACATTTGGAATGTTTCTATAGGCATCCATGTTAGGTAATGTAGTATGATCAGAATTGAAAAAGACATCATTGTCATACTCATAGACACTCATGTTTGCGGACTCTTGAGCCTCTTTAATTTCTCTTCTAGATTTTTGAAGACGGGTTTCAACCATGAACTAGGTATTGACCAAGATGTGTGAGACTAGAGGAAAATGAAAAAAAGTATGGAAGACCAAGAGTTGGATGGAATGTAAATGAATCTGAGGTGTACTTGCAATGTCCAAAGTGTAAGACCAAGTATGTATGTAGTAGAGTAGGTGTGACTTCCAAAGAGAGGACAGTTTCTCTTGATGAGGTAAGTTGACCTTGACTCTAAGTAAGACCAAATGAGACCCAAAGGTAAGAAACCTTGATGAGGGACCACTTAGCAAAGTATTGTTGTATGTAGTGTGTTGACAAAGTATAGTGAGGACAAGCAAGTGACCTTTTGACTCAAGTTTAGACAATTGTGAATGTAAAGTGAGATGTGAAGCAATGATGGACAGGTTGAATGCTAAATGAAACCTGGAGAAACAACCTAGGAAGCTCAAGAATTCTGAAACTGACTGTGTTTGTTTGCTGGATTGTAAAATTTTTGCAATTCTGAACACAGACGTGCCTGTATACTTCACATACGTGGTTTCCTGACACAGACGTGGTTCTGTTCAACACAAACGTGTTTTTGAGATTTTTGTAAAATGCACTATTGATTCTGGGAACACAGACTCATTTTTGCCCTTCACAGACGCGGTTAGACAACATAGACGCTATTATGACAGACACATATGCGTTTCTGCAAAATTTGTGCAATTTTTTTCCAATCTATGAAGTCGTTTTGTTGTGACCAAATCTGACTATTTGATTGTTTTTCATGACAAGAGGACACAGTGTTGATGAAGACCCAATGTTTGCAAGTGTCTAGACTCAAAATAACTCCAAAAAAAAGTGTGTTGTTTGATGTAAAAATGTTTTGCATACACTTGAAGACACAAAAGACACAATGTTTTGTTGTTTGGTCTTGAATGTTTGAATGTTTAAAATAAGTCAAGCACAATTCTTATGGCTGGCCAAGACAATAGTTGTTGATCCCACATGGGGTTTTACCCCCGAGGCTATGCTGTTTAGAGCGGATACTTAGATGCTTGACCTCACTGGCTCCACCCTTGGCACTCACTTCTCAAGTCAGCCAAGCATCAGTCCCCACGAAAACTCCCCATGGCGAACTTTGTATCTCTACTAAGAACCGTATGTGTGTGGGCCGCTACCATAGGTCCGACCTCTTGCCCCAACAACTAGAAGGATTTGGGCTTCTAAAACAAAAAGGTGCTAGTAAGGGCATCCGCTCGTGTGGCCATACATGTGACACTTTCAGCTCTGTAAATACAGAAGGCTCCCAACCAGTAGGGGTTACGCCCTACAACTGATCAAATAAATTTGATCAAACGGGTTTATGGGGAGACATAGTGTCGGTATGAACTAATCAACACACGTTATCCATAGTTTTCACCATGAATACATTTATTTATAGTGGTTCGGAAGAGGTGGGTTTTCCCCACTACCACTTGGGTCGTTCTCTTCTCCTTAGTAGTCCTAATGACCACACGAGAAGATAGGCCCTCTAAAGATTAAACAAAAAGAACCTATTGCTCAAGACACAAAAGACAATGATTCAATTTTAGTGCACCAATTGAAGTGTTTGCTAGTCTATGAAAACAAGGCACACAATAAAAATCAAAAAACCCTTGCCAAGGACTTGCAACAAAGAGTTGTTAGTATTTTGGGTTGTTTCAAATAATCACCCCTTCCTGCAAGCACACAAGTTAGGTAAATTTTAAACCCAAAAGACTTTGTGAAAATAGGGGCCTTCAACCAAACGTTTTGCTTTCAAGACAAGCTGCACCAATTTCGTTGTCTAGATCTGAAAATGTTAGCTCAAAATAGATCAGATCTAAAACCCTAAATGCAAAACTCAAAACTAAATTAATAAACCCCAAAATTTGAAATTGGTGAACACAGATGCGGTTACCCCCGACACAGATGCGGTTACCCCCGACACAGACACGGTTTTCTAACATAGACGTAGCTATAAAACACAGACGTGGCTAATTAACATAGACGCGTCTTAAGACACCACAAACGCGACTTTATAACATAAATGCGATTTCCAAAACCTGCAAAACAAAATATTGCTGATAACACAGACGCGATTTTAGGTGTCGCAGATGCGCCAGAAAATCAAAAACATGATCCGAAGGTACGCAGATGCTAAAATACCAAAATGCCGTCGAAAACATCAGATCTGCAACTTCAAAAACACAAAATCTGCAACAAGGAGGTTAAATGCAAAAAGGAGGTTAAAATGTATATGGTGAAAATGGATAACAATAATAACAAAATTGAAAGGCTAAATGAATTCAACCACAAAACCCTAGCCTAAGAACAACAAAGATCCACCATAACATATGAAGATTACCTAAGACAATGCAAATCAAATGAAATCACAAAGATTATACCATCACATGTCCAATAGGGTTTAGATCTCCATTCTTCCTATCTCCATTGATCTTGCTTGATATATTTGCTCTTAGATTTTATGTGCACAAGAGCTCAACAAAGAATGGAATGTGGTTGCAAGTAGGATCGTAGTGTAGTCAATTGATCAAGTAGTTAGGGTTTGATAATGAAGGAAGTATCTCCTTATATAGAAGACACTATATGAAATGGAGGGATAAGATTGAGAGGTGTAAAAGGAGGTCGGCTATGATTAGAGGGTAGGTAGAAGAAATAATAAAATAATGAAAGGGGGATGTAGTGTAGGAATTAAGAGATGAATGACATGTGTCATGGGTAGAAAAGGCTAATGAATTAATTAAATAAATAGAGATTTATTTAATTAATAGAAGAAGTGGGATAATTAAATAAATAAGATATTTATTTAATTAGGAAATAATAATTTAAATAAATAAATGTATTTATTTAAATGAGAAATAAGGCTAGAAGAGGATAAATGAATTAATTAAATAAATAAAGATTTATTTAATTAATAGAATAATTAGGCTTAGATAATTAAATAAATAAATATTTATTTAATTAGACTGGACAATTTTAGGTGTCTACACATAGTATAGACTGCAGTGCTCACCGCTTCTCTCCAAAAAGTGTGAGATACCTTTCCTTGGATCAACATTGTTCTAGCCGCTTCAACTACAGTCCTATTATTTCTTTCTGCTATGCCATTCTGTTGTGGTGTCCTTGGGGCAGTCAACTATCTCTTGATACCGTTATCTTCACAGTACTTATTAAATTCATTAGAAGTGAATTCTCCTTCTTGATCAGTTCTTAGGCACTTTATCTTTTTACAACTTTCTTTCTCTACTAATGCTCTAAAAGCTTTGAACTTTCCAAATGCTTCAGACTTGTCTTTCAAGAATGTGACCCACATCATTCTTGAACAGTCATCAGTAAGAATCATTAAATACCTATCTCCCTGAATACTTCTAGTTTTCATAGGACCACACAAATCAGTATGCACAAGATCAATTAAATTTTCTACTGAGAAAGATTTACCTTTAAACGTTGAGGAAGACATCTTCCCAAGTTGACATTCTCTATACAAAGAATTCTCAGGTTTGTCTAGCAACGGTAATCCTCTTACCGGCTTTAATAATGTTGTCAAAGTTCATATGACAAAGTCTCCTATGCCATATCTAACTATCATCAAACTTAGCCATTAGACACCGACTTATCTTGGCATTCAACTAAAATAAGTTACCTCTGGTCTGCTTACCAGTCGCAATAAATTCACCACTCTTCCCAATTATACTGCAAATTCCACCTTTGAATTCCAGAATTAATCCTTTGTCATTCAACTGAGCAACACTCAATAGGTTATGCTTAAGACCTTCTACCCAGTAGACATCATCTGCACTGCTCTTTCCATTCAGTGAGATGGATCCTTTACCTTTTACCAAGCATGGTGCATCGTTGCCAAATTTGACAAAACCTACATTATATTCCTCCTGAGACAAAAACTTTCTCTGGTCGCCTGTCATATGGTGAGAACAACCACTGTCAATTATCCACTCATTAGAGTTGTCAATGCGAGAGACAAGAGCTTTCTTATCAGACACTTCTTCCTTTACTGCTACAAACACTATGTCTTCATTTTCTTCATTTTCTAATTCTTCATCAGTGACACCTTCATCCATAGCAACTAGACAATTTCTTCTATTTCCTACTTTATACTTTCTGAACCTCTCTGGTTTATCCTTATTGTCATTGTTAGGGCAATTTACAGCTATATGTCCTATCTTATTGCAGGAAAAACATTTCAAAGGAATTTTTCCTCTATTTTTCGGTTTCTTTTAGAAGTATTTTAGCAAGAAGAGCTTCAAACTCCATCATAATCTCTTCATCATCCATATCTTTGCATTGTCTAGATTCATAACTGGTACTAGTTTCTTTTCCTTTTCTAGATGGTACAGTAGATGCTTTAAAAGACGACTCAGTCTTCTAAACACTACCATCATAGCTATTCAACTCATATGCAGTTAATTTTGCAATAATAGAATCTAAGGATACCTTGGTCTTATCAATAGACCTCAGTTCCTGGATAGCATCAACTCTTATTGCATATATTTGTAATAATGATCTAAGGACTTTACTAACAACAATGGTATCATCAATAGTTCCACCAGTGCTTTTGATATCAACAACCACAGTCTTAATCCTAATGCCATACTGCTGAATGGTTTCACCTTCAACCATCCTCATATCCTCAAATTTACCTCTAAGGCTTTCTTCCTTAGATTTCTTTACATGCTCATCACCACCATAAATGTTTTCTAGTGTATCCCATACATCCTTAGGCATGTCCTTGTCTTGAAATCAATAAACTCAATGTCTGACAAGTTGCTGATGAGGGCTTCCATGACTTGCCCATTTTCCTAGATTTCTCTCTTTTGATCATCAATCAAAGTGCCAGTGGGAGTCACAAATGCATTCTCAACATAACTCCAGTGTTGAGCACCCATACTATTGATGTAAATCTTCATTCTATCCTTCCATATCTTAAAGTTATCTCTATTAAACTTAGGACCTTCCCTCTTCATCATTACAGTAGGATCTTTTACCTCAAGTGGTTAAGCTTATATCACCGAGGACCTGAAGGTGCTCTGATACCAATTGATGAATAATGATGAACAATAGATACCCCAACCGATACTAAGAGGGGGGGGAGGGGGTGAATCAGTATAGGTAAAAAATCTCTTAACAACTTATCTAGCTAAAGAAAAACCAACTGGTTATCACCATTACTGAACTTAACCATGGTGATACCAGTTAAACACATTAAGACACCAGACACCATAAACTGATAGGTCTGAATACTTCAAATAGGATCAATCATGCAACATCAACTTCACTCATAAACATATACATGTGGTATACTAAAAATAACATAACCTATTAACCCTGCATGCATAATCTTTCAACCAAATACTTCATAAACATCACATGAAAAATGCATAACACATAACACACAGATTTTTCACTTGGAAACCCAAATGGGAAAAACCACGGTGGGCATGAATACCCACAAGCTTGTTTTGAACTCTTTTGAAGCTCGTCCTATTAGGAGCCTAGTCCAGTTAAAGACTTTACAAAAAAGTTCTTCTAGGAACCGATCCTGTTAGAGATCACCCGGTTAAGGGATGGCTATATACCCTGTTAAAGGTTGAAACCCTATTAAAGGTTACCTCGCCAAAGGATTTAAAGAACTCAATGATCTTGAGTCACCTGGTTACAGGTTTTACAATAAGCCTGTTAAAGCTACCTGGTAAAGGGATTTTCCATCTGTTGAAATGATTAGAAGACAACGGGAAAAACTACGATTTGATACCAACACTACATGCCAAGGCAGATCTTTTTCATATCCTCTACTCTGCAATCACACTCTGCAGTTTCCCTCTTACTGGTCTGGCAAGTATCAAGTATCTCTTCACTCAGATACATACACACAACATTTTCCAATGACTTTTCAATAACAAACATCGTCAACCTTATAGACAACAGCTAGGTTGGTAACATAAACCCTAAACCCTAAGCATCTTAGGTTTACAACACAGGCGGTCCAATCCTGACCGTCCAAACATATTGCATAGAGGATTACAATTTTAAATAGATCACAAGACAATCTACATCATTCATTCATCACCACACATGGGAATCAGTAACCCATCATGCTCTCTTCTCATACCACTAAGAAGAATGATCATTCTTGAGGTAGACTTCAAACGTGGTCGATCTTCTTATGCCTCAATCCTTCACGCACACAAAGCTGACATGGCACCTCAATTACATCTCTTAGCTAACTCATCACAAAGTATCATTAGTTATCGCACAAGCTGGATCACCAAACTGATAACCACAGAGCCGAGACTACCAACCGGTAATGACACTTAGTGAAACCCCAACACTGGTTCACTGAATCTCCTCATGCCTCTTCATACTGGTTCACCAACTTCTTCCAATCTACACATTGATTCACTTACACTTATTTGACATCAATGATAACATACATTATCATCATATCAACATGTCGGTTCATCATATGCACATGATATCCAACACAAATGTCAACATGAGATGGGTTGAGGGGAGAGGGAAGAAGCATTAAATGCTTGACATGACCTGAGGGTTAACTTGGGAGGTAGGGTTAATGGTGAGTTGAGTGAATAAATTCATTATTCAAAGAATAAGCCTTTATCCAATGGATAAACTCTTGTGCAAGAGTTAGTGAGGATAACCATGGCCAAAACAATAAATGCTTGAAGAGACCCATGGATTGAATGAGGGTTGAGTTAGAGGTAAAGTCTCTAACCATGGGAGAAAGTGGATTTAACCATAAATGGTTATGTAAGAGCCATTAATGGTCATGTAAGAGCCATTAGTGGTTTGGAAGACTTTAGAGGTTAGCTTGCTGAACACATAAAACATTAAATACTTTTCAAAGACTTTGAAGGCTTTGAGAAGTGACTCCAAGTTGCTTAGGAATGTGACAATATTTAGGGGATGGATTAGGCTAATTAGGAATGGTTAGAAAGTGGTTAGAAGTGTCTAGAAGGGGATTTCGGATTGCAAGTGGATTTGGTGGGTGAGGGAAAATAGGATTTTAATTAAAATAAAATTAATTTATTTCAACTTGTGGTTGCAACTTGTATTTGTAGGAGAATGCAAGTGGGAGGGTTTTAATGATTTAAATAAATGTTTTATTTATTTATTTAAAAGAGGAAAGGGGATTAAATTAAATAAATAGGATTTATTCATTTAATTGATTGTGAATTTGGTTTAATGAATTAATTAAAATAAATTGAATAATTTATTTAATTAATAGGAGAATGATTTGAGGATGAATTAATTAAATGTTATTTTAATTAACTGTTGGCTAGTGGGTTATTAATCAAATAAATAGTAAATATTCATTAAATTAAAATGGACAAATTTATGTGACTACATTTGCCCCTCTTTGAGATGGTGCGGTTTGTCGCATCTTTTCAAAGAAAGAAAAATAGGTGTGAAGAAAAATGCCCCATAAATGTTAATTTAATGGGTGGTATGCCCCCTCGAGAGATGTGCTGAAAATTTTTAAAAAATCGGGCGAACTCTCGAAAAAGAATGAGAATTGGCGGGGAGGTAGAAGAGAAGAATTTAGAAATATCGGTGAAAGAATAGAAGAAATCGAAGATAAAACAGAGAAATGGGAGGTGTTGGAAGTTCACGGGGACCACATCGATGAGCGGGGTAAAATTAGGGTTAGGGCGAAGGGTATATATGGGGGTGAAGGGGTAAAAACAGGGTCATTTGCATCCATCTCCACAGTGATTCAGAGCTCTAATATTGACTTTGGTGAAAGAGAGAGCAATAGCTAGGATGCTAGTACCTATGGAAGATCATCAGCTAGAGCGAGTCTGTCGATTCTAGCAGCCAAATGACTATGGACCAGTGGTACACTAATTTGAATTTTTGCTTTTTATGCATTTTTGATGTCTTTTTTCAAGCATCTAAGTTGAGTCAAGACAATAGCGTTGTCACTTTAACTAGCGCTATTGTGCCGCTACAGCGCTATTGCATAGTGGTTTTAGCGCGTTTGCACCATTTAGCACAACCGTGTAGTTGTTTTAGTGCTAGTGTGTAGTTGTTTTAGTGTGATTGTTAGTAGAATAGCGCTATTGTCTGAAAAATAGATGCCCCAGTGTTAGAAAAATAATCTCCTGATGCCGATGGTGGATGGATGGATAGGTGAGTTGTTTTGAACCATAGTAGCCCCGTTGAAACTAGGTCATTATGATAAATGCCTGTTGTAGTCTAGGTTTGCCATGATTGCTTACCTGTTGAGACCCGAAGATACTTGATCAGAGTATCTATTGATAGTCGAGGTTTAAACTTAAGAAAGTTTGAAACAAAATTGATGATGATGCGAATGTGTGATGATGTGTAGGAGGATCTTCCCGTCTTATAGATGCAGGAAAGGTATCCAACCACACAATAGTTGAGAGATCGGTTGACGGAGGATGAGATTGATTGCATTGTAGTGACATGCCTGTATGATGTGAAGTACATGCCCGTGATTCAGATGAATCACAACCTGATGATAGCATTAGCAGAGCAGTGGCACATCGAGACTTGTACATCCGATCTGGCTATGGGGGAGATGACCGTGACACTGGAGGATGTGTGGTGGATCTTACACATCCCTATCTGAGGGGATCTTGTGACATATGACCGAGCATGGGGGACATTAGCTGTGCAATGAATTTTTGATGAGGATGTGTTTATTCATGATGGCTTGATAGCATGGGAGGAGATAGCTGCATTATATGAGCCACTTTCAGCTATACTATCAAGGATTGTTGGGGGCCTGCTATGCCCAGATTGATGATTACACGGATTGGATGTGGGTTGGGGCCAGGTTATAGAGAAAATGATGACTAAGGGGAGCCACTTTGCATGGGGACCGTACGTTCTGTCACACTTATATCGGGAGTTGCATGAGGTGGTGTACTGAGAGACGAGTTCTCTAGGAGTTGGGATCACTCTGCTGCATATTTGGGCATGGGAGCACCTACCCGTGACATGACCTATTTGTCTGAGATTTAGGGCAGTGGATCAGCCCTATGTGTATATGTATGAAGGTATGATGAGTCAGCCCCACCTGGGGAAGTTAGAGTGGTGGCAACGGGCATTAGATGATCTAGATATAGTGATATGGAGGCCCTATATTGAGTGTGAACCCTGGGATGATCATGTAGAGGCCTTTCCATGTGTATTTATGACATGATACTTGATTGGTAGGACAACCTACAATATGGAGAGATAGGTACCTGGCAGAGTGATGAGGTAGTTTGGATGGAGGCAGAGATTGCCGAGTGGATCAGGGGAGTATGCACGAGCGGTACGGGAGAGATTCCAGTGGGGGCCAGTGTTACCATATGATCAAGGCTTAGCAGAGTTTCAGACTTTACAGGTGAGACCATGGCATATGAGGACGAGGATTGTAGATGTAGGGGTGATAGATGAGTATACACAGTACATTACTGCACATACTATTCCATGCATATCGGATCCGGCAGAGCCGATTCCATCTTTTGAGGATGACAGGAGGAGAGGAGGGTGAGGACTTGCAGTAGGTGGATGAGGTAGGGGAGGTGATGGAGGAAGAGGGGATGGAGGAGGAGGTGATGGAGGAGGAGGAGGTGATGGAGGAGGAGGTGGTGGGGGTGGTGGATTTGGAGGTAGTGCTGGGTTTGGAGATGGAGGTGGATGGTTACAGCAGAGAGGGAGAGGCGGGTAGCCGTTGCAACTATCATAGGGGCCTTTGATACAGGGAGTAGTCAGATTAGGTGGTAGGGATATGGGGGAGGGAGAGGCACCTATGGATATGGGAGAGGGAGCCACTGGAGGAGGAGAGGGAGCTATAGGTGGAGGAGAGGATCTGATGGGGATGGGAGGAGGAGATCTTTAGGATCAGATGATAGTATTTTTATAGACTTGGCTGGAGGATATGGAGGCAGAGGTTGCAACTAGAGATGTTTAGCTATTTGCACCGGAGTCAGAGTTGATTGTAGTGCTGCGGGAGAGAGATGATGTAGTGGAGGGATTGACGGAGCTGCAAGAGAGAGTACGAGTTGGGGCAAGAGCACAGGGTCCTACTAGGGAGGTGATGAGGTAGTTTAGATAGGCTCAGGAAGAGATAGAGTATTGGCGGGGTTTATATGAGCAGGTGGTGCCATCCAGTCTGCAGGCACTGAGCTATTCATAGATGCGTCGGGCAAGATAAAAGTGGTCTCAGAGGATGTAGAGCAGTGGTGGTGTGATGGGTCCTCCATGACAAGATAGTGCGGGTGGTGTAGGGGGTAGTGAGGGAGTAAGTGGTGATGGTGGTGCAACATCTGGCCAGAGTGCCATTTGAGAGAGCTGTATGTATTTTATTACATTGTCATTTTGGACTGTGACTTGGATGGCTCTTGGTAGCCGATATTTTTGACATCATTGTACTCTGATACATGTATGTTTTTGTGAGTTGATATATGATATGATATATGAGGAGATCCCATATTTTGTGATGATATGCATATTGAGGATATGCATGGATTTATGGAGGATGATAAGTTTATGATTTATGCTTAGCTATATGTGTTTATTTTTTAGATGTAGATGATGATGAGATTATTTCAATATGCATGTTATGATGATTTGTATGATGTCTATGAATGTGATGCTAATATGTGGATGCAGGTTAATATATGTATGATTCATTGGTTTTAATGCTTTTATGTATGTAATGACATGATGATGATGTATGCATAGAAATGATGCTAAGTATGAAAGAGATAACACTTGTGTTTATGTTGATGAAATGATGATATGCAACTGTGTTTGATATGATGGAATTCAATGAATCGAATGGTTTATGTAAATGGGTATAGATGGTTAAAAATAAATATAAGATGGATAAACAAATGTAAAGTACAAATGTTAATGTGATGATTTCTAAATGAATGCACATATAAAATGTATAACCAAATGTTTTATGATTCTAAATGATTTAAAATATGACTAAGTGAAATGATAATGCAATGATAATGTAACTAAGGGGGTAATGAATAACTGCACCTTAATGAAATTAAAAGAATAATGAATGCATCTTAATGAATCCTAAAATAAATCTTTGTAAGATGAAATAAATGATTATAAGAATATACTGGATGGATAGAGGAATGCATTTAACTAAATGGATAGATAAATAAATGCATGCAGGTAAAAGAATCTAGATGAATGTATGGTAAACACACTTAAATGATGATGAATGTTTTAAGGATACTAATATAAGTACATGATAATGAATGCAACTAAATAATATTAAATGCACTTTAATGAATATTTGAAAATGAATGTAATGAACCTACATGTAAGTAAATGATAATGAACTAGATGCATTTAAATGCAACTAAATGTAATGAAATGGTGATGCCATGTGTTTATGATAGATGAATGCAAGGTTGGTGAGAATTTGCATGATGCATTGATGATGTATCAAAGAACTCCATCATGATTGTATCCAAGATGATTAAATAACCTCTCATATTTTAACTTGTTCACACTTGCCTACAAAACCATAAATATGAATAATGAATGGATGGGTGATATGCAATAGAATGCAATATAAATAGATGAAATGAAATGATGATCCATAGTGATTTTAGTTTTCATCATTGAGCAATGGTAGTATCAATCTTGGACAAGGTAGTAGGAACCAAGTTTGGAGCATTGTACCTACAAACAAGCAGCATAAAGAATATGGACCCTCCATAATGGTTCATGCTCATATGGTTGAGGTATACATTGTAGTCAGCAAGCCATAGTGACCCATGACTATATTTTGCATAAGATCACATAGCTTATTGAACTTCCCACTTAGACACCATTAGTACATGCCTCAGAACTTCATTGAAATAATTCACAGAAGATACACAAACAATGCTTAGGAACCATCCTGGCTACTCTAATCACTTGTGGATATCCCAGAGTAGCGTAGGAACCTAATATAAATGAATAAATAACTAAAAAACCGACCAAGTACTTGATAGATTTAAACAAAATTTTCTTGTCAAAGAAAAATGTTATCATGTCTTTGTTTTGGTAAGGAAGGATGCATTTGTGTTAAGACAGTTGTGTGTCGATGTTGATTGTTTGGTTGGTTTGAGTAACTCAAAATGTTTTCTTGGTGTCTGTCTGCGATTGTGTATGTACAAAGGATTTGTTATGTTGCCATGTTTTTGGTTGATTTTCAATGTTTTTGAATTTTTGTGAGTGTTTTTGGAATGTTTTTTGGATTTCATGAGACAGTGTTGAATGAAGAACTCAATGAATCACAAGTAATGCCAAAATCCACTTCCATCAATAGGTTAAGGGTATTGCCCCCAGTTTTAGACACGACTTATGAAAAAGAGGGATGCAAGATGCATGAAGTACTATCCTTGATTGTAGATCAATAACAAGCCATGGTTTTGATGGATGGATGAGTGGATGCAATGAATGTGATCACAACAAGTTTGAAAGATAATGGAGCCATAGCCTTTACAAGTGGCGCCTGTTTGTTAGGTTTTCTGGTGCAGGAGCACCTAGGACTTAGGCTTATAGTCCATTCACTAAATTGGCTTGTATTGACCTTATACAAGTTGACTTAATAATAAGGAATCTAGGAGGGTACAAGGAGTGAGTTTGATGTTTTATTTGAGTCAAGTGTAGGCCTAGTTGAGTTGGTTTTCTTCCTAGGTTTGCATTTTGTGAATAGTTGCTAGTTTGAGTAGGAAATTGGCCTTCTTGATGGTCAAAAGTGGCATAACTTGGTATGATAATTAGAGAGGTTTATTATGGTCTTAGGAAGGATTAAAAATTCATGATTAATGAATTAAAATAGGTTTTATAGGTTGGCAAAGCAAAAAGCAAAAAGTTGTAAAAGTTGTCATGACAACTTTTGAAAGTTGTTATGACAACTTTTGTCCTAAAAGTGCTTAGCGATGGAGTTAGGGATAGCACAACAACATAGAATTCCTAAAAAAATTTGGAAGACTATAATAACATCCTCTTTCATGGTTACCAAGGTTGGATGTTTGTTTTTATATGATCAACAATCTGAAACTACTCATTTTCGGACTGTTATCACTATTTTTGGCTTATTTTGCTTACAATGTGAATACAAATGGATTCAATAATTGATCTAGTTATGGATTGAGATTATTTGGTGTATTTAAGAGTCATTTGTTTAATTTAAATCTTTTTAGATAGTGTATGTTTGTATTTTCATAGTTTTGTTTTCAAACAACCAATTTTGGCTTGTATATAGCAATTTCTTGTGAAATGGTTGCCCCATAAAATCCCTCCGTGCTACCATCACGGCCTATTGGGAAATGGAATGAAACAAATTTTATAGTGTATGTATGTAAGGAGAAGTTCTATAAGTGGTTTTTAACATGGCTACCACCTTGTTCTAAGCGAGTCCAGGAGCAACCTGGCTAGAGAAGACAGGGTGAAATTTGAGTGCATAGTACAGAGGTGGACACAAAACCACAACAAAATCATTTGGAGGGGTCCATGAAGTCCATATAGAGTTTACATAGCAAGGAGAATCCTTGACAAGACCTTTTGATGCCCATTTCATAAACTTGACTAGTCACTGCTAGTTAAGAGGCCTAGAAACCCTTCAAAACCCCCATTTTTGGGTTAGGGCAATGTACGGTGAGTTGGGAAACCAAAACCACCAAAATAAATTGGGGATAGGTGAGTGTTTGAAGAGAAACAAACCTTTTTTTAGGGTCTTTTGGACCATTTTCTTCTAAACCCTTGAAAACCGGATTTTGGAGGCCTAATAGGGGCTCATTCCTTGTAGCCCTTTTTCTAGGCAAAATGGTGAAATCGGTAGGAAGAACAATGGATGAAAACCACAAATGGACCCAAATGGAATTCATTTCATGTTAAAAGTCACCTCCATGCCTCTTCAATGACTCACAACAATATGGGGGGGTGAATTGACAAGTTGAAGTCAGGACAACAAGAATGAGCATAAGGGAAACACTTTGAATTGGTAGGGTTCCTAGTTAAACACTTGTTGCAAACACCTTGAGATTGGAAAAAAGAAAGCCCTAGAAGATATTGAGAAGGAATTGGAGGTCTTGGAGCATAGCTAGACCTAGAGAGGTTGGTGGAATTGAGCAACACCAACTAGGTGAAATGTGAGCAAGTTAGGTGAACCCCATCAAATTGGTATCAGAGCCTATAAGATTTGGGCTAGGTGAGTAGATGTCCTTAGTGGAATTTGTAGGAGACAAAAACATGGTGACCAATACAGATTTAGAAAAGAAAGTGGATGATCAGGAGGAAGAGAATAGACTCTTGAAGGAGAAGTTGATTGAATTGGAAAGCAAGTTTGGTGAGATTGAAACCAAGGCAGATGAAGTGTTGGTAAAGGTTGAAGGAGAAAAAGGGAAGGGTAAAGAGGTGTCAAAGATAGAAAAAGTACCTCAACTTGATCTTTTTTTAGAACAATAACCTTTCCTAAAGGCATTGAAAGCCTTAAGTGGTAAATCACTAGAATGATTTCCATTGTTTACTGGTAAGATGGAGGCATAAGTGGTTCTAGAATGGATGGAGGGAACCATTTTGAATGTGAAGGCATAACAGAAGCTCAAAGAGTTAAAGTGGCCAAGTCTAGGATGAGAGGAGCTACTCTCACATGGTGGAAATTTGTGCAAGATGAGAGAACTAAAATGGGAAAAACACCCATCTCTTCTTGGAAAGGGATGTTAGTCAAAATCAAAGAATTCTATCTCCCTGATGACTATGAAGTGCAAATTCATAGGAAGAGACAAAACCTAAGATAGAAAGACCTTGATGTAAGTGGCTATACGGAGGAGTTTCACAAACTTAGCCTTAGATCTCATGTGGTGGAAGAAGAAAGTCTCAAAGTTGCTAGGTACCTAAATGGTCTACGGTGGAACATCCAAGAAGAAATCAATCTAATGAGCCCAAGGACAGTTCATCAAAGCTATCAACTTTCCCTTAAAGTGGAATAAAAACTAAAAAGAAAACATGATTCAAGTAGTAATAGGGGTAGAGGTAGAGGGAAAGAAAATAGAGGCCATAGGGGAGGCTTTGGAGGAAGAAGTTCAGAGCAAAGAACACAAGGTGAGTCTAAATTCATTGAGTAGCAAGAAAATGGCACTGGTAAAGGAGGATTCAATAGAGGAAGGGGGTCAAACAGTGGTTTTAGAGGAAGGTCTAGTGGAAAAGGTAGAGGTTCCTCATATTTTGACTCAATGAAGTGTTACCATTGCAACCAACTTGGTCATCCAACATATAGGTGTCCAGAGAAGGGATCACCATCACAAAGTAGTGAAAGGAGAGTGAACTGTCTTCAAGAAGAGAATTCAAGTAGAAAGACTTCAGAGGTTGCCTTAGAATCAGAGGTAGGTGACAACTTGATTATAAGGAGAAATTTGATAAAAGAACCTGTCAGAGAAGAGCCTAGCCAAAGAAGGTCATTATTTAGGATCAAATGCAAGATAATGGACAAAGTTTGTAAAGTGATCATTGATTCAGGGTCAACAGACAACATTGTGTCAGAAGAGGCAGTGAGTAAGCTTAAATTGCAAAGGATACCTCACAACAACCCATATAGAGTCACTTGGTTGAATAAAGGCCAACATGTCCTAGTCAATGAGCAAGCATGGGTGGATTTTACCATTGGGAGGTATAAGGACAAAGTGTTATGTGATGTCCTACCCATGGATGCATGCCATCTTCTATTTGGAAGACCATGGAAATTTGATAGACAAGCTATTAATGATGGAGCGAAGAATGCATACTCATTCAAGAAAGATGGAGTCACATTCAAGATCCAATATATCCTTGAGGAAGGTGAGAAGAGGGCAGTAGGTCCTAATGTTATTTTGGTGAGTGAAAAAAAGTTCTTGAAGACACTTGAGGAAGGTGAAGTAATAGGGTTTGCATTAGTAATGAAGCCTAAAGAGGAAGGTAAGAAAGAGCGGCCAGATTTGCCAATAGAGGTTCAAGACCTATTGAAGAAGTTCAAGGGAGTAGTGAGTGATGGACAACCAACCACCTTACCTCCTAAAAGAACCATAAGCCATCAAATAGACTTCATTCTTAGAGCATCCTTACCTAACAAGGCAGCTTACAAGATGACTCCCCAAGAAAATGTTGAGATTGCCAAGCAAATCCAAGAGCTTTTAGACCAAGACCTAATTAGGAAAAGCATTAGCCCTTGTGATGTACCTACCATTTTAGCCCCAAAGAAAGGTGGTACTTGGAGATTATGCACTGACTATAGAGCTATAAATAGGATCACCATCAGATATAGGTTTCCAATGCCTAGAATAGAGGACCTAATAGATTGTTTAGGCCCGAAGCCAAATACTTTACCAAGATTGACCTTAAAAGTGGATACCACCAAATTAGGATTAAGGAGGGTGATGAATGGAAAATTGCATTATGGCTTGTAATGCCATTTGGCTTATCCAATGCCCCAAGAACCTTCATGAGACTCATGAATGAGGTGATGAAGGACTTCATAGGTAAAATTTGTGCTGGTATACTTAGATGATATTCTAATTTTTTAGTAAGGATAGGGCAAATCATATTAATCATTTGCAAAATGTGTTACAAAGATTGTATGAAGAGAAGCTAACCATGAACTTGGATAATTGTGAATATGTTAAGAAGGAGTTGGTTTACCTTGGGTTTGTGTTGTGTCAAGGAAACCTCAAGATGGATCCTAGCAAGGTTGAAGCCATAGTAAATTGGCCTACTCCTAAGTCAACAACAGAGGTGAGAAGCTTCCATGGACTAGCTCAGTACTACAGGAAGTTCATTAGGCAATTCAGTACTATATGTGCACCAATGTTGGAAACCATTAGAGGTGGAATGAAGGAAAAGTTTTAGTGGAATGAACAAGCAAATAGAGGATTTGAAACCTTGAAGGAGAAGATAGCTACTCAACCAGTGTTAGTGTTGCCTAGTTTTGAGAAACGCTTCACAGTGGAATGTGATGCAAGCAATGTTGCCAGTAGGTGTTGTCCTAAGCCAAGAAGAAAGACCAATAGCTTTCCATAGTGAGAAGATAAGTGATGAAAAGAGGAAATACTCCTCATATGACTTGGAATTATATGCTTTAGTGGAGGCTTTGAGGAAGTGGAGACACTATCTCCTTCCTAAGGAATTTGTAGTCTATATGGACAACCAAGCTTTGAGATTTCTAAACTCACAAGACAAACTCAGTCACAAACACATGAAGTGGGTGGAGTACATGAAAGCCTACACATTCACAATCAAGCACAAAAAAGGACAATTAAACTGGGTTGTTGATGCATTGAGCAGAAGACTCTTAACAGTCCAAGAAATTCAGTTAAGGAGCATAGGTGTTGATAGTTTTAGAGACCTATACCCAGAGGATGAAGACTTCTCAAATGCCTACAAGGTGTGCAAAGAATACCAAAATCATTTTCATAGTGAGTATTCAGATTTTACTTTGCAAGATGGACTATTGTTTAGAGGTGGACAACTTTGTGTGCCTAGAGGGTCAATGAGAGAAAATCTCATACAAGAGAAGCATAATGGCAGCCTTAGTGGTCATTTTGGAGTCAACAAGACTTAAGAGTTGGTTCAAAGGTATTACTATTGGCCTAGGATGAATCAAGATGTAAAAAAGTATGTGGAGACTTGTATCATTTGTCAAAAGGCCAAGGGAACTTCTTCAAATGTTGGTTTATACCAACCTCTTCCCATACCAAATAGACCTTGGGAATGAATTAGTATGGACTTTGTAGTAGGTTTACCAAGGACCATGTAGGGTTTTGACAACATTTATGTCATTGTGGACAAATTTAGTAAGATGGCCCACTTTGTACCTTGCAAGACTACTCATGATGTATGCCAAATAGCTCATTTGTTCTTCAAGGAAGTGATAAGGATACATGGTTTACCCATGAGCATTGTTTCAGATAGAGACTCAAAGTTCATGAGTCATGTTTGGAAAACACTTTGGCAAAATCTTGGAACCAACCTATCTTTTGGATTAGCCTACCATCCACAAATAGATGGGCATACTGAAGTGGTAAATAGGAGCTTAGGGAACTTATTGAGGTGCCTTACCAAAGAATATGGTCAGACATGGGATCAAGTGCTTTCACAAGATGAATATGATTACAATGATACAACAAATAGAACCACCGACAAGAGTCTTTTTGAAGTGGTCTACGGTGTTCACCCAAGGGGTATATTGGAATTAAGGGACTTAGGCAGTGCAATAGCAAGAAGTGGATATGCAGAAGACTTTTCTCAGTTAATGAAGGAGGTACATGAATCAGTCAAGCAAGCATTGATGGAGAACACAAGTAAGATCAAGTAAAAAGTTGATGAGAGAAGGAAGAACCTACAATTCCAAGTAGGATATCTTGTCATGGTGCATCTAAACAAAGCAAGGCTACAACAAGGAGTACCTAACAAGTTGCAAATGAGAAGGTTGGGTCCATGTGCCATTCTAGCCAAGTATGGAGAAAATGCATACAAGGTGGACCTACCTAGTGACATAGAATTGTCACCGGTTTTCAACATAGAAGACTTAGTTTCTTACAAAGGATCAATCCAAGGTTTACATTGTAGTCACTTAGAGGTATCAGATGATGCAAACAACCTTCAATTACCAGCAAAACCAAATCCAAAGGCTGAAAAGGTATTGAGTTCAAGGATCCCTAAGAAGACAAGGCATCAAATCTATTGGGAGAACCTAATCAAATGGTAGGGTATGGATGATGTTGAAGCTACATGGGTGCTTGAGATAGATTTTAAGAAGTTAGGCATTGATCGGAATCTGATCCCCAAGGAGGTGACTTAGTTTTCTTTTGTTTGGGAGAATGGTGCAGGAGCACCTAGGACTTAGGCTTATAGTCCTTTCACTATTTTGTCTTGTACTGACCTTAGCCAAGTTAGGTTCCTAATAAGGAATCCAAGAGGGTACAAGGAGTGAGTTTGATGTTTGATTTGAGTCAAGTGTAGGCCTAGTTGAGTTGGTTTTCTTCCTAGGTTTGTACTTTGTGAATAGTTGCTAAATTGAGTAGGAAATTGGCCTTCTTGATGGTCAAAAGTGGCATAAATTGGTATGAGAATTAGAGAGGTTTAGTATGGTCTTATTAATTCTTAAAAATTCATGAGTAATGACTTAAAATAGGTTTTATAGGTTAGCAAAGCAAAAAGTGAAAAGTTGTAAAAGTTGTCATGACAACTTTTGTCCTAAAAGTGCTTAGCGATGGAGTTAGGGATAGGAAAACACCATATAATTCCTCCACATGTGGGGAAGACTATAAGAACATCCTTTTTCATGGTTAACAAGGTTGGAAGTTTGTTTTTGTATGATCAACAATCTAAAACTACTCATTTTAGGACTGTTATCACTGTTTTTGGCTTATTTTGCTTATAATGTCAATACAAATGGATTCAATCCATTGATCCAGTTATGGATTGAGCTTATTTGGTGGATTTTAGAGTCATTTGTTTCATTTAAAGCTTTTTAGATAATGTGTGTTTGTGTTTTCATAGTTTTGTTTTCAAACAACCAGTTTTGGCTTGTATATAGCAATTTCTTGTGAAATGGTTGCCCCATAAAATCCCTTCGTGCTACCATCACAACCTATTGGGACATGGAAGGAAACCACTTTTAAAGTTTACATATGTAGGGAGAATTTTTGGAAGTGGTGTTTTACATGGCTACCACCTTATTCTAGGCGAGTCCAGGAGCAACCCGACTAGAGAAGACAGGGTGAAATTTGAGTGCATAGTGCAGAGGTGAACACAAAACCACAAAAAAATAATTTGGAGGGGTCCATGAAGTCCACATAGAGTTTCCATATCAAAAAGAAGCCTTGACAAGACCTTTTGATTCCCATTTCACAAACTTGACTAGTCACTGCCGGTTAAGAGGCCTAGAAACCCTTCAAAACCCTCATTTTTGGGTTAGGGAATTGTACGGTGAGTTGAGAAACCAAAACCACCAAAATAACTTGGGGATAGGTGAGTGTTTGAAGAAAAACCAACCTTGTTGTAGAGTCTTTTGGACCATTTTCTTCTAAACCCTTGAAAATCGGATTTTGGAGGCCTAATAGGGGCTCATTCCTTGTAGCCCTTTTTAAAGGCAAAATGGTGAAATTAGTAGGAAGAATAATAGATGCAAACCACAAATGGACCCAAATGGAATTCATTTCATGTTAAAAGCCACCTCCACACCTCTGCAATGACTCACAATATGGGGGGGTGAATTGGCAAGTTGAAGTCAAGACAACAAGAATGAGCATAAGGGAAACACTTTGAATTGGTAGGGTTCCTAGTTAAACACTTGTTGCAAACACCTTGAGATTGGAAAGAAGCAAGCCCTAGAAGAAATTGTGAAGGGCTTGGAGGTCTTGGAGCATAGCTAGACCTGGAGAGGTTGGTGGAATTGAGCAACACCAACTAGGTGAAATGTGAGCAAGCTAGGTGAACCCCATCATTTTCACCATCGCACTTAGCCAAGGTGCCACCAGAGTAGTTGTTCACCATTTGGATGCATGAATTTTCTTTACTATTTTGATTTTTTTGCATTTTCTTCAGGACATTTATCTGAATGTTTTTGGTGTTTTTCTGATATGTATTGGAGCCTGATGCTCTGTACATCTTATGTATGAACTCGTTTGAGGTGCATGATGTTGATCAGATCTGCTAGAGGTTCTCCTTCTGAAGTAGCCAATTGATATGGCCTAGACCCAAATATAGCAGTGATAACATATGGACTCAGCCAATTTGATTCAAACTTTCCCTAATGTTCTCTGTTTGGTTGGTTATGAGGATTCTCTCTAAGAAAAAGATCACCTATGTCAAATGTACGAGGTCTAACTTGATGATTATAGCTTCTACTCATACGTAGCTGATAGGCCTTGTGGTTGTATGCAGCTTGTGGCCTTTCATCAAGTAGTTCCAAGTCTTGAAGACAAGACACTTAGTATGCTTCATCATCTATCAAATTATGCAAGGAAACAAGTAGAGATGGTATCTCGATCTCAATAGGAAGGATGACTTCTGCACCATAGACTAGTGAGTAGGGAGTTGCGCCTGTAGGGGTTTGAATTCTAGTTCAATATGCCCATAGTGCTGGATTACATTGAATGTGTCAATCACGACTGACATCATTGACTGTCTTCTTGAGGATTCTCAATATGTTTTTATTCGATGCTTCAGCCTGATCATTTTCTTGTGGGTAATAGGGAGTGGAAAAGTGATGTTGGATGTGAAATTTCTCACAGAGCTCATGGACATCCTGATTTTTGAAAGGAAGGTCATAATCTGTGATGATGGAAATGGGTAACACCATATCAACAAATGATGTAATTAAGGATGAATGAGGCGATCTTGCCAGTGACTTGGGTAAGTGGAATAAATTCGATCCACTTTGTGAAGTATTCGGTAGCGGTAATGATAAATTTGTGGCCATCGGATGAAGATGGAGGAATTTTACCCACAAGGTCAAGTCCCCATTGACAAAAGGGCCATGGTGTTATGATTGGTTGCAATTCCTGTGCTGGTCCATGTATCAGGTCTCCATGAACTTGGCATTTCTTGCATTTTCTAACAAAATAGTAGAAGTCTTTTTCCATGGACGACCAATAGTATCCAGCGTGCATGATCTTCTTTGCTAAGGAAGGACCACTTGAGTGAGTCCCATAGATTCCTTTGTATAACTCTTCCAAGGCCTTTTTTATCTCATCTTGTTCCAAATATCAAAGGAGAGTACCATCAAGACTACGTCAGTATAGGGTTACAACAATGATGGTATATCAACCGGTCGAATGAAGGTTTTGTGTTGGTTATTTGATTGGTTAGGAGGAAGTGTGTGATCATGAAGATAGGTGTAGAACTCACCATACCATGGGGATTCGGAATTAACAAGGCAACATATCATCTCAGATTCGGGGATATCATAAGCGGGAATCCAAAGCTGTTCTACCAAGAGCTCATAGAGTGTTGAATTTTGTGGAAGATCTAGGAGAGATGCAATGGTAGCCATGGCGTCAACAACTTGATTATGATATCTAGGTATCTGCTCAAAGGTGATAGTAGTAAATGATGCTTTTAAACTATCCATCATTTTCTTGTACGACATGAGTTTATCATCCTTGGTCTGATATTCATCGGTGACCTGTCAGATGACCAGTTGAGAGTCGCCATATACTTGTAGCTCTTCTAACTTCCATTGTACGGCTAGTCAGAGTCCTATGATCAAGGCCTCATACTCAGCTATGTTGTTTGTGCATGAAAAAGTTAGCCTATAAGACTTCGGGATGCTGTCACCTTGAGGTGTGATAAACAGAATACCTGCCCCCGAGCCATGCCTAGTATATGAACCATCAAAGTATAGTTTCCATGGTTGTGCTGTTGTGATCATGAATATCTCTTCATCCTGAAAAATGGAAACAAGAGGATGATCACCTATGAGAGGTGCATCGGCCAACTAATCTGCAATAACTTGGCCCTTGATAGCCTTATGGTCCACATACTCGATGTCAAATTCAATTAGAATCATCACCCATTTGGCCAAGCGGCCTGTCAATGCTACTTTCCTGAGAAAGTACTTTAGTGGATAGATCTTTGCAATGAGTTTTACTTTATGTGTTAACAGGTAGTGCCTCAGTTTAGTGGCTGCCAAGATTACTGCTAAGGAAGCTCACTCAATAGGTGTATAATTGAGTTCATAGCTGATTAGTGTGCGAGAGATGTAGTAAACAACACATTCTTTCCCTTCTGCATTATGTTGTGCTAGCAGGACACCCAATGCCATATTTGTTGCTGAAATATAGAGCAATAGAGGTCTACTTAGATCTGGTGGGATTAGCAACGGTGTATTCATGAGATAGTCCTTAAGCATCTGGAAGGCTTGCTGACATCTGGCATCCCATTGAAAGCGGATGTTTTTGTGTAATAGGTGTGTAAAGGGGTGACACTTTTCTGCCAGTTGTGAAATGAATCTTTGGATGGATTGAAGCCGCTCTTGCAGTGTCCTTAGCTGACTGATGTTCCATGGAGGTGGCATGTCCATGATTGCTTTGACCTTTGCTGGGTCGACCTCAATGCCTTGCTGGAGATAATGTATTTGAGAAGCTTCCCTAAGGTTACTCCAAAGGCACATTTCTTTGGGTTGAGTCGAACATGATATTGTTCCAGTTTGTCAAAGATTTTCTCTAATATTTCCAGATGACCTTCTCTTGTTAATGATTTTTCCAGTAAGTCATCAACATAATCCTCCATTATGGTATGCATAATATCATGAAAGATGGTGGTCATTTCTCTTTGATAGATCGTCCCTACATTTTTTAGACCAAAAGGCATTATATTCAACCAGTATGTTCCCCAGGGACATGTGAAGGCTGTCTTATGTTGATCCTCTTGTGCGATCTTTATCTAGTTGTACCCTGAAAAGCCATCCATGAGAGAAAGCATGGCATGTCCTGTTGTTAGGTCCACGATCATGTAAATGTTTGGTAGGGGGGAGTCATCTTTAGGACATGCCTTATTTAGATCTCTGAAGTCAGTACAGATATGGATGCCCCCATTTGGTTTGCCGATAGGTACAATATTGGATATCCAATCTGCATAATCAATTGGTCTAATAAAACCAACATCCTGGAGTTTCTGAAGTTCTTCTTTGAGCAGTACCACAATTTGGGGGTGCGTCTTGCGAAGCTTCTATTTTACTGGCTTAGGTCCTTCTGCTACAGTGAGGTGATGCATGACTAAATCAGGATCAAGACCAATCATGTCCACATATGACCATGCAAAGTTAATCTAATGCTTCTAGAAGAATTTTGACAAACTTAGGTTGTTCCTCTGGAGTTAAAAGAGATGCCAGATGTATGTGGTGAGGATTTTCAGGAGTCCCCACATTGAATTATTTTGTTTCCTCAATAAAGATCGTTGATCGTTCCTGATTTGTACTAGAGGGGAGGATGTCAAACCTTTCATCCTCAGACACCTCAGAGAGGTTTTCACCATTGGATACACTTTTTCTTTTTACTTTTTTGGGATCAAACAGTGCCACAATATGGCTTTCACTGGAAGATCCATGTTTTATTGTTATATTTTTGTAGCTGAAAGGTTTACCATCTGCCCCGAAGTATATTGCGCTATTAAGTTCAATGGCGAATCCAACTTTGTGATCCCCGCTTGGTATGTTATCCTATAGTTCCAAAAACTCAATGATCGCCTCATCATTTTGGAAGTGGTCAAGGCATGGGGATTAGGTTGGTTCCATAGGTGAGTTCAAGATGGATAACGGACATTACCTCATTGATCAGGTTAAGTTCATAAGATGTGTGAGTGAGGGTTAAGATGTTGTGTTGAAGGTCATTGATGGTACTCTCCCTATCAAAATCAGGTGTAGGATGTGACGTAGGGTCTGTGAAGGTGTTTCCAGTTTAGGAACCCAAGAGGTTTTTATCTGTGCTTCTCCCTAAATAGGGATTTCTTTGCGAGGTGGAGGTAGTGATGCATCTTCCTCATTTGAAGTATTGAGCCAGACGGAATCAAATTCCCACTCATGTGAGTCGGTCTCTGAGTCGCTTTCCAATATCCGATTACTATACCAAACCAGGATATCCTTTGAGTTAAACATTGCAGGTGTGATCAGTTGATGTACCTTTGGAGATGGAATGGTTGGTGCTGCAGGAAGGATTATTGGTATCAGTGAATCCGATACTAGGAATATCGACATTGTTGAATCTGTTGCTTCTGATGGAATTGTTAGTGTTGTCAATACTATTGGGGGTTTTGATGCTGCTAATGATGTTATTGATGCGGTTGCTGTTGCTTATGGGGTTATTGGTTTGATTGGTTAGATGATTGGTGTTGTGGATGATATTGCTGGGATTTTCAACCTTAATGGGGCAGTTGGTACGGTTCTTGGTGCTGCTGATATAAGCAAAGGTGACCTCTTTAGAGTTTTAGGCTAATATAGAGGTTTGTTGGGTTTCCCTTTGAATTTGAGCTTAGGAAGAGTCTCCTTTTGAAAGCCTAATCCAGTGTTATCTTAGGCTTTAATTCAGGCTACAACGGCTCATGTCATCCTTGCTTTCAAGGTCCTAAAACACTTTATCCATCATAGCCCATTCTTTGCATAATGAGAAGGCCTTTGCCATATTGATCTGTGGGAAGCTTAGCCTGTGGGATTTCCATGGTGATAGGATCTTTATAGATCCATTTTGCTAAATCCTCATCTCTAGTCTATTATTCTTAACTCTTTCCAAGGATAAAAGGTGTCAAAGTGCATGCTAGCTTGACTAGTGGTGCTTGAAGTAACCTTTGGGGCTTACCATGAGTTCTAGGGGAAGTGGGTAGTTGCCCAGCTAAAAAGAGTTGGCTTAGATTGTACTCCCCAAGACCTTCCTTTACCATTTTCATCTTTAGCTTCTCCTGCTTGGGTATAGTGGTGTTTGAACTGGAAAGAGAGGCTGAACTTACATATGATGTGGATGGGATAGCTTCTCTATTGTTGGGAATGATAATCTCTAATTGATGGTTGATATTGTTACAATATGCAAATGGATTTGCATTGCCCAGGATTGTAATTTCTACACCGTTATGAGGGAACTTGATACACTGGTGATAGGTGGATGAACAACTTGCATGGTGTATATCCAAGGTCTTCCTAACAACAAATTATACAGTAGAGGAAGGTCCAAAACTTGACATATGATATGCTTCACCACTGAGCCCACTCAGATTGGTAACACAACTATTCCTTTTGAAGAACATTTTGCATCATCATAGGATTTTATAGTTATCTTTTTGCTAGGATCCACTGATTCAACTATATATCCCAATGCAGTGACCAATAGTAATGTACAAATATTTAGGCATGCTCCATTGTCGATCAAGACTCGCTTGATTCTATGTTGATTGATAAATCCTTCAATATGGAGTGAGGCGTTATGAGGTTGCTGGAAGGATGTATTGTCACTTTCAAAGAAAGTGAGACATGGTGATGACCTTAGTCTACCAACCATAACTTGAAATTGATCTGTATTTAGATTGGCAGGGACCGACGCCTCTTGGAGACCTTGATCCAAGATTGTTTTATGAGACGGGGATAGGTGTAAAAGCTCTAAAATAGATATAAGTGCAGGTGTCTTATCTAATTGTTCCACAAGTTTATATACCTTTGTGATAGAGGTGGTGCCTTGTGGAGCTGCTTTAATGGTTATCTTGCTATGACACGTAACAACATTGCAGGTAGGTCTTGGATCTTTGATGGTAATGGTTGTAATTTGTTCATCGACATCATATAGGTGATTCACAGTGTAATTATAACCCACTCGTGTATAATTATTGGTATCTGTGTTTCATCTTGAAGTGGAAGAACCCCTTTGATCTTGTGATGGAAGTAGATTCTTGAACATGAGATGATCATTGTTTGAGGTTTTTGGGTCATGTCCTTCAATTTTAATCTCTCCTCGGTCAATAAGATTATGAACAAGATCTTTCAATCTATGACAGTTACTTGTTTTATGCCCTTTCCCTTGATGGAATTCACAATGTTCATTATCCCTCCACTATGGAGGTTTGACCCGAGGTTCATAATTAGATGTCTTTGGTAAGGTCACTAGATTCGAGGAGACCAATTGACGTAACACTATTTCAATAGGTTCCCCTAAGGGAGTGTATGTACATTTTGGTTTATAATTTTGCTGTCATTGTCTCCATTCTGCTTGCGGTACATTGCATCCTTGATTTGGCAGGGGGGGTAACCGTGTTGTTCTTAGGAGGGAGGTTTTGTCCTGCAAATCAGACAACAAGTTGTGCACTCTTGATAGTCCTTACATCTACAACCCTGTCATTAATGATGTTTTTGTTTTTATTCCAGAAGTTAGGTTTATCACTATTGAAGCGTGGGTGAGGGGCATCTTTTGGTTCATTGTATATCTTGATAAGCCCTATTTTGATGAGGGCCCATTCATATTTTAATCCCTAAGTGATCATGTCATTAAAAGACTCTGTGGCTTTCATGTCTAGATGGAATTCCATTTCTTCATTCAAGTTGGAAATAAATATTTCTAGTATCTCTCATTTAGGTAATTGAAGAGAACGTCTACTAGACCTTTGTCGCCATCATTGCAGGAAAGCTGAAAATAGCTCCCCTCATTTTTGCTTGGTGTTACATAGATCTGCCATGGTGACATCGCGCTCTATGTTATGTGAATAATGTGCAATGAATTTTTGGACCAGTTCTTTGGATGTCCTAATGCCGCCTTTTATTCGGGAAAACCATTGCGTGGTTGTCCCTCTCAAACTTTGAGGAAAGAGGCACATTAGATATGTGTCTTCATATGCCACTTCTAGACAAGCTGAGTGAAATTCCCTGACATGATCTCAAGGGTCTCCTTTTCCCCAATACTTTTCAAACTTAGGTGTTTCAAACCCTCATGGAAAAGGTGGCATATGTAGATTCCTATCGAATGGATAGGGCCAAATATCATTAAGTGAAAACTAGGTAGTTTTCACACCACTATGAAGTTGTTGGGCTAAATTCTCGACTTGTTGCCTCAACATGTCAATGTCATTAGGAGGAGGAGGAGGTGGGGGATTTCCTTGATGAAGTTTATATCTGAAGTTATCTCAACCTCTTCCACCCTCATTACAACTCTGGTGTTCAGATGCTTGCCGTAATTGTGCAGTATCAAAATCAGAGGGTAGTTTGGCTCCCTCTTGGGCAAGTCTTAAAAAGTGAGCATTAGCATTGTTCCTGAGGATTTCATCGAAAAGTCAATTGAAGAGGGGGTTGTGTTGTGCCCTTTCAATTGCTTCAGGAGTGGGAGTACTAGGATTTTCATCATTTGCATGTCCTCCAAGGGCTTCTTGGAACTCATTGAGATTTTCCTCCTCTTCTTCTTTGATTTCTTATTGTCTAGTCCTTGATCTGGTTTGATCCATTTTGTTCGGAATTTGTTGTTGAAGTTTGGTGAAAATGATTATGAGTTGATGATGGAATGAGAGATAAATGTTTGGTGAAGGGTTTTGCATATGGATCTCTAGCACTAAAGGTTTGATGTTACCAAAGTCCTTCTAAGAATTGCTTGTTGTGTTTGTTGACAATGTTTGAGATGATAAAGTATAGAGAGGTCTAAGATGTGTTACAGACCAAGCTATCTAGTAATGAGAGGATGCACTCATAGACTAGTTTTAACCTGTGTAGAGATGCCTCTTAGGATGAGTTTATCCTAGATGTAGAGACTCTCTAAAAAGTGATGTGTTGTTTTTTATTCAAGCAATATCTAAAAAGAGCTTAGGACAAGACCTCTTTATGTTTCGAGAGTTGGAATGGATTGATGATGTATGAATGTGAGAATGGATGGAATGTTTAAACTTCAATAAAAACTCTGTGTTACAAAGGGGACAAATTCTTCCTCTTCTCTTTTGGGGGTTGGTGGTTCTTCCCGAGCTATGTTATATGTGATGCAAATGTCTAGAAAGAAGACATGGCTGATTTTGTCTCCCTTGTTTTTATGATAACTCAAAACACTATATTGAGTAAAATCTTTGTGGTTCAAAGATTCTTGATCAAACTCATTGGATTTTCCTTGAAGATATAGACGCATGTGACGTAAGAAGGCTCTATGTGAGACAAAGATTTGTTTATTGAGATAGAAAAAATTCCTTCTTTTGATAAAAGCCTTTGAGCTCAATGGTCTTTTCTTGAAATTGATATGTTGATGAAGATTCTTCCTTCTGAAAATGTGAAGGATGGTCATATAGTGTGATACTTTGTTTTTGCACTTTGTTTTTTATTTTTTTGCCAAATGTTGGTTTTTGAAAATTTTGTGTTGGATGAATACTTGATTTTGAATTGGTTTTTGATTTTATTTGACAAGAAAACAGAGCAAGCACACAAAAACAATAATGTTGCCTCAAAAGGCACAAATAAGTGTGGGTCTAAATCAACCCAATCTTTGAAATCTATGACCTTTTATTTTCAAATGTTTTTCCAAAAAGCCTGAAGTCAGCTCAATTTATCACTGGTCTTGACACAAAATGAAGACACTTCAAACACACTTTATCCCTAAGGTCAAATGGTGAGTTGCGATAATTTCAGTCCACATCTTGATATTTCTTCAACTTTAGTACTACATACCTTATGAATCCCGCCATAGCAGGTAAGGATGTGATATACTAAGTCTTGCACGGGTATAACAAATAGATGATCCCTATGATGGGGGAGTCGCCACTTTTATCAAGCTACAAGTATTGTTTCACAAAGTTATGTTTTTACTCAAGGAAATATGTATGGTGAGTATCTTGGGAGCAAAACCATCTATGCTCTTGCACTGAATTTATCACAAATATTCTCAATCAATAGAACGGGTGGGTTTCTACATAAAAAGGTGTCTAGTAATTTTTTGATGTTTTTGGACATAAGTTCATTCTGTAGTGACTCACTTAAGAGCCTTGTAACTTGTGGTGGGGCCCATATGTCCTTTCGGCAAGTTACACTATAGGAACAACTATACCCAAGGCTATAGCTTTTGCTCACACCTAATTTCTATAGCGGCTCGAAGGATTTACTACGCGAGGTTGTTCCCAAGAGTGATGTGTCTCTTGGCAGACCTCTCTTAAAAAGATAAATTTTTGAGTGTTACTAATGCTTTTCTCTTGCACCTAGGACCACGAAAGCCAAGGGAGAGGATAGTGTGTGTTAGAAGTAGGACCACTCGACAAAATTTTTGCACAAGTGTTCCAATGACCAAAAACACTTGTTCTTTTTAACTAATTTTTCATTGCAATGTGATTTAACTATTTGGAGATGTTGCTCCAACAATCATGGTGTTATTTTTAACTTCAAAGGCAAAATGTTTTGTAAACTAGGAATTTGAAATCCTAGTCAACTGAATTAAGAGCATGTTTTGCTTGAAGTAAATCCCTTTGAGAACAACTTTGACAAATTGGGGATTCTTTTTAACTTGCACAAAATGAAATGTTGATTGTGAATTTTAGTTTATGTAAGAAATGAGATTTGCTTTGTTGATTTTAAGCACCAAAATGAAGTCTTGAAGTTGATTTTAAGGACCAAACTGAAGTCTTGTTTCCTAACTTGCAAGAAAATAAAAAGTTTGTTGCATTTGAGTTTGTGGTTCTTTTTACCTTTGACCAATGAAATTCTTTTTAGGAGCCCAAACAAATATGTGATTCTTTTTAAGAGCCCAAATTGAAATGTGAAGTTTATTTAAACTAAAATAAAAAGGGAATTCCTTTTTAAAACCAACTTTGAAAAAAGTTAGTAGAACAAATAAATCTACTTCCTAATCTAATTTAAACCCTGCACAAAAGAGATAAATAGTCAGTAAAATCTGCCTATTTGGTGGGCTTCTACAAGCCTGATTTTTTTTGGTTTTTCGGTTACAAGGTATTTTTTTTACAACTCTCTGTGAAAACAGAAATACTATTTAACACAAAAGCACTAAATAACAATCAAACGCACCAAAAGAAACGCAAAATTGCTACAAAAAGAGACAAAAGCGCTAAAAGAACTCTGTCAAACAGATTTAATTATGTCAAACAGAGAGCCAAAAGCACTAAAAGAAGATACGGTAGCACTATTTAAGGGTCAATAGCGCTAAAAGATGGACAATAGCACCAGTTGAGAAATAATAGCGCTATTATTATGAACAATAGCACTAAATTGCCCTATTTCAAAGGTGCTAAAGCATGAATGAAAGCGCTAAACCGTGACCTGTGTGTCAATTCAAATCATAAAAATGTTAGTAGTTTTCAAAATGGTTTCTCTTGGATTCACATCAGGTTCACCAAATGATGCTCTGCAAAAAGGATTTTGTTAGAATATCAAACACAAGCAACAAGCAAGAACCAATTGTTAGTGTTAGAAATCACAATTTTAACACTATCCTAAGCAAGCATATCAAGAGAGGCATTACACACAAGATAAAAAGCTTAATGAATCTAAGAGATGCAACAAGACATCTCCAAATGCCTTCCACCATGCTTGTAGCTTCTCCTCCCTTGTTCCTTTCCTCTCCAAGATGTCTTATGGAGATTCAAGATTGAAAAATGTTTTAGAACATGCTATACAAGTGTAAAAACAAGCTAAATATGAGATATTATGAAATGAACTAAGATTAATTTTAGTCCAAAATGATAATATGAGTGATTATGATAAAATGCTCTCTAAAATTGATTATAGGTTAAATGCATACAAGTTGTCAGGATCTGGATTAAGAAGAAATGAGCTCTATTTATAGGTAAAATGGAGCAATGGAGGGTTGGGATTGAGTAATCTCAACAAGGGTCAGGATTGAAGGGCTTAAGATCCATGTGAGGACTTTCAATCCAATCCTAGGATGACAAATGTCAACATGAGATGGGTTGAGGGGAGAGGGAAGAAGCATTAAATGCTTGACATGACCTGAGGGTTAACTTGGGAGGTAGGGTTAATGTTGAGTTGAGTGAATAAATTCATTATTCAAAGAATAAGCCTTTATCCAATGGATAAACTCTTGTGTAAGAGTTAGTGAGGATAACCATTGTCAAAGCAATAAATGCTTGAAGAGACCCATGGGTTGAATGAGGGTTGAGTTAGAGGTAAAGTCTCTAACCATGGGAGCAAGTGGATTTAACCATAAATGGTTATGTAAGAGCCATTAATGGTCATGTAAGAGCCATTAGTGGTTTGGAAGAGTTTAGAGGTTAGCTTGTTGAATGCATAAAGTATTAAATTTTTTTCAAAGACTTTGAAGGCTTTGAGAAGTGACTCCAAGTTGCTTAGGAATGTAACAATATTTAGGGGGTGGATTAGGCTAATTAGGAATGGTTAGAAAGTGGTTAGAAGGGTCTAGAAGGGGATTTAGGATTGCAAGTGGATTTGGTGGGTGAGGAGAAATAGGATTTTAATTAAAATAAAATTAATTTATTTCAACTTGTGGTTGCAACTTGCATTTGTAGGAGAATGCAAGTGGGAGGGTTTTAATGATTTAAATAAATGTTTTATTTATTTATTTAAAAGAGGAAAGGGGATTAAATTAAATAAATAGGATTTATTCATTTAATTGATTGTGAATTTGGTTTAATGAATTAATTAAAATAAATTGAATAATTTATTTAATTAATAGGAGAATGATTTGAGGATGAATTAATTAAAAGTCATTTTAATTAGTTTGTTGGCTAGTGGGTTATTAATCAAATAAATAGTAAATATTCATTTAATTAAAATGGATAGATTTATGTTACTACAATAACCAATTAATATTTACAATTAACATGATAGAGGATATGTCCTCATGTCAAAAACAATATTCTATTTTATTGTAACCATGAACTAAATAAGCTCCTACATTTTAGGCAGGTTATTTTCAATAAATAAAACAACCAAATGTGAGCCACAAAATAGTAGCAAAGTGGCATGAAAATAGGAAACAACTTGCACACATATTTACTATATAAATATGAGCTACATGAGATGAAAAATGGGATGATTTTGTTTGACCTTTGATAAATAAAATATTGTGGATTGAAGAGGTAGAGCACCCACTTCTTGGAATGCCTAGCAATTTTTGTAGCTTTCATAATTTTTGAACTTATTTATGTTAAAGTAGTGTGTCAATTTCTAGTAGCATGGTTATTACTACTTATTTCCAGTGGCATGATATTATTTACTATTTATTACTTATGGTATAATTGCGAGATCAAATGATTATCTTTGTTAGTGGACGTTCATATTACCTTTAAAAATGTGAGTTTAATTTCTAGAATTATTGCTTCTAATATTCATACCAATCCTGATAGACAACCAATCCATTCATTTCAACACTAGGTGAATTGAAGAGGTAGAGCACCCACTTCTTGGAATGCCTGATAATTTTTGTAGCTTTCATAGTTTGTGAACTTATTTATGTTAAAGTTGTTGGCAATTGAGACTCATTTGATTGATTTCATATGTTGTCATTGATGGCAACATGTTTCGACTTCATTCTTTAGTTTGGTTCTTCACTAGCAGACACTTCACCGACATCGGTAGGTATCATCACCGATAGGAAGGATTCTATGGATACTAGCATTGGAGGCTGACATCATTGGGAGATCTAGCAATCAACAATTCATTTTGTTATTTATGTAATGAGCCAACATGTATAATCATTTTGTAATATCTATGTAAGCCGACACGAGTCATAAAGGATTGTAAGGGTATATAGGTTAGTTGATTAGATCATTTTTGGTATAGGAATATGTGATGTTGTTTGTAATGCGAAGATCATGTATATGAGGTCTATAGATGATTTTGGTTGCGCTCATAGAGTGAAGGTTATTCTGGTAAGGGTTTAGGATTTCATAACCGGAACAGTCAGAGGTTGAACCGAAACTCAATCAGGCATAACAGATGCATTAAATGAGTTTAGTCTTATGATTTGTTATTCAAAGTGATTGTAGTCAGCGAGACTCCTTTGTGTTGAGCAGTGTGCTCTAGGCGGTAAGCCTTCCTACATGTGCAGGCCCCCATATTACGTAATATCTTTTCATATGGCCAATGGATTGATATTGTGGGTCACAAATCCCACTGTGGTTTTTTCTCTTTGAGGTTTTCCACGTATAAATTCTTTGTATTATGGTGTTAATTTGTTTGATTGGCTCATTGATTGCTTTACTTCTTTCAATTATATATGTACCGGTATACTGGTTGGTGAATGCATGTTATAAGATTAAAATTGAACATTTCGGTAGAGCACCGATTCACGCCCCCCCCCCGTCTCAATGTTCTTGGATTCCAACAATTGGTATCAAAGCTTTGTGCCTCGGAGGAAGTCTAACAGCTTGAGGAAGATCCTGAATTTGCAATCAATGGATATGAATATGGAGAAGCAACTTGAGGTAGCACTTGAAGATTATGATGCTGAAAGGATGAATAACTTGAAGTTACAAGAGGAATTAAATTCTGCAAAGAAATTCATTCTTATCCTACAGGAGAGGTTGTCATCTGTTCAAGCTAGGAGGAAGGAACTTCTGCAAAATCAGGATAATGAAGAGAAATATTTCCTTAATGAAAAATGTCAGAAGCCGAGTCAAGAGAATATGGTCATGAGGAATTAAATGCAAGCCCTAACTATGAAGATGTCAAAGGAGATTGAAGACCAAAAGATGAATGAGGAAAACCTTGGGAGATCTCTGAAAGACAGATATGAAGAATGCATCCGGTTGGCTCATGAAAATGATATGTCGAGAACAAAATTGGTACAATCCCAAAGCAATGAACAAGAACTTGAAAGATAGATGATAATCCTAAGAGATGATTTGACTATTGCAAGTGAGTACAAGGACAAATTCAAGGTTAGTTCAACATATCTTGATGAACTATTGAAAAGCTAAAGACAAAATGGAGATTCCAGTGGACTTGGATTTGAACAAGGTCAAAGCTCTAGTACATCTTAATGCTTACAAATTCAATGGTAGATGTTTTTTTTGTAATAAATTTGGTCATATGGATAGGTAATGTAGAAATAGAGAAAATCAGAACTATAAATCTACTCCTGGTAAATGTTCTAAATGCAATAAGTATGGTCATAAGACAAAAGACTGCAGAATGAATGTAAAATGTCATTCATGTGTAAAATTTGGACATATGGCTAATCAGTGCATGTCAAGCAATTATACTAGTTATAACAAAGCAATTCAAAATAACAATATTAGATGTTATGCATGCAACAAGATTGGACATGTAGCTAAGTTTTGTAGAAGCAAAAATCCACCAATTAATAATGATGGATCAAATGATAAAGGGAAAAAAAGATCAATAAAATCCGGCAAGATCATACCAAGAAATGGGTCAGGAAGTCAGATGATTAATCAGCAGATGGAAGTGCTCCGGTTACTCAACCGATAGAGGAGATTTCTCCCACAATGGTAGGAAGCTCATCCGGTAACTAAGGCAGATGCCTTAGGGGTAGGAAAATTTCATGAAAATACTGCATAAGCCTCGGGAAGGAGAACTGGAAGATGTTTTAGACATTGGAAAATGTTAATTTGGTATGGAGATGTTCGACTGAGATCCAATATGTTCCACCAGAAGACATTCATATCAATGATGGATTAGGGTTTTTTGAAGGTTAAAAGGTTGAATCCACTTCATTTTTTATCACCTTGCATTCAAAGTGATTAAGAGTGATACAAAGAAAGTCTAAGGTGGTTCAGTGTGATCAGAAATCTTCATCAGTGATTTCACCAGCACTTGGAAGAATTCTCTAGGGTTATTCACTGGCTACCATTTCTGAGGTATTTATCACAATCATCTTTCATCATGGAAGTTGGATCATCCTCTACACCTACTTTCATGGCAAATCCAACTATTGTCAAGGTTAAGGATCGTCCCAGGCCAATTTTCAAGTAGTGCCCGCATATTACCACCTTGGATGATTTGGTTGGCACATTTTTGTGTGTTTCGGAAGGAGTTGTTTATGTGGAAGACGTCAAAGCATATATTCACTGCCACATTGAGGATCTGGGTACCAGTGACATCAAGAACATGTACATGAATGAGTTGATGGGTGACTTCAGAAAGATCAAGCTTGAGTATAAGCACATTGAGGATCTAGGGTTTACTGACATTCTTGGTATCCCTGAATTCGAAGATGAGATCATCCGATATGTACTAATCAAAGTTCATGGAGAGTTCATCTGGTTGGACATGCCATATAAGATCACGAAGGAGGCCATTAGGGCCATCACCGGTTTGTTGTAGACTGGTCAGTGTCCAAAGAAAAAGATTTCAAATGATCAAGTTAACAAACTCACCAATGCAACTTCGAACTGGCGATCGATGAGGGTTAGCACCATCACTGATTGAGACATCAGAGTTGGCAGCATGATCATTGGGTAGAAGGTAACTCAATCCAATTGTCTCATTTCTGTTTCTAGCTCCTGCATATATGTCACACATAAGATTATGAGGGAAAATGAGAAAATAGATCTCTATAGATGGATGAATGATGAGTTGTTAATTAACCTTGGAAAGATTAAAGGAGAGAAAAGGGGGATATTCCAGTATGGGAATCTCATTGTCTGCTTGATGCTATTTTTCCTTAATGAAACTCCTAGTTTTGGGAAGAGATAGTGGGCATTTGATATCCCTGTAGGCAAACAACTAAAGCAATCTATTGCTAGCTTGGGTAGCCAACGAGATGATAAGGTTTGGGGTTACTTCAAGGCATTTCAAAAAGCAATGAAATTCAAAGAGAGGGTTCCTAAACACATTGTTGAGAAATACCCAACCGAGATCTACTTTATGGTCAAAAAGTATGAAACCTTAATGGAAGCAATGAAACCCCAGAAGATATGGATAGAGGAGATGGGATATGAGGTTGATGCTAAGATTTGGATGCTTATGCTAAGATGTTGATTGATGCTTCTATTGATGAGGCTGAAAAGTATTTCGGTACTGCAAAACAAAACAAGCAAGAGGTTCAAACTAAATTCAATTGGAAGAAGAGGGAGAAACAACAAGGCAAGGCCAACAAATTTGTTGAACAAGTATCCCAAGACATCAAGGCCTTAATGGATGTTGTTCTGACAAAAAGAAGGAAGAGGAAAGAGATTGAAATCTTCATTGAGCCTATTCCATCAGACTCTGGAACTGAATATGACACTCCTTTATCATTCAATAGGGTATTAAGGAAGAAAGGTGAGGAGTCTAAGGAGGAAGCAAGGAAGCAACCGGTAAGAAAGGTCACAATCAAGGTACTGGCCAGCAAACCTAAAAAAGAAAAGAACTCTGAAGGAAACATCTCTTACACTTTCTGCACCATCCAGTTCTAAAAAAAGAAAGAAGAAGGATGATATAGACCTTTCTATTATATCTGGTAATGTATCTATAATCCCTCCCAAGACTTGTGCAGAACTGATAGATAGAATCACTAGGGATGGTATATTAAAAAATGTACAACATTATTATGAGCACTTAGATGATGATGAGTAGAAAGAAATTGAGGAAGCAATTTTGTTATACCTAAATATATTTAAAAAGGCTTTGTTAGAAATTGAGAAGCAAATACTGACACAATTGTATGATAATCTAGATGCTAGGAGATTATCTACTATGGACGAGGACAAGCGCATAAAAATTCAAGAGTTATTAACTACTTGTGGTTTAATTACTCCAAATGAGTTGGATATGACCCTTGAAGTTGCAGACAGAACAATTTTCCGCAACAAGCACAAGATAATTAGCCTTATGGCAAGCAAGGTTAATGAAATAGTCACTGAAACTCACAAGGCATCCAGGTTCAATTCTTTGTTGATAACCCTGGTTTCTTCTCTTCATCGAAAGCCAAGACTGAGACTACTGACATCCCAGTTGAAGGGAAAGGAAAATTTATAGTAGGTACCCCACCTACAATTTTGAAAGATACTAAGACATTGGAAGTAGAGTGCCTGACAAAATCAAATGTATAGGACAAAGAGGAGATACTGGAAGAAGTAAATAGTGTACATATACTGCCAGATACACAGAATGTACATGTTACAGATGTTGAGGACAATAGTCCTCCAGATCAAAATGTACAGGTTAAGGATACAATTCATGAGGAACCGATAGGAACAGATACTACACCAAGTGGCAAAGCCACCGGTGCAAAAGAGGATGTTATTAAAGGTATTAAGCCATCAAAGTAAAAGGGAGAGGAATCCGACAGGAACTGGTAGTGAGCACATCATTATTGTCAATTCACACCTCCTAGATAGAGCAGAAGAGCATAACAAAGATTCAAGTTCTACTGAGCTCATGATGATGGTTGCTCAGAAGATGATGAAGGAAGGATCAGTGGAAAAAGGAATAATTGATCAGTCAATTCCAATTTTGCACAGACTTGCCCCGAAGTGACAGTTTGACAAAGGAGCAAGCCCATCTAGAAAGCTCAAAATAATTACTGAGCACATTTCTAAGGATTTTCAATCACTGCAGCATATATCTAACCAACATGCATTGGAAAGATTCTCTCAAGCTAAGAGAGCTATTTTTGATCAGTTGATTGAATCAGAGAAGAAATAGATTACTGATAAATTGAAGTTAATTGATAATGTTTTAAGACAATGTACAAATATATACAAAGTATGTTGTAACACTAGATTACTTACTACAAATATAGATAAAGGGATTAAAGATTCTTAGGATAAAATTGTAGGTATAGTCAATTATTTTGATGGTTCCAATTCTTTGACTACATCTATTGATGGGCATATTTTGGTATTATAAGCTCAAATTTCAGCTCTTGAAAGGGAAAGAGACAAAATCATAAGGAGAGCTAAATGCCTCAGAGGATTGGTGAGTCCCCGGTTGGACTCCTTGACTGTACATAAGAAGGAATGCATTGATATGGTTGGTAAGCCCACACTGACAGAGCTTAAAGAGAAAGAGTCGCATGCTCATATGCTTCATAGGCTTTTATCTATTTCTAACACATTCAAATCCAGTTGGGATACTTATCTAGAGCTTTTGGAGAAAGCCTATCCGGAAATTTTCAAGTATATTAAACTTTGGTAAGGCATTTTGGGACACATTCTTTGTACAAAAAATTATTTTTCGTCCTGGTTTTTGGTGTTTTTTTGGAATTGATGTCAAAGGGGGAGATATAGGTGAAAAATATATCCTTGACATCAGGAGATATGGAGTATTTGTACAGATCATGATTACAGATGAATATTCAGGTTGGGGGGAGCAGTCTCAAGGTGAAACCGGCAGATGGAAACCATTATCATTTTTCACATGAGTGTTGTCATCAATGCCAAAGGGGGATATTGTTGGTAATTGACACTCATTTGATTGGTTTCATATGTTGTCATTTATGGCAACATGTTTCGGCTTCATTCTTTGGTTTGGTTCTTCATCGACAGACACTTCACTGACACTGGCAGGTATCTTCACTAGTAGGAAGGATTCTATGGATACCGACATTAGAGGCTGACATAATTTACATACAGGATATCGGCATTGGAGGTCGACATCATTGGGAGATCTAACAATCATCAATTCATTTTTTTATTTATATAATAAGCCGACATGTATATATCTATGTAAGTCGACATGAGTCATGAAGGATTGTAAGGGTATATAAGTCAGTTGATTAGATCATTTTTTATATAGGAGAATGTGATGTTGTTTGTAATGTGAATATCACTTATATGAGGTTTGTAGATGATTTTGGATGCGCTCACAGAGCGAAGGTTATTCTGGTAAGGGTTTAGGGTCTCATAATCGGAACAGTCAGAGATTGAACCAGAACTCAATCAGGCATAGAAGATGCATTAAATGAGTTCATTCTTATGTTTTGTTATTCAAAGTGACTATAGTCAATGAGACTCCTTTGTGTTGAGTAGTGTGCTCTAGGCAGTAAGCCTTCCTGCATGTGTAGGCCCCCATATTATGTAATATCTTTTCATATGGCCAACGGATTGATATTGTGGGTCACAAATCCCATCGTGGTTTTTCCTCTTTGAGGTTTTACACGTATAAATTATCTGTGTTATGGTGTTAATTTGTGTGATTGTCTCATTGGTTGTGTTGGTGTAAATAATTATTCATCATGGATATTATTACACTTACTTAAGTTTACTTAGGATAATGCATTTCATAGTAGTTTGGGTATGAGACACTTGGGTGTTTGTGCCACATTGGAATAGTGTGTGTAGGAGAAATTCCACCTTTTATGGTGTTGATCTTGTTGTTACACTCCACTCTTGTTGTTACACTCCACATTCAGTGGGTGATCCACCTCATGTGGACTATTATATTATTTCTCCTACCTACCCACACCTATTTCCTACCTACCCTTGTTTCTTATTGAGCCACATGTCATGTTTGTGTGCTCACATATCCCTAGCCTTGCCTATATAAGCAAGCTCATCTACATTGTATGTAACTATTGAATTTTGATTATTGATCATTTTCTATTGATGAGAATATAGTTTATTCTTGTCCTAAATTGTGTCTCTATTTTGTACATTTCATTGAGCTCTTGATCTTGGCAAAATCTCACATGGTATCAGAGCCATTGGGGCTTCATTGATTCGTCTTGAAGAGACATTATTGTGACGTCAAGACGTAGATCTAAGGAGCAGCATCTTTTGGAGGTGTCCTAGACCAGATCCGACCTCGCCATTGCGTCTAGAAGGCTGTTTCCATGAATTTTGGTTATAAAGTCAGCCTATTTTGGTGAGAAATTTTTTTTCTCCAATTTTGCTATAATCGTATGGATTTCAGAATTTTTTAATTATATTTTTCGAACAAAAAAATTTTCTGAAGTTTTTTTTCGAAAAATCAAAATCAAAAAAATTGAAAAGTCGAAAAAAAAAAATCACAAAATTTTTTTTAAAAAAAAACAAACTTTTTGCTTGTATTTGGGGGTCCGTAGACCCCCCGTACCTGCGTGTTGCAGGTTGCAAGTGCACCTGACCGCTCCGGACACCGCAGACAGGTACCTTCTGGTCGTACTCTGTGCGCCGCCACCGCAGATCGCTAAGACCTGTGCCGCCGGCCGTCCCGTCCTCCCGCTGCTCATCCATGCCGCGCCATTGGTCACCTCGCTTCCACTGGCTCCCTCCACCACCGATCCCTCAGCTCCCGGTGACCTCGGCTCCCGGGCCCGCCGGGATCTTCCTCTCCAGCAACGCCCGCTTCGCTTGCGACCACCCAGACCAGAGGACCCGTGCCCACCACGTGGCAAGCGGCCACTGGCCCGCGGATTAAACCATAAACATAGTCAGCAATCCATACATAGTTCCACATAGGCCCTTCATACACACAGTCACTGCGACACGTCATCCGTACGGACTGCACAGTCACCTGCACCATCATCAGTCCGTACAGTATGGACACCCAGTCAGCAGAGAGGCGAAGTTTTTGCGACGGTCATACGGCCGTCAAATTTAACATAGTGAATTGCTGACATCAGTGCCACATCAGCAGGGTTTGAAAATTATTGGACCCCCCTCTCATTGAGCTTTTTGATTTTGCAGTTCAACTTCAAATGGCCATAACTTGCTCATTTTTGCTCCTTTTTGGGTGCAATTTTTTTTGAAATGGGCTAGAATTTCATGCTCTTCGCAATGGTGAAGAAAATTTTTGATTTTGATGCATGGATTTTTCAAAAAATGCAGTTTTTGGTGACTGTACCTGAGTAATCCCAGTTTTTGCAACTTCAGAGGCTTCGTTTGGGGTCATACGACCTCCTTTTCAGGTGCCATTTTTTTTGAAAGTGCGTATTTTTTTGTCTACTTTCACATGATGCTATTAGATTGATGCCATTGTAAGTAGAAATTGTACTTTCATATTTTGGCCATTCTTGGCTCTCTTGGTACTTGTATATTTGCTTGAATCTTAGTTAGATTCATTGCACTATTGATTGAAGTCTCTTGTATCTCATTTGGGAAGTTGTAAAATTTGCATCATAAAACCACTTTGCCTTGTTTTGCAAGTGGCTCATTGTAATCGCACTAAGTATAAAGTGCCAAAATCATCACTTTGGGGGGGGGGGGTACTTTGATTGATTGAATTTGGGGGGGTGTCTCTTGTGATTTTGTGCTCTTGTGTTCCTTCCTTTTGGCTACTATGGGTTCTTCTAAGTTTCCTCTCTTAACTCCACATAATTATGCTACTTGGAAAATTGATGCATGGAGTAAACTTATGGAAAAAGGACTCACTCATTACATTGATGGAACTATTGTTGCTCCCGCTGATCCTAAGGTTGATCCAGTTGGTCACTTGGATTGGCTCACTAAAAATATCATGGCAATTGGTACCTTAAGAAAGTATGTATCAAAGGATCTCATTTTTCATATTGAGAAATGTACTCTAATCAAGGATGCTTGGCAAAAGTTTCAAGACTTGTATGGTCAAGTTGATGAGATTAGGGGATATCAAATTGATAGTGATCTCACCATGTTAGATCCCAAGAACTTTGATACTATACAAGATTATATCACTAAGGCAAATGAGTTGAGGGCACAACTCAAAGATTGTGGCATTGATAAGAAGGATACTCAATTGATATTCAACTTGATAGGCAAGCTTCCACAAGAATATGCAACATTTGTTTCTAGTTTCCAAACCCATAGGATGACAATGGGTTCAAGCTACAAAATGCCTACATTTGATGCTTTCAATGAAATGTTGAAGATGGAACAAACTAAGTTGATAAGCATGGGCATTCTTAAGGCTTCTAAGTCTCAAGCATTAGTGGCAAATCAAGGGAACAAACGAAATCAAGGAAAGGACAACTCAAACAAGAAGAAATGGCAATCAAAGCCTAAAGAAAAAGCACCATCTTCTCCACAACAAGGAGATTCATCCTTTTCCAAGAGAGATAATTCACCAAAGAGGGAGAGACCTACTTGTGCTTATTGTAAAAAGATTGGTCATGAGGAGCATCGTTGCCATTCTAAGAAGATTGATGAGCTCACACATATCATCAAAAAGCATAACATTGATTTGCCTAAAGTCTACAAGAAGCATGATTCATCAACTTCCACTTCCTCACATTCAAAAGGAAAAGGGCAAGCATTCATGGCTTCTACAAGTGGGAAGACTCACTCTTTTGGAACAAGAAAAGGAAAAGCTCTATGTGCTACTATCCGTCATGATTTAGAGAGATGGCTTCTAGATTCAGGGGCTTCTCATCATATGGCATCTTTGCAGTCTATGTTATCTACATTTGAGCCTTGCACCATGCCACATATTTTGATGGGAAATCATACATACATGGATGTGATTGGGAAAGGATCTATTGACATTGGGGATAACTCCTTCAATGATGTGTTGTGTGTACCCCACTTGACAAACAATCTCCTTTCTATCTATCAAATCACACATGGCGCAACTAAGAGAGTTGTGGAGTTCACACCTGACTCAGTTTTCATTAGAGACTTGGAGACTAGAGCTATCATTGCAACTGGGGTGGTTGATCATGCATCTCGATTATACTCCTTTTTAGATTTTGTTGATGATGATGATTTCACATTTGGTGATTCTACACATGATGATCACACCTCTTGTGATGGTTCAGATTTTGAGGAGAACTTTGGACACTTGAACATGGGGATTCTCACATGTAACCCCGTTCTTGAGTCTTGTATTTCGTCTCCTCATATTGATATCACATCACCTATTGCACCTGATGATGCAGATAGTGCGACAGTTTTGCCTTCATGTGATTCAGTGCAATAGGATATTCATTGTCTTCCAGCTTCAGATTCATGGGATGATTCCTTGATAGGTATTGCAGGTTTGTTTATGGAATCCTACATTGCAGATTTAGGAGACATCATTGATGACATTCATCTTCTCTTTGATGAATATGATCCTTCTTCGATTGTTGCGAGGGAACACTCTGACCCTCTTGTTCATTCTCTACATGATCATTCTTTCAAGGTTGACATGATTGTGGATACTTATGTACAGCAGTTGGAGGAGGTCTCTTTATTTTTTGAGGAGACATATGAGTCTTTCGGACATGTTCTACATCCATCTCCACTAGATCTTGGAGTGCCTTTTTCAGCACTGTGGAACAGTTTACCACCTTTGGAAGGGGTATCTTTTAGCATCAACATGGGGACACTTGAGTAGTTTTCAGAGATTCCTTTCATCATGAGTTTTCTTCATACATCTTCCCTTCATGATTGGGGAGACTTCATGGATACACCTTTGGTTTTGTTTCTTCCTAAGGGGAGGAATGTTGTTCGATGTTCGTTGAGCAGTTTCTTCATACATCGAGCTTCTTCCATTGGTGTAGATTCTTCATTGAGGGGGGGTCACAGTTTGACTTCTCTTCTTCTCTCATATGGGGGGGACTTTTTCCTCACATGGGGTATTGTTCCTCACATTCTTCTATGAGAGTTCTCTTGTATGTTTTCATCTCTCTTTTGGGGGAGGGTTTTTTCCCATTGGGTTTTTCTCTCTTTCCCCACTTTGTGAGAGATTTCATTGCATTGGTTTGCATGCATTTGCTTTTGTACATGGGTACCTAACATGGCCTCATAGCCGGGACCCATCTTGCATTGCTTAGTTGCATTGTAGACTTAAGCGCATTCCCCTAAGTTGCACTTAAGGGGGGGTGTTGGTGTAAATAATTATTCATCATGGATATTATTACACTTACTTAAGTTTACTTAGGATAATGCATTTCATAGTAGTTTGGGTATGAGACACTTGGGTGTTTGTGCCACATTGGAATAATGTGTGTAGGAGAAATTCCACTTTTTATGGTGTTGATCTTGTTGTTACACTCCACTCTTGTTGTTACACTCCACATTCAGTGGGTGATCCACCTCATGTGGACTATTATATTATTTCTCCTACCTACCCACACCTATTTCCTACCTACCCTTGTTTCTTATTGAGCCACATGTCATGTTTGTGTGCTCACATATACCTAGCCTTGCCTATATAAGAAAGCTCATCTACATTGTATGTAACTATTGAATTTTGATTATTGATCATTTTCTATTGATGAGAATACAGTTTATTCTTGTCCTAAATTGTGTCTCTATTTTGTACATTTCATTGAGCTCTTGATCTTGGCAAAATCTCACAGGTTGCTTTACTTCTTTCAATTATATATGTATCGGTATACCGGTTGGTGAATGCATGTTATAATAAGATTAAAATTGAACATTCTGGTAGAACACTGATTCCCCCCCCCCCCTCTCAGTGTTCTTGGATTCCAACAAAATTAGTGTGTTAATTTCTAGTAGCATGCTTATTTCTACTTATTTCCAGTAGCATGCTATTATTTCTGATATTATTTATTGTTTATTACTTATAGTATAATTGTGAGATCAACTAATTATCTTTGTTAATGGACGTTCATATTACCTTTACAAATGCAAGTTTAATTTCTAGAATTATTGCTGCTATTGTTCTTGTCACATAAATACTACCGTGCTAGTTATAGTTCCTATCACAATTTTCATTGTAGAAATACTACAGTTCCTGTAGCAATCTCTATCATAGAAGCAAAACAAAAAATTAATTTGATTTTAACTTAGGTACTTGATTGAATTTAGATTGCATTTTCATTCCCACTCACCTTTGTACTTGTATCCCTTGTGCATAGAACCACAACATCTTTTACAAGTTTACATCCACAGATTGATACTTTGACCAAAGCCAAATCTCGTTATCAAGCATTAAATCTATTTCACTTTTTACCCTAGTTTTGATCGATCATATTTATGATAAAATGTTTGGGGCCAATATAAATATTGGTTTTCCAACTATACTTTTAGTCCATGTAAAGAATGCCCTTATAATTGATGAGAACTATCAACGAGAAAAAAAATGATTTTAAAATATCACAAAAGGATCTTTGTGTACTTTTTCCTATTACACCAAGGTACATTTATTAAAATTCAAGGAGAGTAGGAGCTTCATTTTTGCATTCATAGAAGAGGATAAGGCCAAGGGTGCAGTTAGAACAATAATACATCATGAAGTTGCATTGTTTTCATGAATATAGGATTGGTTTGAAGGGACATCCAACATGTCTTGTTGAGTTAACCGTGACTGATACTATCATAATATATGAGTTAGGACAGTACCCTGTAATGTCTAATGTTAGAGTGTTAAAATGGAAAGTGTTTAGTAATACCAATCTCAAGAAAAATCTTGACATGTAAAAGGAACACAACCAAAGACAAAGACATTTTCAATATTGGATGATAGTCAAACACTATTGAACTACCTTGCTTCTGTTGTAAATGAAAAGTAGAGTCTTCAAGGAAGGAGATAACTAAATTTTGAGCAATCAAATAAATAAGACAATCATTTGGGTGAGCTTTAAATGACAATGGGGAAGTTTTTACAGTCAGAAGAATTTGGGGGCAATTCTAGTATTTATGAACATTAAAATTTGAGCATTCTCTTATAATGAAGACACAAGGTACACCAAGTTCTAGGTTCATATTTTGAATGTCAGTTTCATTAGAATTGAAAATATTGATAATGGATTAGGCATAGTTGATCAAATGACAAAACCATTGGAAACTCACAAGCTAAGATATTCAAAGACCCAAGAGGATCACTCCATGGGCACGCATAGGGAAAAAAATGAAAAGGACAATCATTACATGGGCCAAGGGCAGCCAAAAGATAGAATGAAAATGGCCTATTGCTAAAGGAATGATTATCCTTTTGATAGTAAAGGGAAACAGGTAGTGGCAAGACATAAAGTTAGAGCATCGGATCCTGTTTACAATACTAGCAACATAACCGAAGTTTGGAAATGATAGTAAGCAAGTATTGTATTTGACAAGGATAGTTTAGCTATGTCTAGTTACTTTCTACCAATATTGGAAACTTACAAGGTACGATGATATCAGAAGAAGGATAGTAGTTATTTAGAAAGTATAGTGACAATACAAAAAGCACATCTATCATGAACTTAGAATTATCATGTTGAACACACGACATGACTGAGAGTGGGGTGAATCAGTCTAGAACTTCAAAATAGGTTAATTATAAATTGCAACAAAGAACACAACATCAACACATGAACATCAATCATCAACCATCAACACGTGAACACCATATTTATGTGGAAAACCCAAACTGGGAAAAACCGAAGTGAGAATCTCACTCATAATAGTGATTACAGTGTTTTAGGCTTATTTCTAAGGAGCAAGAACACCTAATGGACTTGCAAGGCTAAGGAACACTATCTTGAGGCAAGATACAAGGACTTGCAACAACAAAGGATCACTACTTCAGGACAAGATATGATATGCTCCTGAAGGACCTGTTGTTCACCAAAAGTGATAATCCAAAACACCTATAAATCTATCTATGAGATAGCCAATCTCAATCAATGAAACACCTTAGGGCTTGGACAACATAACATAGGATCCTAATGATCCTCTTGCACTTCAGGTTCTGCTAGACCTAGGGGGGGACACCCTTTTGATGCATTGAATACAATAATCACAAACATAAGACTGCATCAACAGTGAGCAGACAAACCATTCCACAAGCTCACCAATTTAGGTAACAGGTACAGATGGGCTGGATCTTATACAAATAATAGGTGAAATAGAGCTTTGGAAGGATAGAACATTAACCCCTAAACATAAAGGGAAATAGATTTATCTTTTAAAATGTATATCTGAGACCATTCCCAAATCTGTCAAAGACTAGTACCTTGTTCATTGGGCAGCAGAGTCACTCACAAAACTACAAATATGAATCATAGATGCAAGTTTGTTTTCCTTAAACAAGATATTCATGCATCAATACCTTATATTAATGCACTATTTGATTCATTCACAAATTCATCAGATCTGGATACATATTTCATTATTTATGACTGACTATAGAATTTAAACTCTTCATTGAAGAATGCCTACAAACAATCATACAATCTCCTTGAGATGACAAATTTCATCCTCCTTGAGGATTGAATTCATAATAATGAAAAAATATATCACAGAGACAATCTTGTGGGAAATTACTCATGCCTGACACTAGTAAGACCTGCAATTAAAACCATATTTACAACACTGCACTACAATCTCTATACCCTAAAACCAAATAGAAGCATTTACAAACTTGGGTCAAGATCCTTAGAAAATGGAAGCCATCAAATCTGAAGAATTTTCCAAATTTTTGGAACCCTTACAACTGAGAAGAATTCAGAATAAAAGGGAGAGGGAACCAAATCAAATCTGCAACTGAATTGCCAAGTGTCTCCTCTCTAACTGAATTTTGTTCCCATGGAAACTTCCTCCAAAATATCCCACATTTGTCAAAATTAACTTCATAATCAGATTCCTCACTCTGAGAGCTTTCCAGCGATATATAATACTTTATATTTTGGCCAAAATTTAGACCCTGGGCGAATTAATTCCCATTTGTGCTCAGTCATTTAAATATTTCAAATTTTAATATAGTCAGAACTATATCATTTATTCATTTTAATTTTGATTTTTGCCTCCATTTGTGCTCTGACGCCTTGCCACATGGCAGCCTCTGATTGGTCGATGGGGTTGGTCGGACGCCACCTAGGAGGACACCTCATCATTGCCACATGTTCGCTTGCTCATCCGTCACTTGGCCGCCACGTGTACACCACCTCAGCACCACATGGATGGCTCTCGTTCACTTTCGCTATTTCGCAAGGTGTAACTCGCGTGCATCTTCCTTTCACGAAATAGCGCACACCATTGATCCATCTCGAACTTGCTCACTCGTTAAGCCGGCCTTCCTCTGCAAAATTTTGCCTGTCTGCCTCGAGAAGCATGCCTGCGTGGGGTCCACCTGGTCGTCACTCAGTCATCTCCTCTGTTGCCTTGAGAAGCGTGCTCGCACATGGGCCTGCCTTGGGCACCATCAAGCACCATTCATCAAAAGCCTTTATGGCTTAGACATATTATTAGTGTGCGGATTTGTATGTAAACATTTAAAAAAAAACACTTCCCAGTGCATGTGGGATAATGCGATTAAGCCTGGGACTGTGCTTTTGGAGCTTTTTTTCTGAGTCTTTTCATGGCGCCTCTTCCTCATCCACCACACATAGGGGCTTCATTTTAAAAACCTCATGAAATACATTGTGCTTGAGAGTTTAGAATGGCATTCAACCATTACTGGTTCCCACGTGGGGGAATGCTGGAGTTCATACTTACCATATTTGCATTGCATTTTGTTTGAATGTTTTTACTGGTCTTTTTTACATGCCATGTGAGACTTTGGCTCTTGACTGCAGGCTCTCTCAAACACTACACAAGAGGCATGGACCATACAGAGAGAAAAACAAATGCTATTTTCTTGATTTTTAAACATGGCTTCCCAACAGCCACTACGCAGGGAGGACACTGGCATTTTACACCTGCCATGATGCATTTACTGATGGTTTCTATGCATATGGTAAAGATCAATACCCTCCTTCCTCCTCAGAACATTGTCATTCATGCAACCCTTAGCAATTTCACTTGCTAATTTTCTGTTGCAGCCAACTTCAACGCTTATGTCCAGGTTAGAGGAAAATGGGGAAATTTGACTGCAAAAAGCATTGTGAAGTTTGTTGTTGCTGCTGTAGTTGGGAGAGCACGTGAGAGTGGATGTTTCTGCTTTCTTTAGATTTGTTTAAGACTTTAAAATAGTCCTCCACCATGTCACGTGAGAGGGAGGAGTTGCTGGTTTAGCTCCAGCAAATGCCTTTTACCACATACATGGGAGGGTTTTGGCAAAGGTTGTAAAAACTGGGCTTTACACCAGCCAAACGCATTTGTTTGGAATGTTTTCTAATGCTGCTTTCCATCAAACTCACACCATTGCATTGTTGCTAAAATTTCTGAATTGCCCCTTTCTCATTTGTGTAGAGAGACTTTGGCTTCATGCCAATTGAAATTTGCTTTTGGAGTTGGATTTATGCCTGGCAATGTTTCACGCGGAGAGGGATGCCCATATGAATTTGTTGAAAGGTCTCTCATGGCTCTTTTTCCATAGCACATACAACTAAAACAACATCATAAATTTCTGTTGTTTCATTTTTCCTGGAGTTTCATTTGCCTCTTCTTGAATGTAGGGGAGTTGCTGGTAAAGTCATTTGCCAAAAGTATTGCTTCAGTTTGAAATGGCTCTTCAACCCAAACACCACGCGAACAGCAAAACAAAAGACAATTCATTATGCGAATTATGTTTTCTGAATGATCAATCCCCTCTCCGTTCCACACTATTTCCAATGTACATTTGCATTTTTTTTTAAATCTCTTATCTGTTGCTGGAGGAGAAATTGGCATTAAAATCGCCAATCTGAAATTGCCTGGAGGTCTACAGTCTTTTCAACTCTTATGGCATGTTCCATGATTACAAACCACATTTCAACATTATGAAATTATCTCAACGAACTGAGTGGCCAATAAAATAATAAGGCACAGGCATGATCCAGGTCGGGCCCCAAAGTGGGTCCGACTAAAAAAAATTTTGTTTTCAAGCAATTGGCCTTTGGAATGCTTCACGGACCTCAAAAATACCTCTGGGAATGATCGGCATCATTTTCAGATCATTAATCCGCATTTTACAACCTTCAGGCAATTATGCCACAATTTTCGCATTTAATCGCGAAGACGTAATTTTCAAACCTGTCAAAACACCTTTCTGGAGCTCACCAACTGACAGGCATATACTCTGATATACAAGGATGACTTCTACCAAATGGTTTCTCAAGATGAGTCCCGAGCGAAGAGATTTTAATTTCCGAAAACGGCCAACTGGCTTTGTCGACACTGTGGACCTGATGAAGTCAATGTTCTGGCAACACATGATGCCTTTCTCAAAAATATCAAACGACCTGCGTAGGCCCTCAAATTTGGAACACAGGTACCTTTAAGTACATATTAAATCTTTGAATTCTTAGTTCGATCACCAGACTGACAGGATGCAAACGGCGCACTCACAAAAATGGCTATATTAACTGATATAACACTGGAAGTGCGGATAACTGAATTTGATGGCAAAATGAATCCTTTTGAAAACCGATCAAACGGATTGATAAAGGCTTGAAATTTGAAACGTAGCTCACCATTTATACCAACATTAGCCTGGAACAAACATTCTGACATGACATTCACCGGGACATTTTTACACTTGTGCAAACATCACAAACTACAAACGGATTTGGCTATGAAAACGGAGCAAACAGATTCGTTAGGACTTGAAATTTTGTAGGCTAACTCACATTTATGCATACAATTGAATCCATTTTGAATTTATCCATGAAGATCAACAGGGCAAAAGATATAAACACCCAAAGTAGGCTACTTAATAAAATTTGCACTTGTGCCTAGAATGCACTTTCAGCTCACCCCTCGAAATGGGTACCTAGTAAACTTATCCAAATTGAATTCTGAAAGTTGCACATCACTGAATAGGCCAAATGAAAGGTGTGGGACATGAATCCCGAGCCTTACCCTCTAAAAATCAACCAGCTCCATTTTACCCCCTTGCTAAATAGGTCATTCAAACTGACTCGTTTAGGTGCCTTTCTGACATACTGAGCAAAATTTTGAAATAGGCCTATAAACTTGACTCAGTTTTAAATACTCCCAACAGGACCCACTATCAATCAACAATAAAGGAAATAGTAAACTTGAAAATGAGAAGGATCTTTTGAACATAATGTGATGCAGGAGCACTAGATTAGTTCAAATTGACACCTTGGATTTGATCTTGGTGAGACATCAATCCTGATATTGGCCTAGTAATGGTGTGCTTTTACCTATTGGTTTTGTAGTGTATGGAATCAGGTTGTGGGTGATTTCCTTAACTTGCAGATCATTGAGCGATGTTGTTTTGGGTCTTGTTCGATGTTCCCAAAGGATAGCCTGAATTTTTATGCACTTGAAGATGTTCTTGGTGATTTGGGCCGACATGTTATCATTTGCACATTTCATCATGAACTGGTTGGTCTTTAGCTGACTTGATCGAGCTGTTATTTCTTGTGGATGGTATAAAGGGAAAGTTTAGAGATTCATTTTGGGGAAAAGGACAGACGACAGAGGTCGAAGAAAGTAGAGACTGAGCGAAGATGTATTTTCCTAAGAGATTCTGGTCTAGGGGGACTCAAGTCCAAATTAGTGTAGAATAGTGCAGATTGTTATCGGAGACCTATTTGTCGAGCAAAAGATTTGCGAATCTTAGATTTGTGTTGCATGGATTGTTTTGTAATCCTGGGCTACGATCCAACATGTGTAGCCATTGAAGGCTTATGTAATTCTTTAACTGATTGTAATGATGGATTTATTTGTTACTGATTATATCTTGTGTTGCTTCTATTGGTTAGGGTTGCTTATCAGTTATATCTTGTGATTTGTTATTGGTTGCCGGTATCTTTCATAGAGTTTTGTGTTATGCCGGTATCTTTCATGGTGATTTGTGTTATGAGCTACAAGGGGGGGATGTCCTTCATTGGATCTCCCTACCTTGACTGCATCAAGTGATATTAGAGTTGGTTTGTGAACTCGTTGATTGAGGAAGACCCGGTTATGCACCAGTTGGTTGGAGAGGAAGTTGAGGCAGCTTGTAGACTTGTTCAGATCACCAAATGTGAGGCAATACAAGGCTTGCAAGTAGATCGTCAAACCCATGAGGTAGTTGCAAGTACCTACTGACATATCATTGAACCAGATCAAGTGATGGGACTCACTTTTGAATTAACCTTGAGAGTCTGATGTAGGAGAATCAGATTAGTTCAAACTGACACCTTGGATTTGATGCCAGTGAGACATCAATCTTGGTATTGGCCTGATATTCTGTAGTAGATAATGATACCGAGTCTTGATTCTTACTTAACCATGAAACCAATCTATCTCCCAAAAAGAATGCACCACCACTAGTACTTTTCCTATCATCAATACTTCCAACCCAATCATTATCTCTATATTATATCAACCATAAATATCCATGCTTCTTGTACCAAAGACCAAAATCCCAAGTCCCTTTCAAGTACTTGAAAATCCTCTTCACTGCTTGTTTATGTCATTGCTTCAGATTAGCATGACATGTCACAACTAAACATACAACTTGCATATTATTTGGTCTAGAGGCAGTTAAATATGATAATCTTCCAATCATAGATCTATATTTCTTCTGATCAACATCTGGAGATGTATCATCTTTTCTTAATTTGCAACCAAAAATTAAAGGGGTAGCAACTGGTTTAAAATTATCTATATCAAACTTCTTTAACATCTCTTTGACATATTTAGCTTGAGAAATAAAAATTCCATCTTCCAACTGAGTAACTTGTAGATCGAGAAAGAATTACATCTCACCAATCATTGACTTTTCAAATTCCTCTTGCATCTCTTCTACAAACTCTTTACATAGACCATCACTTCCTCCAAATATAATATCATCAACATAGACAACAACAATCAACAAGTTGTTACCTTCAACCTTAAAATAAATATTGTTGTAAGCAATACCTTTCTTGAAGTTTTGTTTTACAAATATTTGTCCAATCTAGCATACTAAGCTCTAGGTGCTTGTTTGAGTCCATATAATGCCTTCTTTAACCTACAAACCATATCTAGATCTTCTGACAATGTAAATCTATCTGGTTTCTCAATATATACCTCTTCTTCTAGTTCTTCATTTAGAAATGCTGACTTGACATCCATTTGATATACCTTAACATTTGTATGTAGAAAAAGCAAGAAACATTCTTATACAAGTGGTATGAGAGCCCGTGTCATGAGTTCAAACCCCTTGCTTGCATTGAGGGGATATTTTTGCAAGGTGTGTGCCCTTGCAACATATCATTGGACAAAAAAGCCAATAATCCAAGCGTGTGTGACAAGGGCATACTATAGACTTGAAGCTAACAATATGCAAGGACTATTATAATGCAAAAGTAGTGATCATTTGTGAACTACAAAGGTTTGTATTTTATAAAGAACAATGGAGACCTATCATTTTTGTACTAGTAAAAAATTCAATCAAAGCTCTGTCAAAGGTCATTGTCACTATCAAATGTCTTAAAGGTTAAAAGGGGTAAATCATAAAGCATGTAGAAAGGATAGACACATAAACTATAACTATTTGATGTTCATAGGGTATGACATAAAGATTATAATCCTATGTAGAGAAGTCTATCACATTGATGTGAAAGAAGACAACTAGATGAATAAAGATAGATAATAGTAAACAAAGGAGGAGGATAGTCATAAGCCAATTTACAATAATTTTAACTATTAACCATTTTGAGGAGAAGTAATCAAAAGTGGGCTATGAATTATAATACGAAACTTATGTTCAAAGAGTTTATCAAGAATCAAGATCCTTAGGAGCATGATATGAAAGGACAAAACATAAAACTACAATGACAATCATTATGTTGAAGATATTCATGCCAAATATAGGGTATATTTGAGAGGTATGTGGAAAGGTTCATAATAGAGGGTCCATGTTAATGGAAGATCAAAGATAATGTGTGTCCTTTCTCAGTAATTTGAGGTTTCCTATGTGAACCAAAGAGTTTTTCATTCTTCCAGAAATTTTAAATCACATGTCCTATATTCTTTCAAGAGAGGTTGCAAAAGTTTGGGGGATGTAATAGTGAATTATGGACAACTTGCAAGCATATAGGGGTTAGTTGGCAAGGTGGACAAGTGATGAAGGATATTGAAGGAACAATTTGGTCAAACCACCTACTTTTCCAAGCATTTAGTAGCATATCCAGCTGAATGGAGTCAATACATTCAATCTTGATTCTTTAATCACAATCAAACTACAATGGAAGAGAAAAATGGAATTAATACATAGTAGTGTTGTGTCCAAGAAAGACGTTGAACTGGTTATTGGGTGGCATGACACTTGCTTTTTGTCATTATTATTCATAATGTTATGTTGTTAGAGGTTGGTCAAGGCCTAATGTCCAGTGAGTGAATATTGTGGGTCACAAAGCCCACCGAGGTTTTTCCCACACCGGGTTTCCTCGTTAAACATCTTGTGTTATGGTGTGTTTTCTATGTTGTCTTTATTGTTCATGTTTATTGCATTAATTCTTATTTATCGGTACACTGTTTTAGGATGCAAAGTTCTTAATAAGGTTAAATATTCTGCTAACCGGTTAGATACTGATTCACTCCCCCCCCCCCCCCCCCCTCTTAGTATCTTTAGGACTGTCATTAATCCTAACATATATGTGCATGTGCACACATTTTCTAGATATATTTTATATATATCTATATATATTTATTTTCTTACCTCGACATTTCTTGGATGTATATTTTAGAACATGATATGTATGTATGTATGTGTTAGAGATCTACATTTCATACTACTTTGTGTTTATATATATCTTGTATTTTTTAAAGTTAAATATTATATATATATATATATATATGCTTAGTAATACGATGTTAGTCGTTCATTGTTAAACTAATTAATCTTTATTTTTTGTGCTCTGGTACTTATTGAAGTTGTTAGCATTTTAAACATTTTTAACAATCATGAACTTATAATTATGAAATTACAAAAGTAAGGTGTAATTAATATACTTACAGTGTAATTAAATTTGTATTAATTTTATATTAATTAAATACATTAAAATTACATCAATAGATATAAGATCATAAAAAATACACTAATACATAGATGTTTAAATAAAAATAAATTCATAGATGTAAATATCCCCAACACAAATATCCCCTTAAGACCCCTTAAGACAACATATATAAATGAATCCATAGATGTATTTATATAAATGAATTGATACATGTATACATACATGTAAAGATAATTTAAAGAGGTGAGTCACACATGCACTATTCAATCTAGGTGTAACTATGAACATGCGCTATGACCACATTGCAAAAATCCCCTTAAGACCCCTTAAAACACCTTAGGACCCCTTAAGACAAAATAATTAAATGAATCCATACACATAAATACACTTAAAAATTAAAATCCATACATACATTCAATACATAGACACAAAATATAATTTAAGAATAAAACATATTATTTATATATATATACATATATACATGTATATAAACATACACATGTATATGTATATATATATATATGTGTGTGTGTGTGTGTGTGTGTGTGTGTGTGTGTGTGTGTGTGTGTGTGTGTGTGTGTGTATACATCTATATACATGTATGTGTGTGTGTGTGTGTGTGTGTGTTGGAGTTGAGAAACACAACACCACAAGAGCCTAAAGATCTTTTGCAAGCTAAAACAATCTATTACAAGGAGAAGCAATGAAGCAAAAATAATCTAAAGAACAAAGACACAGGAAAAGTTTTCTCAAAAGAGGAGAGCTCAATATTCAACAAAAAGTGTAGTGTCATAATAATACAAAGAAAAGAAAAATCACCTCTAATAGGTCAAGAAACCCTAAAAGGGAAAAACCTAGGCTTGCACATAATAATTAATAAAAGAATTAATTATTATGCACCTAATGTTAGCTTAAGTGTAAAAAGATAATGGGAAACTTAAAGAATTAAACAAATATTGTTTAATTAGTCAAGTAAATACCCAATTACTCTAACACCCCCCTTAAGCTAGACTTAGGGAGAAGCTAAAACCTAGAACAACTACTAAACGTAGGAAAGATGGGTCCAGGCAACAAGGTCTGATTAGGTACCCAAATACAATGAAATCTCTATGAAACGGAGAAAAAAGGAGAAAACCCAATGGGAAAAACTCCTCTCCAAAAAGAGATAAAAGAACATGTGTGTAGGGGAAAAAGCGAGACTAGGTTAACATGCCCTAATCCTACCTTTTGACACACATTACAGAATACGAAAGAGCCTAGAGATATCGCACAATTGGCTACTTCTTTTTGTGAAAGAGAGAGCCACAGGATATCTATTAGGATTTCTATTCCCTTGTTGAAATTGTAAGATCAAATGATGCAAGTTCAAACCCTAATCCCAAAATGCAAGTATGAACTAATAACAAGATTGCAGAATTGAGATTAAACAATGAACAACTGTAAATACAAGGATGAAATGAGAATGTAGATGTGTACCCGGAGTCAAAATCGGACTGAAAATGTTCGGGACGGGGGCACGGGCGCCACTGTCCTGATTCTGTCTTGAAAACTGCACCGAAAACTGTCATTTTGAACTCTGGAACACTGTCGGAAACTGTCGAAAAAGCTGTCTGTCCAAAGGACCAGGGTGCCCAGCGCCTCTGTCCCAGGGACCAGGGCACCCAGCGCCCCTGTCCTGGCAGGACCAGGGTGCCCAGCGCCCCTGTCCCAGTCTTCTACTCTGCAATTTGATACAGAGTGCTGTCTCGACCTGTTCTCTCCGGATCTGTATCGTGCGGCGTCGTCCGAGTCCTGAACCTGCACTTATATCTGAAAAAGGGTGTATGGGCCGCTATATAGGGTTTTGCTTTAGTCAAACCCCCACTTCGGTGATTTCCACCTCCATGAATAGCCAAGTTGTTTTGTAAAATGTATTGTGTGTGCAGACCTAGTGTGTGTGCAAGGTCCTAAAATGCAAGAAAGCAAACTAGAGCAACCTAGAAAGTAAACCCTAATTGCTTGTAAATGACAATGTAAATGCTCTAAATCAAGATGCAAAGTGATCTAAAGCATGAATAAAGGATATATTGAAGTTTATGCAAAGACATGAAAACAACATGAAATCATACCCAACCCTCAAGGGAGGAGTACAAGCCAATCTTCAGTCGGTAATCTCCTATTGTTCTTCAATGTCTTCCAAGCCCTAAGTGGATGAATGAAATTGATAGATGCTTGATAGAAGGATGTTGAATGTTGTTGAAGTCTTCAAAGATCTTCTCTTTTGCTGCATATGAGGTTCCTGAAAACAAAAATCGGATCCCTTCAAATGAAGAAAGAGAGCTCTTATGTAGGAAACCCTAGATCGTAAATTCATCTTTTGGCCGACCTAGAGATTGAATATCTCACCAATTTCTTGGGGTTAAGCTTTATTTTATGATTGGATTGTGCTCCCAAAATTTTGGGAAAAATGTCCAGGACCATGTGCACTCCATGCGCCACGGTCCCGACAACTTTTCACCAAATTTTCAGAGCCGTCGGATATGATGATTTTAGAGAGAATCCCGAAGTTACAGGTGATTTCGAGATGTTTTGACCCCGAAACCAAGCCCCCAAGTTCAAAATAGGACTTAATTAGGGTTTTTGATTGAGTGATGTATTGGAGGAATAAAATGCAAAGGGCACGCTTTAGCGAAAGGGCCCAACTTTATGATACAAAGGATGATGAAATAGGACCTTAGACCTAATTAATTTGATTAATTAAGTGCTAAAGGAGAAATGCAATGCAAAATGCAAAATGCACTAAGGCGGGTGCTAAACTAGGTGTGAAATTGTACCAACCTAGCAAGTGCGTACAATTTACGACGCTACATTTAGCCCCCACTTTAGCGGTCATATGAGTACTACGTGCATATGCAAGCTAAAGTACAGAAAAGTAAACATAATTTGAAAAAGGATATATCCATAAGTTGTCGGACGAAGCCCCCAGCGGTATCTGCAGTACATAGTTAGGAACCGCACCCTACAAAACACATGTTAGATCACAAAATCACCTAATTCTTATTAAGGAAAGTGATGAAATCTGTGAGTAGCTATATGCCCCCCCTGTTTCGACTTGCTTATTAGGGAGGTGAAACAGGGTAGCATGTTTACTTATGACAAATTGTGTAAGAGAGTATTGATGAGGGGTGTTCACTAAATAGGCTTCATCAAAGCACTTTTTGGAACATCCCGAGAGTAGGGGAAGGAAAATATGATTCCAACACAACAAACGGCTCGAAAATCACATCTCCCAAACCCAAGTTATGATAAAATGAATGATAGAGGAAAATTAGGGTTTCAAAAGTAAAGATAAACAAATGAAAGTATATACCTTGAAAGTGACACTTGCATTTGTCACTTTGTTGATTTCAGAATACTATTCATTGCAGCAGAGCCCACATAGCCATCATCATGCCTTCACGATGACCGGAACGTCCCATGAGGATTGAGATCCTGCGTCAGGTCGTGATCGACAATGAGCCACTGGACGAGGTGAGTTGATGGAACGTTTGACTTTTGATTTTTTCGCATTTTGAATTTTTTGTGATCATATGCGGGCCTTGAATGCTGACCCGGGGCCCACCCAGGGCGCCATGGTCCCTGACAGGGGTGCCATGGTCCCTTAAGGGCGCCATGGTCCCTGACAGGGGCGCCATGGTCCCTTCAGGGCGCCATGGTCCCAATCAGGGCACCATGGTCCCAATCAGGGCTTGGCGAGGGGTTTTAGGGTTGGCATATGATGTGCGACAGTTTGCATGAGTGATTTTGATGATCGAGTACTGATTACGGTTATGTTTTTGTGTTGCAGGGTCTCCCATACATGAGAGAGCATACAGCGGGACATATTCTTCGCAGTTTGTGAGATCAGATTCCGCGGCTGACTCAGGCAGAGAGAGACACATTGTTGATTGTGGGATTGTGGTATGTGATCCTCATGCTAGCCATTCGGTTCCATCCTGCGATGCTTGTGGCATTGATGGAGCGATGAGATCCTGACACATGCACTTTTCACCTTCCAGTAGGGGAGCTGACGGTTACACTCAAGGATGTATACCGTATACTTCGTCTTCCTATCAGAGGAGCGACTGTTACATATGCAACCGATTGGTCAGCGGAGGATCATCAGAGAGAGCAAGTGTATTGCATAGGGAGAGTCATGCCGAGCGAGATGAGAGGTTGTATTATGGTCAGCTGGCTCTTACATCCTACAGGGGAGGTACCCCTTCTGAGACGCCTTATGATCGCCATCATAGCACTAGCTGTCTGCCCTAATGGGCGAGGTACGCACATGCATGGGGGTCTCACATGGTGTATCAGAGCGATGGAGAGACACAGGAGAGTGTATGCTTGGGGTCAGAGTATGCTTGCACATCTCTATCACGACCTTGAGGAGTATGTATTTGGACAGGGTTGCAGTTTGATGACATGCACACTTCTGTAGGTGTGGATTTTAGAGCACTTCACATGCACCAAGCCTGTCGGCTTTCCGCTGAGTACGGCTAGCGAGCGACCTAAGGTGTTTTCTTATCCACTTACCAACGAGTGGAGATTTGGAGATTTGTTATATTGGAGAGTGATTTTTGATAGACTGACAGCCGAGGTGACAGTGTGGAGACCCTACCTGTGGATGCACAGATGGGATGGGATGGAGAGACAGTTAGCATGCCTACAGAGGAACTGCCTACTGCAGGGATGATATTCACACATCATAGTCCCATTCTACTTTGACCGAGTACGGAGGCAGTTTGGGCTAGAGTAGTGTGTTCTAGCCAATGTGCCCATCTATACTCGACACTCACGGGTCCTTCCCAGACCTAGAGCAGTAGCGAGACCGATGATAGATGACATCGAGACTACAGATATAGAGGGATCTGATCAGGATATAGTCACTGATTACTCTCCAGAGCCTGGAGCACAGCCCAGGTATGCCTCATGGTTTATGAGATCATATCCGGGTCCTATCTTTCCACCAGATCATCCGACAGGCCATCCAGGCCCATGGAGACATGGAGACCGAGACGAGGACCAGGGATCCAGGTCAGAGGAGCCAGAGGAGGGAGAGGGTCATGAGGAGGCGGGAGACCCTCATCCGCCTACAGGCGATCAGCCCAGTGCCGAGGAGGAGGAGGAGGACACAGATAGAGATGAGGATGAGGAGGATGCAGGTGAGGATGCGGATGAGGACGAGGATGAGGATGATGAGGAGGACGACGAGGAGGAGGATAGGGATGATGAGGAGGAGTCAGATGTAGCTCCCCACCATTCAAGAGACGATACCATAGCTCTGGATCCACCTCTTATTCCCCAACAAGGGGAACATGAGGCGATACAGAGACCTGTTCCTAGTACCATCCAGCCTACACCCGTCGTGCACAGATTAGTCGAGCGAGGGGAGCCTAGTAGATCCTAGTCACAGATGCTACCGTATCATGATCCCTACTGGCATGAGGGAGACCCAGGTATAGTAGGTTTATATTGATTGATTAATGTTTTGATGATATAGAATGGTGCTAACAAAAATCTGTTCTACTGCCACAGCTAATGTGCAGGAGTGGCGTTCTTTGATTCAGCAGGCAGTGACAGACATTTCCATGATAGCACAGATCCCCAGTTCCTCACAGATTGCTTATAGGCCTCAAGGGAATGCGGGTCGGCATGAGGACTTGTTTTCCCCATTCTGAGTACAGGTAGACATATGGAGGGAGAGAGAGAGTCCTATCAGAGGACCTTCAGCGAGCGCGGCGAGATCTAGCAGCAGCTCAGGCCGAGGCTACCACCTATCGCGTGATCCTTATGGATAGGGATCGTAGGAGTTCCTCTCGGAGTCACTCACAGTCTGTATCGCGCTACACACCCATGGGTCTGCCTTCACGGCCAGATCAAGAGGGAGCATCCAGTCGACATTCTCCAGCCACTAGCCCTAGGGATAGGAGATGATTTTATGATGTAGGGGAGGTCACATTTTGGATGTACAGTGACCTATATTTGTATACGATCCACACATATATCTATGTATATATACATGCTTCTCTTTTGTCTCAAATGTGTTGTCTTTAATTCTTAAAACAATGTATATTTTGTTTTGATTAAATCTAATACATTTGGTAAATGTACATGTATGTTCAGAATTTAATTTCCATGTGATTGATTTCTCAATGCTCCATGATTAAATTGATGCATGTGTGACTTAATTAAAATATTTAATCAAGTACTACATTGATGATAAGGAAGAAATATGCATTAAGTCTAAGAATCATATAACTAATGTGATTTAATTTTGAACTTAAACACAACATGATACGATTCTACTTAACACATAAAGACACTGTATAATATGCTAGCATAATGGAAATGTAAATCTTTTACAATTTACATAAATGAATTCAAGACAAACTATAAAGTAAGAAGACACGCTTGTCAAGAATGAAGCAATATAGATTAAACACCATTTAATTATATTTTGCTCTAATTAGGAGATACTAACATATTATCCAATGTTGAAGAATTGAAAAGAAGATAGATGAGGAATGAAGAATTAAGCATAATATCTACGCAAGTGCATAGCATTGATAGGTTCTTTAAGAGGCGTACCATCTACATCCGCTATTTTGTAAGCACCTAATCCATAATCCTCAATAACGATATATGGTCCAAGCCAATTAGGACTAAATTTTCCCTTTTCTGCAGGTAAGGCATTCACATTGCGCTGATTCTCATAAAGGACTAAGTCACCTACTGAGAAGGAACGTTGAATGACTTTATCATTATAGCTTCATTGTAGAGTTTTGTGATACGCTTGAATATGCTCAAGAGCATTTATACGCTGTTCATCAAGCATCTCAAGCTGTTGAAGTCGTTGTTCTCTATAAGAGTCATCATCTACTATACCTTTGAGAGAAACCCTAAGTGATGGAATCTCTAACTCTAAGGGCATAATAGCGTCAGCACCATAAACAAGATTATAAGGAGTAGTTCCCGTAGCAATTCATACACTCGTTCGGTAGGCCCAAAGAGCATAGATTAGCTGGTTACTCCAATCCTTACCATGCTTATTCACAGTTTTATGAAGAATTTGTTCAATTATCTTATTGGATGATTCAGCTTGACCATTTGACTGAGGATAGTATGGTGTAGAAAATCGATGTTTGATATGATACTTCTCGAGGAATTTCTTCACATCCTTGTTCTTAAATGATGTCCCATTATCTGAGATTATAGTGGAAGGTATCCCGAATCGAGAAATGATGTTTTCTAGAAGAAATTGACAAATCACTTCAGCAATAGTAGAGCGAAGGGGAATAGCTTCTACCCATTTCGTAAAGTAATCTGTTGCGGTTATAATGAAGGTATGTCCTTGAGATGAAGGAGGAGAGATTTTACCAATAAGATCCAAACCCCATGCGGAGAAAGGTCAAGAAGCTACTTGAGAATGAAGTTCTTGGGCAGGAGCGTGAATCAAACTATTGTGTTGTTGACATTGATGACATTTTTTAACAAATGAAAAGGAATCCTTCTACATAGTTTGCCAATAGTATCCCATACGAAGCAATCTATGAACCAAGGATTTGCCCCCAAAATGCCCCCCACAGGCACCTGAATGTGCCTCTTCAAGAGCAACGAGGATTTCTGATTTGTTAAGACAACGAAGGAGAAGGCCATCATAACCCCTTCGGTAAAGGACATTAGAAAGAATGATATATCTAGCAGACAACTTGCGGATTCTAGCCCTAGTGTTCCTATTAGTGGAATCAGGAAAGGGACCATCAGTCAAATATCTTATGATATGCGAGAACCATTCATCTGAATCTACAAAGTCACAACATGCTACCAGGCTAGAATCATCTACAATAGCTAGAGAAATAAGGTCATGAATAACAAATTTAAGATCAACCACAAGGTCCTCTAAAGATATAAGAGAAGCCACACATGCCATTGCATCCGCATGTCGATTATCTTTTCGAGGAACAGGTTCCATGGTATAAGAATCAAATTTTTGTAATAAAGAGATGGCAAGGTCTTTATATTGTGATAATTTGTCTTGTTTTGCTTGATATATTCCTATTACTTGTCTTATAATCAATTGCGAATCTCCATAGATATGTATGTGTTTTATGTTCAGAGCCAAGACTGCTTTTATTCCTGCTATAAGAGCCTCATACTCAGCAATGTTATTGGTACACAGGAAATTTAGACGATAGGATAAGGGAATAGATTTCCTTGTAGGAGAAATCAGAACAACACCTGCCCCCGATTCCGTACGACACTTACAGCCATCAAAGTATAACTCCCAAGTTTCATCTTTCTTGATAGAAAGAATGAAGTCATCAGGAAAAGACTTAGGGTTAGGAAAGGAGAAAGGTGAAGGGGCCTCAACTAAGTGATCGGTCAATGCTTGTCCTTTAATTGCTCTTTGTGAAACAAATTTAAGGTCAAATTCAGTTAACATCATAACCCACTTAGCTAGGCGTCCTGATAGATCAGTTTTAAAGAAAAGATGCTTCGAAGGATCAAACTTTACCATGACGTGGACTTCTGAATTTAAAAGATAATGTCTCAATTTTTGAGTCGCAAACACCAAGGCCAAGCATTGTCTTTCTATCGCAGAATATCGGGTCTCATAATCGAGTAAGGTACGACTTATGTAATAAACCAGACATTCCTTGCCATCTTTATCATGTTGTGCCAACAATGCTACGAGAGCATGAGAGGAAGCAGCTGTATACAGAAGGAAAGGTTTAGAAGGTTCGGTAGGTTGAAGAATAGGAGGACTAGCCAAATACACTTTTAAATCTTCAAATGCTTGCTGACAATCCTCATTCCATTGAAAAGTGATATCCTTTTTAAGGAGTTGAGTAAAAGGAAAGGTACAATCCGCAAGTTGAGACATGAACCTATGAATGGGTTGAATCTTTCCTTGTAAGCTTTTAAGTTGAGACACATTTCTAGGAGGTGGCATGTTGACAATAGCATCTATTTTCTTAGTGTCCACCTCAATCCCACGAGGCGAAACTATGAATCCTAATAGTTTTCCACTATCCACACCAAAAACACATTTTCGGGGATTCAAGCGCATGTGATATTTACGAATTCTTTCAAAGATTTGAAGAAGGATTTTAACATGATCCATGTGAAGAAAGGATTTGGCTAAAATATCATCAACATAATCCTCTAAAATCTTATGCATATAATCATGAAAGATAAGGGTCATCGCTCGTTGATAAGTTGCACCGGCGTTTTTAAGTCCAAAAGGCATCATTATCCAACAAAACGTACCCCAAGGAGTGGTGAAAGCGGTTTTGAATTGATCTTGAGGGTTAATGAAAATTTGATTGTTTCCTGAGAAACCATCCATGAAGGATAACAAGGCATATCCTGCCGTAGAATCCACTATCATGTCAATGCTTGGAAGAGGGAAATCATCTTTCAAGGAAGCCTTATTTAGATCCCGAAAGTTAGTACACATTCTTATTTTGTTGTCTGGTTTAGCCACAGTGACAATGTTTGAAATCCATGGGGAATAGTCAATAGGGCGGATAAATCCAGCCTCCCATAATTTTTCAATCTCAACCTTAACAAGCAGAGCCACCTTAGGATTTATTTTTCGAATCTTTTATTTCACGGGCTTAGCATCGGGAACTAAGACAATATCATGAGTAACAATCTTAGGATCTATATCAGGCATGTCAGAGTATGTCCAAGCAAAGATCTCAGGGAATTCGTGCAATAAATCTTCATATTGTTTTTGTTCCTCTTCATCCAAACATTTCCCAATTTTAATAACTTTCTCTTCATCCAAACATTTCCCAAAAACTCAGCTAAAGCATCATCAGTAGGGAATATATCCAAAGCATAGTCACCCGAAGGATCCTCATCAATATATTCAGGATGTTGTATTGATAGAGATGTAGAGATAGCATTAACACTAATGCATGGTCTTTTAGAAGCTTTAGTACGTTTGCAGGGATTATAGCCAAGTCCAAAGGCATAATTGTGAAAATTAGTCTCTAGAGGAACTCTTATCCCTTGTTCATGAGCACCACAACCTTTTCCATGATACCCATGCTTAGCAAAAATGCAAAAATCACGACCATAACAATCAGCCATTTCAGGAAGAGAAGGTGGTTTTTCATAAGACAAAGAATCAAACTCTTCATAATTAGAGGTGTGAGGAGAAGAAGTTTGAGAAGCGGCCACAAAATTATTACTCATAGATTCAGGTAAGGTTGATTGATTTTTAGCTTCTTCCTTCTTTTCAACTTTAAGCTCTCTAGAAGGAACCTTATATTCACCTACAAAAGTGGGATTAAAATCAAGAGATCCCCATCATCTTCTTCGAGGATCTTCACAGGATCAAAATCCTTCTTATGTGTAGTTCCAAGTCGAGAAGAATCTTCTTCAGGAGCTCTAGACTCATCCAAAGAATTTTGATCATCGGAGAGCAAGGATTCATCGATAGGTTTCTTGTTTAAAGAGTCATCACTAGAAGAGGATGGCTTAGGAGAACCTCCTTTGGAAGTAGATGTTTGTAGACAAGCTTGAAAATTAGTATCACCTATCAAAGTATATGTCTTATTGTTATAGACAAATTTAACTTGTCTATGCAATGTAGAGGGGACAGCTTGCATGCTGTGAATCCAAGGCCTCCCTAATAACAAGTTAAATGTTAAATTTCCTGACATAACATGGATAGGAGTAGGCAAAGTAACAGGTCCTACTGTGAGGGGTAAGGTGATAATACCTAATGAAGTCTTAGCCACATTGTCAAAGCCTCGAATGGGACGAGAGTCAGGCTCAATAAGAGACGTATCCACATTCATCTTATGCAATAGATTAATGCTACACACATTAAGGCCAGAGCCATTATCTACTAGTGTTCATCTTATAGCACTGTCTTTCATGATAACCACAATCATCAAGGGATCATAATGTTGTTGAATTTCACTAGTAGGCAACTCATCTTGGGTAAACACAATTTGAGCTTTAGGATTCATCACAGAGTTAACCAAAGATGCTATATTACTAGATGTATTCGGTGGAGGAACATTCAAATCTTTCAAGGCATCTTGTAATATTCCATGATGAGCGGAAGAAGTTTGAATCAAATCCCAAAGGGATATCTTAGTAGGGGTAGCTTTAAGTTGTTCTATGAGATCATATTCCTTACCCATAACTTGCGAGATACGGGGAGCTTGTGGAAGAATTGGTTGAGGATTAGGAAGAGAAACTAGAATAATAGGAGGAGGATTAGGTTGCCTATTATTTCTGGTGTGATAAGTGTGGGCAACCGCATGATAACTCTCTCTAGTTATTTTCTTGGCATAACTATAAGGACTTATAGGTTTTCTTCCTTGTACGGTGATAATTGGTTTATTCAGGGTACAAAAGGAATCATGATCATACCCTCCTTGAACAGTAAGGAGAGGTGATTTAGGAACTTGAAAGGTGGGATAAGCACCTTGGACTTCAAAAAGAGGCTTGTTATGTTCATTCAAGTTTATCATGTTAACCAATTTAGAAGTCTTGTTCTTGTTTAAAGATTTCGATAAAGCCACAAAATCATCAAGTGCATCATCCAACAAAGCATGATCATATCGGTTAAAAGGTTTATCTTTTGATTCAAAAGGAGACATCTCCTCATAGAGGGGATTATTGAAAACAACCATGTTACTAGATTCAAGGGAAGAGTTGATAGGAATGTATCCTTGAGAGGAATCATTCGACTTATCTTTCTCATCACACCTAAATGGCATAGTAACAAGGTTTATGAGTTTTTGGTAAAATGAAGGTTTGGCATCTTTAGGGTTTAAAAACTCATCTAAAGCTTCATCTAATTCATCTTGGCTATACTCATAATAATCATCAAAAGCATGAACATTTTGCAAATAAAAATCTGACATTTTGAAAAGATTGCATAAAATTTAAACACACAATGCAAAGAAACACACTTCCTTTTTTTTTTCTTTTTAATGAAAATGAAATGAAAACACACTAAATCTAGATCTAGATCTAACAAATGCAATGCAAGAGGAAGCAATGATAGATTCACGTCGGGTTCACCAAAATGTGTAGGGGAAAAAGTGAGACTAGGTTAACATGCCCTAATCCTACCTTTTGACACACATTACGAAATACGAAAGAGCCTAGAGATATCGCACAATTGGCTACTTCTTTTTGTGAAAGAGAGAGCCACGGGATATCTATTAGGATTTCTATTCCCTTGTTGAAATTGTAAGATCAAATGATGCAAGTTCAAACCCTAATCCCAAAATGCAAGTATGAACTAATAACAAGATTGCAGAATTGAGATTAAACAATGAACAGCTGTAAATACAAGGATGAAATGAGAATGCAGATGTGTACCCAGAGTCAAAATCAGACTGAAAATGTTCGGGACGGGGGTGCGGGCCCCACTGTCCTGATTCTGTCCTGAAAACTGCACCGAAAACTGTCGTTTTGCACTCTGGAACACTGTCGGAAACTGTCAGAAAAGCTATCTGTTCGGAGGACCAGGGCACCCAGCGCCTCTGTCCCAGGGACCAGGGCACCCAGCGCCCCTGTCTTGGTAGGACCAGGGCACCCAGCACCCCTGTCCCAGTCTTCTGCTCTGCAATTTGATACAGAGTGCTGTCTCGTCCTGTTCTCTCCAGATCTGTATCCTACGGCGTTGTCTGAGTCCTGAACCTGCACTTATATCTAAAAAAGGGTGTATGGGCGGCTACATAGGATTTTGCCTTAGTCAAACCCCTACTTCGGTGATTTCCACCTCCACGAATAGCCAAGTTGTTTTGTAAAATGTATTGTGTGTGCAGACCTAGTGTGTGTGCAAGGTCCTAAAATGCAAGAAAGCAAACTAGAGCAGCCTAGAAAGTAAACCCTAATTGCTTGTAAATGACAATGTAAATGCTCTAAATCAAGATGCAAAGTGATCTAAAGCATGAATAAAGGATATATTGAAGCTTATGCAAAGACATGAAAACAACATGAAATCATACCCAACCCTCAAGGGAGGAGTACAAGCCAATCTTCGGTCGGTAATCTCCTATTGTTCTTCAATGTCTTCCAAGCCCTAAGTGGATGAATGAAATTGATAGATGCTTGATAGAAGGATGTTGAATGTTGTTGAAGTCTTCAAAGATCTACTCTTTCGCTGCATATGAGGTTCCTGAAAACAAAAATCGGATCCCTTCAAATGAAGAAAGAGAGCTCTTATGTAGGAAACCCTAGATTGTAAATTCGTCTTTTGGCCGACCTAGAGATTGAATATCTCACCAATTTCTTGGGGTTAAGCTTTATTTTATGATTGGATTATGCTCCCAAAATTTCGGGAAAAATGTCCAGGACCATGTGCACTCCGGGCGCCATGGTCCCGACAACTTTTCACCAAATTTTCAGGGCCATCGGATATGATGATTTTAGAGAGAATCCCAAAGTTACAGGTGATTTTGAGATGTTTTGACCCTGAAACCAAGCCCCCAAGTTCAAAATAGGACTTAATTAGGGTTTTTGATTAAGTGATGTATTGGAGGAATAAAATGCAAAGGGCACGCTTTAGTGAAAGGGCCCAACTTTATGATACAAAGGATGATGAAATAGGACCTTAGACCTAATTAATTTGATTAATTAAGTGCTAAAGGAGAAATGCAATGCAAAATGCAAAATGCACTAAGGCGGGTGCTAAACTAGGTGTGAAATTGTACCACCCTAGCAAGTGCATACAATTTACGACGCTACAACATGTTGAAAGAAGAAGGAAGGAAGGCCTCATAAAGACCCCCCAAGGACAACTTCCTTCACCCCAAGCATAGAGCGCAATTGAAGATAGCACGATGATGCAAAAGGTTTCGTGAAGATGTCTACAACCTGCTCGGTAGTGGGAATGTACTCTAGAATGAGAACACCATCTTGAATTAACTGGCAGATGAAATGCATGTGAAGCTCAATGTGCTTCATTCGTTGATGCTCTACCGTGTTGCAAGAAATATGAATAGCTCTTTGATTGTCACACCAAAGAACAATGGGACTATCAGGAGGAAAACCAAACTTAGTCATCAACTGTCAAAGCCATAAGATCTCCTTACTAGCAAGCACAACAGCGCGGTACTCAGCTTCTGTAGATGATAATGCATGAGCAGTCTGCTTCTTGCAAGACCATGTGATAGGACTAGAGCCAAGACAGAAAACAGAGCCAGAAGTAGACTTCTTATCAGTGACATCACCAGCCCAATCTGAGTCAATGTAGCCAACAATGTGAGGGTCCCCTAATGTATAGTGAACGCCATGAGAACTAGATCCCTGAATGTACCACAAAATACATTTTGCTGCTTTCCAATGACTCTCATGAGGATCATGGGAGAATTGAGAGACAAGGCCAACCGCAAAGGAAATATCAAGACAGGTGTGAGTTAGGTACAACAAGCTGCCAACCAACTGCCTGTAAAGGGTAGAATCTATTGAAGGAGTGGGGCAAGTGGTGATCAAAACAACCCCTTACTGAAATGGAGTGGGAGAAAGATTGCAATCAAGCATGCCGAAGCACTGAAGCATGTCAAGAGCATATTTCTGTTGGTAAATGTAGATCCCATCAGAAGACTGAATCACCTGAAGACCAAGGAAATAGTGCAGAAGACCAAGATATGTCATCTCAAACTGATCCATCAAGGCTCACTGAGTATGTTGAATCATAGAGGATGAGCTACCTGTGATGAGGAGATCATCAACATATAGCAAAAGAATCAGGATCTCACCCTCAAGAACCTGAATGAACACTATGTGATCAGAATGACTGCGGGTGAACCCAGTGGAGAGCAAGTAAGAATCCATCTTCTCATACCAAGCTCAAGGGGCCTCTTTGAGACCATACAATGAACACCAAAGTCAGCAAACCAAAGAACTGTCCTGCACAAATCCCTAAGGCTGCTCCATGTAGATTTCCTCTTGTATATCCCCATGCAAGAAGGCACTCTTCACATCCATCTGAAAAACAATCCAACCCCAAGAAGCTGCAAGAGATAGTAAAAATTGAATGGAGTTCATCTTGGCGACAGGGGCAAAGGTCTCGAAGTAATCAATACCCTCAACTTGTGAGAAACCCTTCGCAACAAGATGGGCTTTGTACTTATCAATGGAACAATCAACAACATAATTAGTACGATACAACCAGCGGTACCTAACCATCTTTCTGCCCTTATGAAGAGGATAAAGATCCCAAGTATGATTCCTCATCAAAGAAGAATACTCCTCCTCCATAGCACAATCCCACTCAGGGTGAGTAGTAGCCTCTGAAAACTTCTGAGGATCATCTTAAATAACATGACTCAAAAGACTAGAACCCACAATACGAGAATGGGTCCGACGAGTATCTGAAGGATCACCGGCCAGAGGACCTGTTGCCTCAATAGTAAAGCGAGCCCACTTGGGCATATGAGGTGCAGTAGGTGGAGGTGGGGATGGTGGATTAGCAGCACCATCATTAGAATCATCCTCAAAAAGATCCTGAAGAGATGTAGTGGAAGGAGTAGGTAGAGGAGTAGACACTGGAGTCGGGGTCTCCACTGTGGGAAGGCGCTCATCAAACTGAACATCCCATCAAAATAGGACCTCTCTAGAATCAGGATCAAACAACCTATATGCCTTAACATCCTCACAGTAGCCAACAAAAATGAGAGGTCGGCTCTTCTGCTCCATGGCTTTCCTCTGAGCATCAAGAATAAAATCCCATGCCTCACTGCCAAACACTTGGAAAAAAGAAACATCAGGCTTGTTATGAGACCAAGCCTCCTCAGGAGTCATATGTTGAATAGCCTTGTGAGGCATTTGATTCTGAATATAGTCGGCACAATTGACTGCCTTAGCCCAAAAAGACAAATCCATGGACCTAGACTGAATCATACAATTCACCATCTCCTGTAAAGTTTTGTTCTTGCGCTTAGTGACACCATTCTGTTGAGGGGTGTATGGAACAGTAAATTGATGATGCAAACCATGCTCAGTGCAAAAATATCTGAAAGCTTGATTCACATACTCCCCCCCATTATCTGTATGTATCTGCCGAATAGAACAGCTTGACTGATTCTCAACAAATATCTTGAAGATTTGAAATGAATCAAAGACATCAGACTTGTACTTAAGAAAGTACACCATGTGCATCTAGAGAAGTCATCAATAAAAGTGAGCACATACTTGGCCTCAGAAAAAGAAGGAGTGGGAAATGACATGAGATCACTGTGAATCAAATCGAAGGGTGCCAAAGCACGAGGGGCTCGTCCCTTCGGAAAGGGATCTTTGTGATGCTTGCCAAGCACACAACCATGACAAACACCATCAGTGCAGGAAATCTATGGGAGCCCAAGAACAAGTGCCTATGTACTCATCTACTGAAGATATCTATAATTGACATGGCCCAAGAGCTCATGCCAAAGCTTACTCACTAAATCTGTATGTGCTATAAGAGATGAACCAACACCTACAAAGGGATCAAATCCATCAAATCTGTATAGGTGAGAAGCAGTATCAACACTCCCAGTAGCAACAACTAAATCAGAATCATGGAGGTCCTGGATGGTGCATGAGCACCCTTCAAAGGGCTCCCACCATTTGTTTTGTTTGTGCTCTTGCTTCTCTATGAAGCCATTGTATATAAAATAAAGAGCCATGTGCTCATTGGTCCTAGTTAGGGTCCTAGTTGAGGTCTTAGGGTCATGAGTCAAAATTGAGGATTTATTGGAAATAGAGGGTATGTATGCCTTTGAGGTGTTTAGGGGTCCTTTTTAGCATGGCGGTGTCCTTCGGTTAGCCCAATATGGGTCTAGGAGTCAAGAAAAGCAACATTGAGAAAGTTGCTCAAAAGTTGCTAAAGTTGCATGACAACTTTTAAAAGTTGTCAAGCAAATTTTCCACCTAGAGGTCAAAATATTTGGTTTAAGCGTGGAAAACCCTAATATGGGCACATAGACTGAGGAGAGGGTAGTATAATTAGTTACAAACCCTAAGATAATGGGTTGGATGTCAGATATTGTATGCCCCAAGAAAAGTGACTTGACTGTGATTGGGATTTTGTTGCCAGTCGGCACAAATGGAGTAAAGGAAGAATGTTAATGGATTGATTGTCATGCAAAACTATGTGGAGTGTCTTGTATGGTGTATTTAATTTCATTGTGAGCAATTATATTAGGTTTTTTTTTGTACATTGAGTGTGTTTGTAAATAGTTTGTAACCTTGCTTCTCACTGTCTAGTTTTGGACTGGTTTGAATAAATGGGTTCATAACTCCATTCCCCATTGTGGAATCACCATGAAACCATGGGGAATGAGAGTATAGACCCTGTACTATAGTTCAATGTAAGAAGGGCCCTTGAAAATGCAAGGAGGCCATTTGAAGACCCACTCCTAGGCGAGACTGGACAATGCCCGGGTAGGAAGGGTTAAGTTGCAAAGGTCTTGGAGAGCAAGGTAGGTCAGAGGAGGAGGAACCCTTTGGAGGAGTTGTAGAGGGGTGAGTGAAGCACCATTGGGGTGAAGGAGGAGCTTCCACCAATCCAAACAAGGTGGAAAGAACATCAAACCTACATTGTGACCCTGGCAGGCCTAAAAACCCTCTTAAAAACCCTTAAAAACCTTAAAATCCACCAAGGGTAGTGTATGGATACTTGGGGGCCCAAAACTAGAAAAATCCTTGAGTACTTGCCAAATGAATAGCAGGTCTTTTAGGATAGGATCAAAGAGCATAGACTAGGCTAGTCTATCCCAAACCCCATCCCATCAGATTGGTATCAGAGCAAGTAAAAGGTTTGGTGGACCATGTATGTCTTTGTATTCTAGTGAATCAGTAGGGGAAAGCACAATGGTCATTAATGCAAAGCTAGCTAGGGAGGTAGAAGAGGAGAAGGAGAAGAATAGTCTCCTTGAAGAAGCTATGAGCGAGATAAGGGATAAGCTGCAGGAAGTGGTAGATCAGAGGACACAAGGACCTTGGGATGAAGACACCAAGGATAAAGGAAAGAAAACTATAGAAATAGATGACATTATACCTGAACCAGATCCCTTATTCAATGAAGAACCTTTTGTAAAGGCTATTAAGGCTTTGAACACAAAAGCTTTTGAAGGATTGCCACATTTCAATGGAAGGATGGACATTGACACTGTCATGGAATGGATTAAGGGTATGGAGAACCACTTTAAGTGTGAGGGGGTGACAGAGGCTCAAAAGGTTAAGGTTTCCAAATCAAGACTAAGGGGAGCAGCTTTGACATGGTGGAAGTACTTGCAAGAAGAGAGAGTTAGCATGGGGAAGCTACCTATTGCTAATTGGAAGGCCATGGTGAGTAAGATCAAGGAGAACTACTTACCAGAGGATTATGAAGTTCAACTTCATAAGAAGAGATAGGGATTGAAGAAAAAAGACCTTGATGTGACCTCCTACACTGAAGAATTTTAAAAACTTTGTCTGAGATCCAAAGTCCAAGAAGATGAATCTATCAAGTTGGCTAGGTATCTAAGTGGCCTAAAGTGGAACATTCAAGAGGAGATAAGCCTATGGACTCCTACCATTGTCCAAAAATGTCATCAGCTTGCTGCCAAGGTGGAAGAGAGGAACAAGAGGAAAGGAGACTCCAATAACAGGGGTAGAGGCAGAGGTAGAGATCAAGTGAATCACCGAGGTGGTTACCAAAGCAAGACAAATGAGCAAAGGAACCAAGGAGAAGCCAAGTTGACTGAACATGGCAGTGAAACCAATCTCAGAGGAGGCCATTCTAGAGGAAGAGGGGCATAAGGGGGTCAAAGTAGAGGTAGAGGTACTGGTAGGGGTAACTCCTACTTTGCAACCATGAAATGTTACAATTGTGGGCAATTGGGACACCTGGCTTATAGATGCCCTGACAAGCCTACATCATCAAACAGTGGAAAGAGGGTTTCTTATGCACATGAAGACTCTTCAAGAAGAAAGACACTTGAGGTGGACCATATTAAATCAGAGATTGGAGAAAATTTGATGTTTAATAGGGTCTTGATAAGACAGCCAGTGAAGAATGAACCTAAGCATAGGAGAGCATTGTTTAGGGTGAGATGCAAGATTATTGGTAAAATTTGCAAGGTGATAGTTGATTCAGGGTCAACTGACAATATAATATCAGAGGAGGCAGTCAAGAAGTTGAAACTCACAAGGATACCCCACACTAGCCCATACAAGGTGACATGGTTGAATTATGAGTAGAGTGTGCTTGTCAATGAACAGACTTGGGTAAAGTTCTCTATTGGAGGATACAAGGATAAAATCCTCTGTGATGTGTTACCCATGGATGCCTGTCACCTACTACTAGGTAGACCCTAGCAATTTCATAGGAAGGTGATCTATGATGGAGAGGAGAACTCCATTTCCTTTAAGAAGGATAGAAAGACCTTCAAGATTCAGTCTGTAGACACCTAAAATTGTCCAGTCTAATTAAATAAATATTTTATTTATTTAATTATCTAAGCTTAATTCTTCTATTAATTAAATAAATCTTTATTTATTTAATTAATTCATTTATCCTCTTCTAGCCTTGTTTCTCATTTAAATAAATACATTTATTTATTTAAATTATCCTTTTCCTAAATTAAATAAATATTTTATTTATTTAATTGATCTCACTTCTTCTATTAATTAAATAAATCTTTATTTATTTAATTAATTCATTAGCCTTTTCTACCCATGACACATGTCATTCATCTCTTAATTCCTACACTACCTACCCCCTTTCATTATTTTATTATTTTCTCTACCTACCCTCTAATCATAGCCGACCTCCTTTTACACCTCTCAATCTTGTCCCTCCATTTTATATTGTGTCTTCTATATAAGGAGATGCCTCCTTCATTATCAAACCCTAATCAATCATCTTAATGACTTGACTACACTACGATCCTACTTGCAACCACATTTCGTTCTTTGTTGAGCTCTTGTGCACATAGAATCTGAGAGCAAATATATCAAGCAAGATCAATGGAGATCCAAACCCTATTGGACATGTGATGGTATAATCTTTGTGATTTCATTTGATTTGCATTGTCTTAGGTAATCTTCATATGTTATGATGGATCTTTGTTGTTGTTAGGCTAGGGTTTTGTGGTTGAACTCATTTAGCCTTTCAATATTGTTATTATTGTTATCCATTTTCACCATAAACATTTTGGCACGCCCAGTGGGACTCTTGTCCCTTTTGCATTTAACATCCTTGTTGCAGATTTTGTGTTTTGAAGTTGCAGATCTGACATTTTTGGCAACATTTTGATATTTTTGCATCTGTGTACTTTCGGATCACGTTTTTGACTTTCTGGCGCGTCTGCAACATCAGGAATCGCGTCTGTGTTATCAACAGTATTTTATTTTGCAGGTTTCAAAAACCACGTTTGTGTTTTAAAGTCACATCTACGGTGTTTTTAGATGCATCTGTGTCCATAAATCACATATACATTCTGGAGCCGCGTCTGTGTCGCACAGAACTGCGTCTGCGTCAGGAAGCTGCATCTGTGTTGAGGGTAGTCGCGTCTATGTTCACCGATTTCAAATTTTGGGTTTATTGATTCGGTTTTGGGTTTTGCATTTAATGTTTTAGATCTATTTTAGTTTGAGCTAACATTTTTAGATCTAGCTAATGAAATTGGTGCAGCTTGTCTTGAAAGCAAAATTGTTTTGTTGAAGGCCCCTATTTTCACAAAGTCTTTTGGGTTTAAAATTTACCTAACTTGTGTGCTTGCAGGAAGGGGTGATTATTTGAAACAATCCAAACTACTAACAAATCTTTGGCGCAGGTCCTTGGCAAGGGTTTTTTGAATTTTTATTGTGTGCTTTGTTTTCAATATACTAGCAAACACTTCAATTGGTGCACTAAAATTGAACCATAGTCTTTTATGTCTTGAGCAATAGGCTCTTTTTGTTTAATCTTTAGAGGGCTTGTCTTCTCGTGTGGTCATTAGGACTACTAGTGAGAAGAGAATGACCCAAGTGGTAGCGAGGAAAACCCACCTCTTTTGAACCACTATAAATTACTGTATTCATGGTGAAAACTATGAATAATGTGTGCTGATTAGTTCATACCAACACTATGTCTCCCCATAAACCTATTTGATCAAATTTATTTGATCAGTTGTAGGGCATAACCCCTACCAACTGGGAGCCTTTTGTATTTACAGAGCTGAAAGTGTCACATGTATGGCCACACGAGCGGATGCCCTTACTAGCACCTTTTTGTTTTAGAAGCCCAAATCCTTCTAGTTGTTGGGGTAGGAGGTCGGACCTCTGGTAGCGGTCCACACACATACAATTTCTAGTAGAGATACAAAGTTCACCACGGGGAGTTTTTGTGGGGACCGATGCTTGGCTAACCCGAGAAGTGAGTGCCGAAGGTGGAGCCAGTGAGGTCAAGCATCTAAGTATCTGCTCTAAATAGCATAGCCTCGAGGGTAAAACCTCATGGGGGATCAACAACTATTATCTTGGCCAGCCATAAGAATTGTGCTTGACTTATTTTAAACACTCAAAACATTCAAGACCAAACAAAAAAACATTGTGTCTTTTGTGTCTTCAAGTGCATGCAAAACATTTTTACATCAAACAACACACTTTTTTTTTGGACTCATTTTGGAGTCTAAACACTTTGCAAAAATCTCAGAAACGCATCTATGTCTAACATAATAGTGTCTGTGTTGTATAATCACATCTGTGAAGGTCAGAAACGCGTCTGTGCTCTCAGAATCAATAGTGCATTTTGCAAAAATATCATAAGCGCGTCTGTGTTGAATAGAACCACGTCTATGTTAGGAAATCGCGTCTGTGAAGTATACAGGCGCGTCTGTGATCAAAATTGAAACAAAAAAAAAAATTGTTACAGTCCAGCAAACAAACACAGTCAGTTTCGGAATTCTTGAGCTTCCTAGGTTATTCCTCCAGGTTTCATTTAGCATTCAACCTATCTTTGGGTCTCACACGATCCATCATTGCTTCACATCTCACTTTACATTCACAATTGTCTAAACTTGAGTCAAAAGGTCACTTGCTTGTCCTCATCATACTTTGTCAACACACTACATACAACAACATTTTGCTAAGTGGTCCCTCATCAAGGTCTATCACCTTTGGGTCTCATTTGGTCTTACTTAGAGTCAAGGTCAACTTACCTCATCAAGAGAAACTATCCTCTCTTTGGAATTCACACCTACTCTACTACATACATACTTGGTCTTACACTTTGGACATTGCAAGTACACCTCAGATTCATTTACATTCCATCCAATTCTTGGTCTTCCATACTTTTTCCATTTTCATCTAGTCTCACACATCTTGGTTAATACCTAGTTCATGGTTGAAACCCGTCTTCAAAAATATAGGAGAGAAACTAAAGAAGCTCAAGAGTCTGCAAACATGAGTGTTTATGAGTATGATAATGATGTCTTTTTCAATACTGATCATAACACATTACCTGACATGGATGCCTATAGAAACATTCCAAATGTTGAGAACATGGGCACCACAAACAACAATGATACACATAATGACAATATGGACAACTTTTCAGTACATTCAGTAGATGTGGAAGAATCCAATATGAATCCCCATTTCAATCGATTGGTTGAGGAAATAATGAGGAGGGATAGAAAATACTTCTTACAAATGATGGCACAAAGTGGAGCCAAGATACCTCATGATTTTGACATGTCTCAAATAATGGAAAATTGACCTTTGCAACAACCTCACTCCAACATGGATCAAAGGAGGCCTAATAGTGGAGGAAATAGAGGACCATATATGGTACCTGAATTACCATCATCTTTGCTTCAAAAACCAGAGGTCCCACATACACATAGTTAAGCATATGATACTCACATTCGCAGACCATTATGGAAGTCTTATGCAGAAAGATATGCTCAATCACATACTCAGGATAAAGATCAACCACCAAAATAATTGGATATTCAAAGGCATGCTCAAAATTTGGACACAAGGAAACCCCGTGTCAAATTTGGGGGCAACACATTAGAACATGACATGCCTGTAGAGTATGGTATACATGCACAAAATGGATATGGTGTTCCTCAACATGAATCTATACCAAGTGGTCCATATACGTAGCATCATTATAGACCTCCTCCATATGAACATGTGTATGATCAATATGATCCATATATGCAACATGCTCCTCCTCCAATTGGTGCCTCAAGCATGGGGTATGGTCCAAGAAGTCGATCTCCACCTAAGAGAAATTTGGAACAACAAATCAGGGACTTACAAAAGAAAATGGAGGACATAAATACACCAAAACCAACATACACAATGAGAAACATATGTCCTTATCCATTTGACAAGAGCATTCCAATGCCTCCTTTTCCTACACACTTTGTGACGCCTAAATTTGATAAGTATAGAGGAAAAGGGGATCCTAAGGCACACATAAGATAGTTTTTCACAGCTTGCATTGAGGTAGCTTCAGAAGAGACATATTTGATGAGATTATTCCCACAGAGCCTAGGCGATCAAGCTATGGAATGGTTCTCCCAACTCCCACCTGGTATTAAGTCATGGGGTGACTTAGCAAAGGCATTTATTCAACATTTCTCCTACAATATAGAGATAGACATATCAGTCACTACTTTGTGCAACACCAAGCAAAAAGAGGCAGAGTCTTTTGCATCATTTTTACAAAGATGGAGAAATCTAGCCAGTAGATGCTCTTGTGAAATTCCACAAAAACAAATGGTAGAAATGTTCACCCAAAATGTTAACAAAGAGATTGGTTATGACTTAAGGAAAGCTTGTTTTTCCACCTTCAAGGACATCATTGAAAAGGGCTTAGCAATAGAGAAGGTCCTAATTGAACATGGAGTCATTAAGATATTCAAGGAAAACAAAGATGACTTCTAAGGAAAAGACAAGCAAAGATTTTGGAATAAAAACAAGAACACAATCAATGATGGTGTTTTTGATGCCAATACAGTGCAACCCAAATTCATCTTTTCGGGATCAAGTTCTACAAACAATCAAGTGAATACTCAAACAACTTCCAGATCACAAAGGAAGTACACTCCATTGGGAGAACCACTTGAGTCAGTTTTCAAGAAGCTAGTGGCAAACAAGGTAATCACAGTTCCAGATTTTCCTCCATATGAACCAAAGGTTAAGCCAAATTGGTGGAATGATGATGAATATTGTGAATTTCATAAGAGCAAGGGTCATAAGATAGGAAATTGTCATCAACTGAAGAACATCATACAAGATCTCATTGATAGAGGTGACATTGAAATTAAAGGACATTCATCCAATCAAGAACATGAGAAGTTTAAGGAACCATTCCCAAAACATGACAAAGGAAAAGCTAAAGCCACAAATGATCAAACCAACTATACCAGAGCATCCTACAACTATGATTCAACCATCAATCACATCTCGATGGACAATTATGTCTCTACTATTATCATCAAGGACAAAAACCCTGGGAATTCTACCCAGAGACCTAAGATTGTCTTAAAAGGTGTTGGATCTTCTTCCGAACCTACCTCTGAATGTCATGTTACAACCCATCGAGGTAAAATCACTTTGCAAGGTGCTCCAGCCAAGAACACCACTTCTTCATCAACTAAGCCTGAGTACGACCTTGTAGAACAATTAGGGAAGACACCCGTGCTCATCTCCATACTTGAACTCTTGCGCATATCCCCCACACATAAATCCATTCTTGACAAAATCTTGAGAGAAACTATCATTCCTACTGATCTGAACGTGGACCAGTTTCAAGCCATGGTGGGATACCTTTCCATTCCACACTCTCTTACATTCACAGAAGCCGATGACACCTCCGTAAGTTAGCCACATAATGTACCACTACACATTGAAGCCTTCATACACAAACATCGAATAAAACGAGTCTTGATAGATGGAGGAGCAGGTCTAAACATTTGTACATTGACCACTATTAAACAATTGGGATATTTTGACAAAGCTATGAATTCTACAAACAAAATTACTATCAAAGCATATGATGATGAAGAGTGTTCATCCAAGGGTACAGTCACCTTACCTCTCAGAGTTGGGCCAGTTATGAAAGATGTGGTTTGTCAAGTCCTAGATCTTGATCTCACATACAACATACTCTTGGAATGTCCTTGGATTCATGAGATGAGCGCAGTACCATCTACATATCATTGATGTATCAAGTTCCCTCACAATGGAGTTGAAGTGACCGTCAAAGCTGACCCAAATCCATTCATATATTGCAACAATTTGTAACCTCGATCAGAAATAACAATTCCAGCTAATCAAGAATCTATTCCTTCATCAGCATATGTGGATCCAGAATCCTTGAAAGCTTCTACATCCAAACAATCAGAGCTCAAAGAAAAGTTCAAGTTTAAAGACATGGGATGTGGTGAGTATATCTTTTATGTTGATCAACTCCCACTATCTCCTAAGGTATTCAGTCGACAAGAACATACTACAAACAATTTTCAATGCCAAGGAATTGGGTGTGAACCACCTAGTGTTGTGGCTACTAAGTCTGAATGCAAATCTCCTCTCGTGGTGCAAGCAACTCTTGATATCAATAATCCTAAGAGTGGTTCCAACGAAGAATCTATTGAGTGTATCGCCAGCCCTCTTGATAACTCACATAGCTTTACCATATCATCCGCTCATTCCATTTCCACTCCACTTCTAGACTTGGATCAACAAGAATCACAAAAGCCCTTACTCATTGGGGATCAAAAATCAAACTTTGAAAAGAAAAATCTAAAAGTCAAAAATAAAGAAAAGTCCTTTAGTCCATATCAAAATCAAAAGTTATTGGACTCCACAAAAATCAAAGTCAAGGATAAAAATCCTATGAAAGAAAAAGAACAAGATTTGATCTCCCCTAATACCAAAATAACTGGGGGCAAAAGTTCTAAAATTTCAAGCCAAAAAGCATACTTGTTGATCCTAAGTCTCCATCATGCTATCCTACTTTCACTTCTTTTCACAATCATAAGCCTTCATCACTCATCTACTTTGTCCACACATCCTTTCCCTTATGGCGATACATCATGGACCTTTAATGGAACTTCCTCAAAGGACTTTGTTATCAAGGATGCCCAAACTTCTTTAGGTGACACACATATGGGACTATGTAGGCCACACACTCTATCTCAGTTCCTTTATCAAGGAAGATAGTCACTCGAGCTACACATCATTTAGTCAAGAAACAATGTAGTTACAATCATAAGGTTAAGCCTCACATATTTGAGGTAGGGGACTTAGTTATCAGAGAAAATCCTAAAAATCAATAAGACAAAGAGAAGAAGGGCAAGTTCGAACCAAATTGGCTTGGTCCTTACATCATCATAGCAACATATGGATCTGGGGCATATGAGCTCTCAACTATAGAAGGTGAACCTTTGGAGGATCCTATCAATAGCATGCACCTTCGCAAGTTTTGCACATAGCTCTTCAGAGTATCCTAATTCAAAAAAAATACAAAAAAATTCAAAATTTTCAAAAATACAAAAAAAAATTTTAAAAACAAAAAAATCATTACTTGGTGAAAACCTAGCAAACAGGCACCTTGTGACAACAAAAAAAATCAAAAAAATCAAAAAAGTAAAGAAAAATATTTCGTCCAACGGTGAAAACCACTTTGGTGGCGCCCTGGGCAAGTACCATGGTGAAAACTGGGTCACCAGCGCCATGCGTAGAGACATTGCTCCTCCCTCCTTCGGGATTCTCTTTCATCACTTCACTTTGCACACACTCACAACCTATTCATCCATAATAAACTTACCCATTCCCATCATGGCTTGTTATTGACCTACCTGAGATTGGTTAGCCATTCATAATAAACCTCCCTTTTCACCTCCATTTCCATCCATAAAAAATCAGCTCCTATCTGTGGCTAAGGCAAATCCTACGTCTAGTGATGGGTGTGGAACTGAGAACATCACATGTTTGGAGGAGTACAGTTTCTTCCAGCTTCCTTTAGTCTATCCACACACATTCTGCAATAAAGTAGCATTTACATCACAGATCCGCAATAAAGTTTCATCTTCTCCGCACTAAAGTAGCAGTTTCATGGATTCAGTCAGTTTCAGATGAGACACAGCAGCAACAATGGGCTTCAACAAATCAAATCTTTCAATAGACTCAGACAACATATGGTTCAGTGCTATCTATCCTTTCCGTGAAAGTAAACATTGTAACCACAATCAAATAAGACTTATACAAGTGACAAGAGACACTAAACTTGAGGACTATAGTGGATGTTGGTGTCGAGTCTTGGTTTTCTTTTGATTTCATCTTTTTTGGTGACATGTCTTTTAGCTTTTCCGGGATGTCTCTGACTAGAGATTCTATCTCCAGGATGTCTTTGACTAGAAAGGAGAGGATGGGGTATCATCACCTATTTGTATTTGTTGTCTACAGATTGTCTCTTAGTAATGCTATGACTTGTCCAAGGATATGAGGACACTATGAGTCTAGTGTGAACTGGGGCATTCCTTGTTTGTGACTGTCTTATCTCCATGCAAATAGGTACAATGACTTTCTGGGTCTAACATATGCCTCGATTGTCATAACCTACTTGCCATAATAAAGCTCAATGATGATAAAGCAAAAGAAGCTCTTTCACTTTCATATCTTCTATCTTCTATCCCCTTTCTTGATTGACTTCCATCATCCTTCTCAAGTCCGTGTAGCCTGCTATCATATGACTGAGTATAATGACACACCAAAAAAAAAAACATTTGCATTTCATGTAGTTTCACCTACATTACCGCATATAAGCATTTCATACATACATATAGATATCACAATTGCATCACATCCTACACACAACACCTGTTAGCACAATTTACATTTGCATTATCATATTCATGTGCATTACATACATTCACATTTACATTTGCATACACATAAAAGAACAAAAATATTGCATTGCATCATGTACATATTTGCATCCATATCATAAGTATTACATAAAGAACATCTCATCACATAGGTACACATGCATATAGTTACCGCAAAGATGAATCAACTCATATATATATAAAGTGTCATGATACAATGATGTCAAAATCATATGGCTACAATCACCTGAAGGTGTCTACATCATCATACAAAAATGATACAATATTGATACATAGGGAGCCCTCTACGGCTATGATGAACTCCCTCCCTCGGAGCCACCTGGCCTCAATGGAATCTGAGCCCTGAAGGACCCGCCCCAGGATCATCCCTCATGTCCCCTCTATCTGGTGGTGGTGGAGGACCCATAACCCCACCACTAGATGCCTGTCTCCTCCGGCTCCCTCCCATAGTTGTCGCTGTCCGTGATGGTCTATGGAAGCTCCTCACCCACTGATCCACTGGCACTGCACCATAATAGAGATCCCACCAGTAGGCAATCTCCTCCCCTGCCCATAGAACATAGGCATATCCAGCCCCTATGTCCTCTACTACCTACCTCCCAGCCCTCAGTGCGGTCTTAGCCTCTGTGTAGCACTGAATGGCCTAGTCCCGCTCCCGCTCAGTATCTCTGAGCCACCTCCTGAGTCTTTCCCTCTCCCTCTCTAGGTCTTGGATCTCATCTGCCTGTCTCTGGCAGATCTCCCTCAGCTTCGTCAACTCATCCTCCTCTACCTTGGCCCCCTGTAGCTCTGCCTGTGGCTCCCCCTGTACGGGTGCCTGCCCCTATGCCTATACCTGTACTGGTGCCTGTCCCTGTCCCTGTACCTGCACCTATCTGGGACCTTGTGCTTCTAGCACCTATAGCGGTAATCCACCATGACCTCTCACCACCCGCGCCTACCTATCCTCTCCACCCTCCCTCCATGGTGCAACCCTCCTCTCTCCAACTGCTCCCCTCCTCCTCCGTCGGCCTCTACCCCCATCATCTCCATCATCATCCCCATCCCCACCTCCATCTCCATCTAGTAGCTCCCCTAGATCCATCAAGCGTGGGAATGGATGCTCGGCCTAGTATGTTGTGTACTCGGCATCCATGCCGACATCCTCAATCTTTGGCCACATGTCCCAGGGTAGGGGCATCATCTCTACTAGCTATGTCACAGCCTGATCATATGATAATAGAGGCCCAAATTGTGCCTAATCTCTGACAGTTCGTGCATACATGCCTGAACCCTGTGGCATCCGTTGGATCTTGCCGAATTGCCTGCCCACCCTATCTACTAGCTGCCTCTCCAGTACATAGGGCATCCACCCAATCAGATACCTGCTCTAGAAGGTGTAGGGAAGCTTTACTGCATCGTCCTCCCACTGCTCACATCCCAGGTATGGTCTCCATATCACCATATTGATGTCGTCAATCACCCGTCGCTAGTGCTCTAACCTGCCAATCTGTGGCTGTGACGTGATCATGTCATACAAGTGTACAAAACTACTTCTATGACCTCTACCCCTAAAATGTATTGGTCCCATCACTGGCAGATGCTCATAGGCCCACACCTGTAACAATGTCACCCCGTAGCCCAATCCCACTAAACTGTGGTACACAAACTGATGCAACTCATAGTACCCGTAGCCCAATCCCACTAAACTATGGTACACAAACTGATGCAACTCATAGTACAAGTGTGCTAGCACACACAGTCCCAAGGCATATCTAGTGTGCTGTGTCACCAATGTCTCCAATGCACCTCCCCAGCCCATAGCCAACCCTTTTGTCGCTCTATCAGGACACAAGAACCCACTGATCGCTCCTCCTATCACTGCTGGCAGCACTAATCCTGTAGCTATCATCATGTCCCATGCCACATGTCTTGCCCTCATCTCCAGTCCTGGGTCCCGGAACACTCGTCTCAGGGCCTCTCTGTCTCCATCTCAATCATAGGGAATCAAATCCCCATCGATCGGTATCTGCAGAATCCTGTATACATCCTCTAGGGTGACTGTCATCTCACCCATCGATAAATGAAACGTACATGTCTCGAAGTGCCACCTCTCCGCCAGTGCAGTTAGCAGTCCCATATTCACCTGAAACTCAGGCACATACAGAATATGTCTCAGACCCATAGCCTCGATCGCAGCTCAGTCCTCAAATGTCAGCTCAGGTCACAATCTCTGCATCGATGGGAATCTCTCCCGTGACTCCAACATCAGCAAATACTCCTGCAATCAAGAAAATCAATCATGTCAGTCATCGTGGCATTCACTGTTCATCACAAAATGCTACTTTTTATCTAAGTGCATATGGTATTCTATTCTAGTGACACTCACTGTTCATCACAAAGTGTTGCTATCTATCCTAGTGACACTCACTGTTCATCACAAAGTGTTGCTATCTATCCTAGTGGTACTCCTTGTTCATCACAAAGTACTACGTGTTTGGCACTCCCTGTTCATCACAAAGTGCTACTCACATTTGCACTCCCTGTTCATCACAAAGTGCTCCTCACATTTGCACTCACTGTTCATCACAAAGTGTTGTTCATATTTTAGTACTCCCTGTTCATCACAAAGTACTCTATCTTGGTACTCACTGTTCATCACAAAGTGCCTTGATCTATTATAGTCTTCCCTAGAGGACCTGCTTGAGTGTATCCTCTCAGCAGCTTATCCAATCGACAGCATATGTTCATCATAGAACTGTCGATTTGACCTAGAAGACACAAATTCCCATTTTTTGGACACAAACGTGCTTTCCTGACATAAACACGCTCAAAGACTGCATAAACGCGCCTGTTTTACACAGACGTGACTGACAAACACAGACGTGCCTATGCTCTGCATAGATGTGCTTGGGAAACACAAATGTGCCTTCTTGGCATAAACGCGCCTACAAATCACAGATGTGGCTGCATTTGGCACAGATGCGTTTTCCATTATAGACACGCCTAGCACAAACACAGACGCGCCTAGCGAACATGGACGCGCCTAGCACCAACGCAGATGTGCCTAGACTTTTTTTGACATTTTTGGACCCTAACCTAAAGTGCATTTATTGCCCTATCTACCATGCATTAATGACAACAATAAATGTAGCAAAGTACAAGGAGGTTTTGTGGTACTTACCAGCTCTCCTGCCTCTGCTGGCCTCTGAAATCGATGAATGCAGTCGAATCTATGAACCAAGGCCATCACTGCTGACTGTTGCTGCTCTATTTTCGCTCTGCACTCTACTCTCATGGATGTGTAGATGACAATGAGGATGTATTTTCCCCCGTGGTCTATCTTATAGTCTACCCTAGCCCTAGCCCTAGCCCTAGTCTCCTGTGTCAGTCTTCGTTATCCCGTGACTTTGTCACTTTATCTAGTCAGTCCATTCTAGCCTTTCTTTCTTATCGAGAGATTGTCTGCAATATTTTCACATATTTTCATCCAATCTCTCGAGGGGGCATATCATTCCCATCTTGGGGCAACATTGTATCAGTTCATCTTATCTTCTTTAAAACAACACGACTAGCTACATTGTCTCAAAGAGGGGCAAAATGTAGACACCTAAAATTGTCCAGTCTAATTAAATAAATATTTTATTTATTTAATTATCTAAGCTTAATTCTTCTATTAATTAAATAAATCTTTATTTATTTAATTAATTCATTTATCCTCTTCTAGCCTTGTTTCTCATTTAAATAAATACATTTATTTATTTAAATTATCCTTTTCCTAAATTAAATAAATATTTTATTTATTTAATTGATCTCACTTCTTCTATTAATTAAATAAATATTTATTTATTTAATTAATTCATTAGCCTTTTCTACCCATGACACATGTCATTCATCTCTTAATTCCTACACTACCTACCCCCTTTCATTATTTTATTATTTTCTCTACCTACCCTCTACTCATAGCCAACCTCCTTTTACACCTCTCAATCTTGTCCCTCCATTTTATATTGTGTCTTCTATATAAGGAGATGCCTCCTTCATTATCAAACCCTAATCAATCATCTTAATGACTTGACTACACTACGATCCTACTTGCAACCACATTCCGTTCTTTGTTGAGCTCTTGTGCACATAAAATCTGAGAGCAAATATATCAAGCAAGATCAATGGAGATCCAAACCCTATTGGACATGTGATGGTATAATCTTTGTGATTTCATTTGATTTGCATTGTCTTAGGTAATCTTCATATGTTATGGTGGATCTTTGTTGTTGTTAGGCTAGGGTTTTGTGGTTGAATTCATTTAACCTTTCAAGATTGTTATTATTGTTATCCATTTTCACCATAAACACAGTCTTTGACAGAGAATGAAGAGGGAAATTCAAGAACACCTAGTGTCTTATTGGCTACTGGTAAAGAGTTCTTACGCTTGCTACATGAGGAGGAGATAATGAAGTGTGTCATCTTTGTGAAGCCAAAGGAGGGAGAAGACAAGTTGCAGATAGAGGTACCCAAGGAGGTGAACAAATGCTGCAAAAGTATAAGGACATAGTGAGTGATGGAGCACCTACAACACTCCCACCAAGAAGGTCTATAAGCCATCAAATAGACTTTGCTCCTGGTGCATCCCTACCTAATAAAGCTGCATATAAGCTCACACCTGATCAAACCAAGGAGGTAGCAAGGCAAGTGCAGGAGTTATTGGAACAAGGACTTATCAAGAAGAGCATCAGCCCATGTGCAGTTCCGGTAGTGCTAGCATCCAAAAAAGGGGGTAAGTGGAGACTATGTACCGACTCAAGGGCAATCAATAGGATCACCATAAGGTACAGATTTCCTATTCCTAGAATAGAGGATCTAATGGACTGTTTAGCGGGTGCTATGTACTTCACCAAATTGGACCTTAAGAGTGGTTATCATCAAAATAGGATTAAGGAAGGAGATGAGTGGAAGACTACTTTCAAGACCACAGAGGGATTGTATGAATGGCTTGTGATGCCATTTGGACTCACCAATTCCCCAAGCACCTTCATGAGGTTGATGAATGAGGTGTTAAAAGACTTCACCGGCAGGTTTGTGGTGGTGTACCTAGATGACATTCTCATCTATAACAGAACCAAAGAGGAGCACCTTGAGCATTTGAGGTTAGTCTTAGAAAGGTTACATGAGGAGAAGTTATCCATCAACCTAGAGAAGTGTGACTTCTTGAAGCAAGAGCTGGTCTACTTAGGATTTGTGGTGTCTAAGGGAACCTTGAAGATGGATCCAAGCAAAGTGGAGGCAATCTTGAAATGGCCTGCACCTAGAACAGGGACTGAAGTTAGGAGTTTCCATGGTTTAGCCCAATTCTATAGAAATTTTATGAGGAACTTCAATGGCATATGTGCACCAGTCCTTGACACCATAAAAGGAGGCCTTAAAACTAAGTTTAAATGGACTAAGCAGGCTAACAAAGCATTTCAATTGTTGAAGCAAGAAGTAGCCACAAAACCTATCCTACTCCTACCTACTTTTGATAATCTATTCACATTGGAGTGTGATGCAAGTGGAATTGCAGTAGGAGGTGTATTGAGTCAAGAAGGAAGACCTATGGCATTTTTCAATGAGAAGCTTAATGAGGCAAAGAAGAAGTACTCAGCCTATGACCTAGAGTTGTATGCATTAGTGCAGTCTCTTAAAAAATGGAGGCATTACCTTCTCCCAAAGGAATTTGTGGTGTTCACAGACAACCAGGGATTGAGTTACATTAACACTCAAGAGAAGCTTAGCAATAGACATCTGAAATGGATGGAATGCCTCCAATCCTTCACCTTCACCATCAAGCATAAGAAGGGGCAACTCAACAAGGTGGCAGATGCCTTAAGCAGGAAGTTGTTGATAGTTCAAGAACTACAGTTGCAAAGCATAGGAATAGAAGGTTTCAAGGACCTCTATGAAGGAGATGAAGACTTCTCATCAGCTTACAAGGTTTGCAAGGAGTTTGAGAACCATTTCCATGGTGAGTATGCAGATTACACTCTCCAAAATGGTCTCTTGTTCAAAGGTAATCAGTTATGTGTGCCTAGAGGATCCATGAGGGAAAACCTCATCCAAGAGAAACACAATGATAGTTTAAGTGGACACTTTAGAGTCAACAAAACCTTGGATCTAGTACAGAGGTACTACTATTGGCCAAAGTTGCCAAGAGATGTGAAGAGGTATGTGGAGCAATGTGGTGTGTGTCAAAGAGCAAAAGGAGGGTCAAGCAATGCTGGTCTCTATCAACTATTACCAGTCCCAAATAGGCCTTGGGAATGCATAAGCATGGACTTTGTAGTAGGAATTCCCAAGTCAAAGACAGGTATGGACAACATCTATGTGGTAGTAGATAGATTTTCCAAGATGAGCCATTTCATTCCATCTAAAACTACACATGATGCAAGCTATGTTGCACATCTCTTCTTTAAGGAGATTGTTAGGATTCATGGACTACCTTTAAGCATTGTTTCAGACAGGGACAGCAAGTTCATGGGTCATTTTTGGCAAACATTATGGAGGAGACTAGGACCTAATCTCTCATTTAGCTCAGCTTACCATCCACAAACTGATGGTTAAACTGAAGTCATCAATAGGGTGTTAGGCAATTTATTGAGGTGTTTAACTAAGGAGTATGGACAGACATGGGACCTAATCATTACTCAAGTAGAGTATGCATATAATGACAATGTGAATAGGACCATTGGAAAGAGTCCATTTGAGGTTGTCTATGGTAGACATCCAAGAGGAGTGTGTGAACTCAGGGAACTTGGTTCCATGGAGATGAAGAGTGGGCGAGGAGAGGAATTCACTCAAACCATCAAGGAAGTCCAAGAGTAGGTAAAGAAAGCCATCCTTGAATCCACTCAAAAAATGAAAGCCAAAATGGATGAGAAAAGGAGAGAGGTTCAGTTCAAGGTGGGTGACTTTGTGATGGTCCATTTGAGCAAAGTTAGGATGCAAAGTGGTAAGCCTACAAAATTGAAAATGAAGAGGGTAGGACCTTGTAAAATTCTAGCAAAATATGGTGAGAATGCCTATAAGGTTGATCTTCCTTCAGACTTAGCCATTTCACTAGTCTTCGATGTAGCTGATCTGATCATGTACAAGGGTGAGATAGCAGGGCAGACTGAGAACCAAGCCAAGGTACTACAAGACTTGGATGTGAATGCCTTACCCCAAGTGAAGCAACCTGTAGCAGAAGAGATCTTGGATTCAAGGGTGAAGAAGTCTACTAGACACCAGGTCTACATGGAGCACTTAGTGAAATGGGCAGATCAACCAGTATTTGAAGCTACTTGGGTGGAGGAGAGCAAGTTCAAGAAGCTTGGCATTGATCCGACTCTTCTCACTCCCCTAATTTCTTAGCTTATTGCAGAGGGGGAGTATGGTGCAAGAGCACCCTTCAAAGGGCTCCCACCATCTATTTTGTTTGTGTTCTTACTTCTGTATGAAGCCATTGTATATAAAATAAAGAGTCATGTGCTCATTGGTCCTAGTTAGGGTCCTAGTTGAGGTCTTAGGGTCATGAGTCAAAATTGTGGATTTATTGGAAATAGAGGGTGTGTGTGTCTTTGAGGTGTTTAGGGGTCCTTTTTAGCATGGCAGAGTCCTTAGGTTAGCCCAATATGGGTCTAGGAGTCAAGAAAAGCAACATTGAGAAAGTTGCTCAAAAGTTGCTAAAGTTGCATGACAACTTTTAAAAGTTGTCAAGCAAATTTTCCACCTAGAGGTCAAAATCTTTAGTTTAAGCATGGACAACCCTAATATGGGCACACAAACTGAGGAGAGAGTAGTATAAGTAGTTACAAACCCTACGATAATGGGTTGGATGTCAGATATTGTATGGCCCAAGAAAAGTGACTTGACTGTGACTGAGATTTTCTTACCAGTCAGCACAAATGGAGTAAAGGAAGAATGTTAATGGATTGATTGTCATGCAAAACTATGTGGAGTGTCTTGTATGGTGTATTTACTTTCATTGTGAGAAATTAGATTAGGTTTTTTTTTGCAAGTTGAGTGTGTTTGTAAATAGTTTGTAACCTTGCTTCTCACTGTCCAGTTTTGGACTGGTTTGAATAAATGGGTTCATAACTCCATTCCCCATTGTGGAATCACCATGAAACCATGGGGAATGATAGTATGGACCTTGTACTATAGTTCAATGTAAGAAGGGCCCTTCAAAATGTAAGGAGTTCATTTGAAGACCCACTCCTAGGTGAGACTAGACAGTGCCCGGGTAGGAAGGGTTAAGTTGCAGAGGTCTTGGAGAGCAACGTAGGTTAGAGGAGGAGGCACCCTTTGGAGGAGTCATAGAGGTGTGAGTGAAGCACCATTAGGGTGAAGGAGGAGCTTACACCAATCCAGAAAAGGTGGCAAGAACATCAAACGTACACTATGACCTTGGCAGGCCTAAAAACCCTTAAAAACCTTAAAATCCACCAAGGGCAGCGTACAGACACTTGGGGGCCCAAACCAGAAAAATATTTGAGTCCTTGATAAATGAATAGAAAGTCTTTTAGGAAGTTTCACAAGCATGTGCATCATTTGCAAGAGGGATCCGTAAAAGTCCGGATAGGAGGCCTAATTGGTCACAATCCTTGTAGCCCTATTTTGTAGGGAAAACACAAAATAATGAAATCGATAAGGGGTTGGAAGCTTGAAACCTCTTGGGGGCACATGAATGGGTGGAAAAACCATGTATTAGACCTGACCTATCCTTGCTAAGACCTAGGAAGGTGTGGAACAAGCATAACCCTTATTGGCCTAAGTAGGGGTTTCTTGAATCTCATGAGTAGGTGAGACCTTAGGAGTAGTTTTACAACTTGTTGGTGGGTGGATTGGGAAAGGTCAAGGGATTCCACAAGAAGGGGAAGTCCTAGAGACCTTAGGGTGTGGTTAGAGCACCTAGTGATCCAAGGAAAGGATCCAAGAGCATAGACTAGGCTAGTCTATCCCAAACCCCATCCCATCACTGAATAACCACATCATGTGGTGAGAACTCAACTGTCTTACCAGAGCCAGAGTGGAAAATCTAATAAATGGATAGGAGGTTCATTAAGATGTTAGGAAAACTAGAACATCCTATAGAGTACCCCCATCTAATGAGACAGAACCTGAACCCAAGACTAAAAGCTGAACTGAGTCACCCACTACAATCTGTGAAGTACCACAAGAGGCAAGAAAAGTAACCAACTACTGAGTGTGAGTCATATGGTGAGAAGCACCAAAATCAAGTATCCATGTGGACCCATAGGTTGAAGCTCAAACAGTAAGAGCATGAAATTTCCCTGTGGAAGGAGAAGATGCCTGAGGTGAGGAGATGTGATGTTGTTGCATGGCTTCCTCTAAAGCCTCTAAATGTTTCCAACACTTGGAAACGGGATGTCCTTCCTTGCCACAAAAACTATAAGTATCTCTTGATTTATTCTTACTCTTGGAGGAAGACTCACCAGACTATGAAGATTTCCCATACTTGGGAGGAAATGGTGGTTTAGATTCAGACTTAGGAGCGGGCTTGGAGGGATTCTCACTACCCGCAGAAGGCTTCTTTGACTTTGGTTTCTGCTTTTGTTTCTCCTTAGAGGACTGAGCAACCAATGCTTTGTTCTTGGATCCTGAAAGCATATCCAGCTGAGAAAGATGAGACTGCTCATGAGACAAACGCTCACAAAAGACATCAAAGGTAGGCATGGTGAAATGATCACCCAAGCCATCCATGGTGGAGTAGAAAGCAAAGGTGAAAAACTAAAAATGACCCCAAATCTTTGAAAGAATCAAATGAATGCACTTTGTGTCTATCTTGATCTTGCCACATACCTAAAGAACAGATCGGGTAGTCTTGAACTTGTTCAAAAAATCTTCAATGGTGGGAAAAGAATCAAGGGACAAAGAAACCAACTCTGCCTCAATCTATAATGCCTGAATCTCATTAACCCTCCCAAAGAGAGAATCCAACTTCAACCACATACCCCAAGGAGTGAGCAACTTATCAAGGTGAAACAAAAGACTATCTGAGACATGCAAGGAGAGAAAACCCATGGCCTCATCCATCTTGTTCTTGTGTTGAAGAAGCTCATAAGGATGCTGCAAGACAGGTTGAATCTCATCCAAACAAGACCACAACCCTCATGCCCTGAGAAGCCTCATGATGCGAGGCTTCCAGGTGTGATAGTTATGTGAAGTCAACGACTCAACTGAAGGATCTGCCATGAGAACAAAAAACTTTGCACCTACACCTGCTTGTTGGTTTTTTTTATTATGTGATCTTTCATAATAGAAAGAAGATGGAGAAGGGTTTGTTTGTTTTGAGAGTTTTGGTGTTCTTGATTTCTGATATAAATGATAGAAAGCGAGAAAAAAAACACCCCCCCACAATAGATAAACCCAAACTCTAGTACATACTGATGAGAAGGAAGTAGTGCATAAGCAAGAAAAATTCAAACTGATATCTCATGTACTTGATGAAAATTCTGAGAAAAAAGATCACAAATATTAATAAAGCATACTGAGAGCTTTCCAATGCCTATTCGTTTTTGAAAAACAGAGTCTGTTTGCACAATCTACAGCCCCAGAAGTGTAGAAAAGAGGCTCGACTTTGACTAAAAAAAAGTACAATCAAATAATAGATTTGGAAAAAAAATCCACCACCACAACATCCATCTCTGAACTAGTTTTTTGATGCCTATTCATTTTCCAAAAACTGACTCCCGATGCCCAAGATATGACCAAAAAATGAACCCCCCCTCAAAAAGGCTAGAGGGTGGAGGTTCGATGGAGGAGCCAGGAGGAGGTGGCATTCTGGTGGTGCTCCAAGGAGGAGCAGCAAAGTGGTGGGTGGTGGAGGAGGAGGCCAAGTGGAGGTGGTGTTGTTGACAGAGGCGGGGTGGTGCTGCTAGTTGGGCGAGGTGATCGACAAGGGCCACAAAGAGCTGTCGGCGAGGGCTGGAGGGCCGATGAGGGCCGACAAGGCCAAAAGACATGGCTGGAGGGGTTGCCGCTAGGGGCCGGGGCTGGCAGGAGCCTGTAGGTGGGCTGGACTAGCAGGGTCAGTCATCGTATGACGGCCGGACTGTCAGTCTGTACCCTACGCAATCCATTAAAAAAACAATTTTTTTTAAAAAAAAACTTGCTCTTAACACCATTTTGTGATTTTTTTTATTTTTTTTTTAAATAAAAAATATGGCCTGCATGCCATAAAAAGGCAAAAAAAAATTGATTATTTTCTCGATTTGCGTGCCAGAGCCGTACAACCTAGTTTTGGAGAAAAAATTCACCCAGATGCTCAAGAGTAAAAAATAGACAAATTTTATATGACTATAGGGGTTTTTGGGCCTTCTGAGCACGATGGTGAGGTCCGTTTAGGCCCAAAGTGCTCAGAAAAAAAAAGTCTATCCCTAAGTACACAAAAAAAATTGTCTGAAACCCCAGATCTGCTTCCAATGCAAAAGTTCTCAAAAACAGGAACAATTAGCTGCAGATCTGAGCTCTAATACCATGTTGGAGTTGAGAAACATAACACCACAGGAGCCTAAAGATCTTTTGCAAGCTAAAACAATCTATTACAAGGAGAAGCAATGAAGCAAAAATAATCTGAAGAACAAAGACACAGGAAAAATATGCTCAAAAGAGGAGAGCTCAATATTCACCAAAAAGTGTAGTGTCATAATAATACACAGAAAAGAAAAATCACCTCTAATAGGTCAAGAAACCCTAAAAGGGAAAAACCTAGGCTTGCACATAATAATTAATAAAAGAATTAATTATTATGCACCTAATGTTAGCTTAAGTGTAAAAAGATAATAGGGAACTTAAAGAATTAAACAAATATTGTTTAATTAATCAAGTAAATACCCAATTACTCTAGCAATATATACATATATACATGTATATATGTATGTAGATATATACATATATATGTATGTATGTATGTATGTACATATATATGTATACACACACACACACACACACACACACACACACACACACACATATATATATATATGTATATATATACATTTATATGTATATATATTTATATGTATATTTATACATATATACATATATACATATATACATACATATATATATACATATCTATACATATATATATATACGTATCTATATGTATATATATATACGTATCTATATGTATATATATGTATATGTATACGTATGTATATGTATACATATATATACATATATATATGTATATATATGTATGTCCCTTCTAGCCAGAGAGAAAAACTTGTCCCTCGTCCCTTCCTTCCAGGCAGATCGAAGTCAGCTCTTCGTTGGGGATATCGTGGTCAGACAGACGTTGGGTAGTAAGATCGCTGGCATCCGTACGTTGACATCCACAAAGAGAAGATAAGAGTAGAGCTAAAATGGTACATACATATATACATATATATACATAGTATACATACATATACATAATATGCATACATACATATATATATGTATATATATATGTATATACATACATATATATATGTATATATATATGTATATACATACATATATATATGTATATACATACATATATATATGTACAGGTATATAGATGTATATGTATATACATGTACACACACACGTATATATAATCCTCCCTATCTTTTATAATTTCTAAAAAAAATTCATGATCTTCAATAGGAAACCTCCACTTTATACATTGCATTCACCTTTTGTACATTGTATTTTGAACTCATTTGAATCTTCTAATTTATCACATAAAATAAACTTCACAAATTGTGTTGTACTTGTAGTAATGACTAGATTTGGATTAATTTTTGCCATGATTTTTTTATATGATTTCAAGTGTAGATGAAATTCAACATGATTTAGACAACAACAAGTTTCACCTACCTTATTTATGCATACAAAGCAAGGACGCAATCTCTCAAACATTCTTTGATAAATCTTCACATCTAAATATTCTTGCTTGAATGCTTCAAATAATTCACTTTGTGTTGTATCTAGAAAATGTTTTGGATGTGTAATTTTTTTACTATCTTCATCTATCATCTGTATAGTATCCCTTCTATTGGAAGAAACATGAGAGTGGTTGGTCCAATAACCAGTGACCTGTCTTTTTACATCTTCAAAAATTATGTCTTTTCTAGGAACCCTACAGATATTTACCCAGTTGTTTTCAATGTGTTCATCTACCATATTTATTTTCCTAATGTATCTTTGATTAGTTCTTCTAGACACCTTCATTAATTGAGAAATTGCGTTAACTTGATTTCTATGAGACAATTTCTTACTACTAATCATAGTCATCAATGCTCTACGTGTAACACTTACATCAACACCTCAACTTGTGATGTCAATACATTTCAATGCTTCTTCCAAATTTTCAATTATAGTTTCTTTTACTAATGTATCAAGTGACCTTTTCTTATTATCAACACCCAACAACTCCAAAACAAGGGTCATTTATGTTTTCCTAAATAACTTAGCAAATAATTGTGCTCTTCCAATAATAGACTTGGTTTCAAAATAATCATCCCACATTTTCTTACAATGTAATTTTAATGTGCTTTCAGGTATCATATCTTCAAATGAAATTTCATTGAAAAGAGTATCTTCATCCATTTCCATCAAATTTTCCATATCAGAGAAAAATTTTGAACTTGACCCTGTACCAATTTCATCTTGTACCTGAGTAGATGTTTCTTGAACATCAACGTATTATTGTTGAGTATGTTTTGTATGACCTTTCATCTTATCGTCCCTTTTACGATCATACAACCTTGAACTAGTCCTCATATTCCTGATTGCAAAAAATATTCAGATCTTCAAATTTTCACTTTGAACCTAAAAACACAAACACATATGTATCATACATAAGAAAAAAATCATAGTTGTGTGATTTCAAGTTATTTTAATTTAGGTTATCTATACATATATATAGTTATCTAACGATGTTAGAGTTAAATCTATAAATAGACTTCATTTGTAAACTATGATAAAAAAGTTAGAGTTACTTTTCCTTGTTCTTAACAAACAAATTATGATTAAATGAAATGTATTTAATTTTGCATTCTTAAACTTTCTACATTGAATAAATAAAATGTATTTCATCCATTTATCATTTGACTTGAACTCCAATTTTTTAAATTTAGAAAATGAAAAAATAAAGTTCAGGAAATAAGAACTAGTTTCTACCAAACATAAGACAAGGAGTAAGAAATTAAGTCTAGTTGGATTCTATATTTGACTATGCAATGTACATGAACATGACAATAACATTAATTGCTTGAAATTTAGTAGCTAATAGAGAGAATTTGAGTTGTATAGGTGAAAAAATTATAATTAAATACTATATACTGTTGAATATAATCAATTTTATTAGTGTATAATATATTTTATAAATTCACTAAAGTTCTTTTAAGTGTTTTTGGATTAGTACAATAGTTAGTATGTAACAATTGAGAAACTTATTTTAATAATATTCTTATTTTTTAATTGGTAATGTTGAAACAAATTTGATCAATCATTTAAATAACATTACTACATCTTTGTGATATTTCACGTTTCACAAGTTCAAAAAATGATGGTCAAACTATTTTGAATGTCTTATAAACTTTGATAGTTTATTTGTAAATAAAAATGAATCTATGTACATGTAAATAAGAATAAATCTGCGCATATATATGAACATGCATAAATGAATCCATACATGTAAATAAAAATGAATTTGCATACATATATAAATAAAAACATATGGAACATACATGTGTAAATAAAAAGTCCACATAGGCATACAAATGAATCCATGTACACGTAAATAAAAGGTTCAAGATAAGATACATGATTGGATCCACAATTAAGGTTTAATATAAAATAATTGAAAAAAAAGTGTAATATAACATACTTGAAAATAAATGATTGAATCCACACTTAATGATTAATAAAATAAAGTTTAATAAAATCTAAAAAATATTTAATTTTTTGAAAAAACCTTCTAATATTATATATTTAAACATAATTGAAAAAATAATTTAAAATAACATACTTGAAAATAAATGATTGAATCCACAATTAATGATTAATAAAATAAAGTTTAATAAAATCTAAAAAATATTTAATTTGTATTAAGTATCATAGAGTCACAAAGCTCTTTTTTTGCTCATTTGAGCATCCACCAACAATTGGAAGACCAAGGGTCACAACTTAGAAATCCACTTTAAACAATGTGACAAATACAACCAATGAAAGACCAAGAGTCACAACTTAGAATTCTACACAAAGGTGATCAATGGTTCAAAATTGACTAGAAGGATGCAAGACAATTGAATTGATCTCAATCGTATGTTTACATTAATATTAATTTTTTTTAAATGATTAAAAAGTAAAAAAATATATTTTAATATGATTAATTAGAAAAATGAATATGTAAAAAAGAAAAATCTACTATTTATGCTTTTAATAATAATATCTTTTAATGGTATCTTCTTTTATTTGAATATTCCATATTTTTTTAAGTTTCAAAAGTGGAAAAGACAAAATTATAAAAAAAGAAAGATTTAGCTATTTTTTCTACTTTTTTAAATGATTAATTTTTCATTGAATGAGAATCTTATTTTAATTATTTATGTTTTTTAATGAAACTGCAAATGATAATTTAGAATTATTAGAATTCATTTAATTTATAGTTATTTGTCTTATTAAGATTTTAATTATTGTAGAATATATATTTTTTAATTAGAAATCTACTTTTATTTATATCTTCTTTTGATAAGAATATATTTTAATTTAATCTTCTTTTATTAAGATATCCTATCTTATTTTTATTAAATTATTATAATCATCATCTTCTTCTTTTAAGGTTTAATTTGCACTAAGTTAAAATTTAATTTTAATTATTTTTTTCTTATGAAGTTACAAATAATAATTCAAAAAGATAATAGAATTAATTTAATTTATACATTTGTATTATTAAAATTTAATTTATTGTAGAATAATTCTCTTTAATTTTTTGTTTTTTATATCTCTATATTTATTCTCTCTCTCTCTCTCTCTCTCTCTCTCTCTCTCTCTCTCTCTCTCTCTCTCTCTCTCTCTCTCTCTCTCTTTATCACTACCTCTCTCTCTCCCTTTCGCTTCTTGTATATATCTATCTCTCACCCCTCTTCCATTATATGTCTATATCTTCTTCTATCTCCCCATATTTCTCTCCCTCTCCCTTAATATCTATTTGTTTATCTATAGTTCTCTCTCTATATCTATATATCAATCTTTGCATGTCTCTCCATTTCTCCCTCTCTCTATGTCTCCTTCTATCTCTATATCTCTATCACTCTATCTCACCATCTATATATCTCTTTATCTCTCCATATTCCTTTATAAACCTCTTTTATCTCTGTATCTTTATATATTTATCTCTCACTCTACATCTCTTTATCTCTCTATCTATTTTATCATCTTCCTCTCTCATTCTATCTTCCTTTCTACCTATATCTTTCTCTCCCCACTCTATCTATATAAATGTCTCCCTCTATATATCCATCTCTCTCTCCCTCTTTCTCTCTCTCTCTCTCCCTCCCTATCCCTCCTTTTAAACCTGTATATTCATATCTATTTTCCTCTTTATATCCATCTTTCCATATTTATTCTTTTCCTCTATCCATATATCTCTATTTGTTTACCTCTCTCTCTCTCTCTCTCTCTCTCTCTCTCTCTCTCTCTCTCTCTCTCTCTCTCTCTCTCTCTCTCTCTCTCTCTCTCTCTCACACACACACACACACATTATTTTCTGAGCTTCAACATCTATCTAATCCTATCTATTATCTCTCCTTTTCTCCATCTTTCTCTCCTCTTTCTCCATATTCATATTCATCTCATCTTCAAATCTATCTATATCTCTATATTTATCTCTTTACCTATCTCTCTCTCTTTATCTCTTGCTTTTCACCCCTCTACCTCTCTCTCCCTTTCACTTGATTGCAAACATGACACGAGCCTGTTGGTTATGGAACTTATTTATCTTCCTAATTGAAAAGTTTAGTTTTCATTTATAATTGGAACCTTGTAAGAGGATGCAAAAGTGGATTTGAAATTATCACTTCTCCATTGAGACCTTTGTTGCATAAGCAACATTATTTTTTAAATTTGTCCTACCAATTGATCTCATGTACTATGTATATTTATGCAAAAAATGGACCAAATTTTGCCCTAATTGATCTTCCACACCTCTTCGGCATACCCATTGCACACTAAGGTGCAATTGCTAGTATTAAACATAATTGAAAAAAATAACATACTTGGAAAAGGTAGAAGCCTTCAACAAAAAAAATCAAAATCTTCACCCCTTTATAAAATATGAAATATTTGTTGCTTTATAATCTTCACGCTTCATAATCTCGCCGCTTTAAATCCAAAATGCCACTTTATTTGAAAAAAAGTGATTTTATTAAAAAATCACTTTTACTAATTCACACTGAGTTGAAATTGATTTTTTTAAATGAAAAATTATGTTTTATTTATATGAACTTCAAGCAATTGGTCATGCAAATGACTGAGCACGTCGGCCTTTAGGGTTCCCATTGGAAAAGGTTTCGATTGGTACTGTCTACTTGGCAGCCACATCACCAAATTTGGTCATTTTCTGAAACTTCTGACATCTACAATAAAATTAAATAGGTAAATTTAATTTATCAAAAAAAAAAAACTCTTTTGTAGAGACCAAAGTCAAGAATCTACTCATATAATTTTTATAATGTTTTGATTACATTTAATATATATACAATCAAAAATACTACATGTAGGTATTCTAATGTTCAATAAGAGGCTGGTTTGAAAAACAAAACAAAATATTGAATAACCTCAAAAAAATTGAAAAAAAAATGATTCACTAGAGGAGAGAGTCTTCTCCAAAAGGGTATTTTTTGTTTTTTGATTATCATAAATTGAATAGACAAATTGTGGTGGGAGAAAAAAACTATCAAATTCTGGTATATTCGACTTCCAAATGCTATAACAAAGAAAATATACATCAAATTTTTATTTAATTTTTTTGATACACTGTATATGTATGTCATCTATAAAGGATATTAAAATCAGAGAAAAATAAGTTGATTTACATTTTCTTTTTTGGTGGGAACTAAACCCCCCGATTTTTAGTATTTTTCAGCAATAAAAAAATTAACTTTAAAGCTAAAAAAACATATCAATTATTGACCAAAAAAAAAAAAATAGTAAACTTAAACTTCATCAAATCAAACTTAACACATTTCATCAATTTACATCATCTTCAAATTCAAAATACAAATGCCACTTTTATGGCGACGAAATTGAACACTTATTGTTGTGTTAACATTTTCCTTTGTAAAAGTGTGACACGGGTTTGTACTTTTACTCATTTATGAGATAAATTATATGCTTATGATTAAAGTTGAGAAAGTGAAAGTTTATTAATATACAAATTCGTCCCCCCTCTCAGTACATTCATGTGCTCTTCAGAAAGATAAAGAGTGGAGGGAGGGAGAGGTGAGGAGAGGTGGGGAGAGATACAAAGATTTGGAGGAAGAGAAGGATAGAGAGATTTTGGTTGGAGGGACGGAAGTAGAATGATAGGAATATTGATAGAGAGAAGTAGAGAGAGTTAAAGATAGAGGTGGAGGGTTAGAGAGCTAGAAAGTTAGATTCAAGATCATGATGGTTTTAGTGTAGGCCAAAACATGCTCGTGTTTTAGCTCCAAAAATATATAATATTGTTCTACGCTTCATTCTTTACATATTGGGAAATAGCTTTCATTTTTATTTTATTTTTGTGCAAGTTATGTGATGTGCACGCTCAGTGATGTGATTTTTAGGATGCATCCACTTTGAAAAATCATAAGAAAACAATTAGAAATTATAAAAAAATATAAAACTTCTAGTACTCATTCTTAACTACATTTCTATCAATTATTTTTTCACAATACTAAATGAAATTGAAAAATTGAGGGGCACACACCAAACACTATGTTATGTTTTGTTGAAGAAAATAGGAGCATTTGTGTGCACAAAGCATTTGGTCCTCTTAATCTTATCTATTTTTGAAAATTTTTACTTTAAAAACTAGATTTAGAGTACTACAATTATTATTTTTTTGGTATCATCAATTACTCCTCTAAATTCAAGTTTAGCTGATTAAAAAAGATAGATACTTTTGACCATCATATTGATGCACATACCCATAGTCCCACTCTTTATTTTGATTTGATTTTGGTTTCCAAAGAAGCCAAATGTGAGAAAAGTTAGTTGTAATGTACCATGTAGATTCCTAGACCAATCTCTACTTAAGAATATCCCATATACTTTGGAGTTGTTAACCACTTGAACGTCAATGTGTTGTTGGATACGAGGATTTGATCCTAATTGGATGAATACATCCTTCAATTCTCCAACAACATTTAATTTGTTTTTATCTAGTTGTAATAGCTTTTTATTGGTATGTGTTCATTGGCATCTTAATTTTTCCCTTAGAGGCACTAAGTTGACTACAATTGTGATTAGTTTGATCATTCTTTGCTTGTGTGTTATAAAATCCTTTGGTTGGTGGTGGGTTGCTATTGTCTATTGGATCCGGAGGCATTGTATTATTTCTAAGTAGAATAGAGGTGGTGAAAGATCTCTTATTCTAATTTCTCAAGGAGTAGTTTACCTTTAGTGTTTTGAAATGCTTAAGAATCATATGTTTCCACTTTGGGTTCGTTATGCTCCTCAAATAGAAAAATGAATGAATCTACCACCATGGTCTTGTTCATAAAATTTGTAGTGTAGCCTAAGTTTTAACTACACGACAAAGAATTTGTCTGAGCTATTTTGACTATCTTCTCCATTTGAGGGCATCTCACTTTAGGTTGAGCAGAGGTGTCGTGTAGCCTACACTAGCTGGTCATGAAATTCAAGTCTGTCATGTTCATTGTGTGTACATGTGCTAAATTTTGATTTTCCTAAGTGGGATTTTTGTTTGAATGGCTTACTTCTCCCTTTGGTCTGGTGTCCCACTACTTGTTGAAAGGTGTTTGATTATATCCTCGATTCTTATTTTGGTACCCCTTCTAATTTTGATTTGAAGGGGGATTGATTCTAAACTTACCTAACTCATTTGTAAATTGTAAGCGAGTTTTGTTCAAGGTTTCAATCTCTTTTGTCAAGGTGATTTGTTTGATCTTTAACTGTTTTATTTGTAGATTGAATTGTAGTTTCAATTTGGGATAGCTTTTCTTAAGGACTATGGCCCATTTGTTGTGTGGACATCTGGGACAATTAGGTATATTATTCGAAGAATTTTCTTGTGTAATGCTTGGTTGTAATGTCCTAGCTTGTATAATCACTTTAAATTTTGCCTTCAAACTTATAGATTAAGACATCAAATATGCCCAAGAACCAATACCTTATAAAGGATTGTGTTAATAGATATAGATCTCTACTAAGAACCTTGGATTTACTTAGAGAACAACTCTAACTTGATTAATTAATAATAGTCTTGATTATTGTACACTTTATATTAATAGAAGAAGGTAATATGTCAATATTAATAATGCCACTTTCTATAATGAAGTCTAATTTGATTTCTGGTTCGAGAATGGAAGATTGACAAGAAGATGTAATCTTTGTTTCTAGATTATGAATTTAAGATCAAGCGTTTGAATTTATAAGAGGTTATGCCTCCATTTTCTGATTAGATCCTTATAATCCTGGTGTATTCCCTTGGCATTGTGTCTAAATATTAACTTTGATCTTATGCATCATTCAGCTTGTAAATGGATGCACCAAAGGCTGAGCACTTAAAGTACAAAATAAGTAAATAAACAATTCTTCCATGCCCTGTTGAGGAACTCATCATCATCCTTTAGTATGCAATGAGGGGAATGATGTGAGAAGCCATGTCTCAACATCCATAACCCATGCAAACAACTAAATTTGTTAAGTGCCAAAATTGTGTCTCCTATTTAATTAATGTCATTTATATTTAACTAATTGTAGTTCATAGTAATCCTTCCTTGGATAGTGATAGTGTGTGAGACAACCACATGCCTTTGATTTATCTATTTTATTCCTAGACAACAATCTATTTAGTACTAACTAATTGATGCATGAGACATCGTAAGATTGTGATGCCCAAGGACTATGTTTTTTCCTTTGATCGTTGTCTTATAGATTGGATGAAGTTATTACAGTCTCCCCTCCTTGGAATTTCTTTCTATAAGAAACCTTAGACCTTCATGTTAATACCAAGATCTCATATGAGTCTATAAAATCCTCCAACAAGTACTCCTTATTTCATGCTCATGACACATCGCAAATTTTGTCCAATTCTATTATACTATGAAGCAATTCATGTGATCTACCCATCATATAAATTCATGGGTTCCAAGGTTTATAGGACCATCTACTCAAAACATAATCTCATTGAGCATTAGTAAAAGTAATCTCCTGAAAACTACCAAAAGGAAGAACATTCCAACACTACACTAACTTCTTAGAAAAATATCTTTTGATGGCCTCAAGCCTTAAAACTATAAGAGAAAGTTTACTATATTCATCATAGATCACCTTGATTCAAGGATTCCAAGTTAGTCTTAGGAACAAACCATCATGCTGACATTGTGACACTCTAATTAGAACAATCCTTTTTTCATGCCTAAATTGTGTCTGCCTCTTTTGGAACCCTAAGAAGTGTTCATTGCCTACACTAGAGTTTGTCCCATTTCTCCAAGCTTGTCTCAATACTTGATTGGTAGGAGATGCACCAAGATCCCAAGTTCATTCACTTCAACTTCAAACAAAAGATTATTAACAAGTTGAAAGTTATCCTTATTTCTGAAACCAAACCTATATTTTTCTAAACTTTCATTATCTTATTTCTCTAAAAAATAATTTGAGTCATAGGTCTCATCAATGTTGTCCATTTCCTTAACCTCATTATTTCTTCGTTTGTCTTTGAAGTGTCTAGTTACTACATCTTGATTTTTTGCTTATAAAGTATTAATAATAACATCTATCAATGTATCCTTTTATTTCTTATATATACCTAGGGCCTCTTAACATTTAGTTGTTGATATATTCTTGATTACTATATTTGGTATCTTATCCTCCAAAGCCTTCAATGCTATTTGTTGAGATCTTTGACTAGGTGAGTGTGGGTGTGGAACTCTTGATGCAATATTTGAATCACAATACTTAGTCTAAAAATTCATCTCTTGTCCATCCAAGTGTCCATGGGTTATCGCATGGATCTATGTTGCACTTTAGGCTAACAATGCGTGTTTCGAGCGAAACGCTTCTAACCGGACCAATTTGGCAGCCACGTAGCACTCGCATGGCAAGGAGGTTCTGGCCAGAAACATTTCGCTCAAAACACCCTTGCCCTATATAAGAGCAAAAATCCGCCCAAGCCCCTCATTTTGCATTGAGTGTCTTGGAGTTGAGCAGGAGGGCGCAAAAAATCTCAAAGATCCGACGAGAAGTGTTTTGGTGGAGTACCTTTTTTTTTTAAATGTATTTATTTTATCATATTAATTTATTTTTATTTTTTTAAATAGTTTTTAATAGAAAAGTAATTTTTTGATAGAAAATTAGTTTTTTTTAAGTTTTTAAAATATATATATATATATATATTCTATCATATTAGTTTAGAATATTAGAAAATAAATATACACATACATACAAATACATACACAAACATACACATATATACATACATACATAAATACATACATATACATACATACATACCTACATACATAAGTACACATACATAACTACATACATACATACACATACATACAAAGCTACATACAAACATACACAAACATACCTACCTACATACATACATACATATACATACATATAAAATAATTATATGTACACCTTAGGACATACACATACATAAAAATACATACACATGCATACCTAGGTCTACATACATACATACATACACACATGCATGTGCATACCTACATGTACATACACATACATAAATACATACGTGCATACATACATAAATACACATAAAATAATTATATATGCTTTAGGACATACATACACCTCAGGACATGCTATCAAGGGTCGTGTGTGGTCCTGAGGGGTCACACACATGTGTGACCCCTCAGGACCACACACGACCCTTGATAGCATGTCCTGAGGTGTATATATACATCCTAAGGAGTATATAAGTATTTTATATGACCCCTTAGGACAACACAAGGCCCCTTACGACACATATGCACCCCTTAAGACCTACTAGGATTGTTACTACTTATCAAGTTGCCATTAGTTTCATGTCAAAGTTATTCTATATACTCTAGTCGGTTATCTCTATCGAGACATTCAGTCGGTATGCACAGTCTAGTCGATTACAAAAGAAAGTTGTCTCAGAACATAGTATACACCAAGCTATCTACCGAGTATCATTTCATGTCTACCGAGCAGCAAAGATGACACACCGAGTTGATATGCAATGAGTGAAACGTGTTACCAAATTCATTGAACCTGGACATACATATGAAAATGTGTTACAAGATCGAGGAACATCTAACCGTTATCACATTGGAAATTGCACTTAAAGATTGTGTATGATTTTAAGGTCATCTAACCAATGAAATAATTTACATGGTTATTCATTCGATAAATGATATTTGTAAGATCGAAGCAATGAATGGATCACCGTCATAAGAGATCTATTTATACAGCATGAGTTAAGAATTAAACAGGTGTGTGCATGAGTGTAAGAAGACTGTTACAGAGACACAGAGGTCACCGAGAAGGTTTTCAGAGAATAGTTAAAGAACAGAGTAAACAGAAGGGTTTACCGAGTTACTATATGGGTTACCGAGGTATGCTATAAGCAAGGTAACTTATTCTGAGCACATAGAATCTGCTATAACATTCCAGATGTAAAGTTGCAGATATTTGTAATGATTTTATTGTAATATTTTGAAGTTGTAAGAGAAACCTTTAATAGGGTAAAAGACTCTAATCAAGTCTATAAATTGTAAAGCCTCTAACCAAGTGCAGCATTTAGTTTAAGTGTTGTCAAATCCTTTAGCAAGGTAGATCTAACAGATCTTGTTACTCTAACAGGGTAAGCTATTAGAAATAGCTAAACTTGTAGCTCTAATCGAGCACTCTTTATTATTGTAGTAGTGAAGTTGTGGGTGTCATCCCCATCACAGTTTTTCTCTCTAACCAAGAGTTTTTGCATAACCAAAATATATGTGTTATGGAGTGAATCATGTATGATTGTTATCTATTTGTTTTAGCTTTATATTATGTTACTGCACTATTTGGTTTATGCATAACAGTAAAGTTATTATCAAAGAAAAGTTTTGGAGTACTGATTCACCCCTCCCCTCTCAGTACATTAGCTTTGCATATTGGGCCTAACAATTGGTATCAGAGCTACAATCTTGGAAAAGGGTTTAACTGCCTAAAGAGAAAGATCTTATCAATGGAAGGCTATAAACAATCTCAGAGGATTGTGTATTTGCAAGAAGAGTTGGATCATGCTAATCAAGTGATTGTAGACATGCAAATACAAATGCAAAAATCTCTAAAAGTAAGAACTAGACTATATCATGATTTACAGGACTCTCAAGAGTTAGTGGAACAAATTGAGACATCATCTAAGAACAGTATATCTGAAGAAATTGAAGAAATGATTGGAGTATTGAAAGAAAACAACAAAGCATTCGCTGATCAACTGAAAGCAATGAAAAGAGAACATGAACATTTCAGCACATAGATGACTGAAAATCTTGATGCATTGAGGACAACCAAGGATAAAGTAAGAGATCTAGTGGTGCAGGAGCACCTAAGCACCTGAATGCTCAAATCCTAGCAGGTATAACATTTTATTACAAATTAAGCATGTGTGTTTATTTTATGCTTCTAGTAGGTTTAATAGGTTTGTTTTGTGGTGTAATAAGGTTTGGAACTCATTTTGTGAGTTTCCAAGATTTTTTTTAGTTTTTTGCTCGGTAGGCTAAAAATTGTCAATTTTGGTTCCAAATGAGCATTTTTGAATTTTTGATGTTGTACATCCTTGAAAGGCATTGGGTCATGTTTATTTAGTGTTTCTAAATGATGTTGAGTCATTGGTTTGAGTGCCAAGTCACCGGAAGTCAAAATGCAATTTTTGAGCAACAAAAAGTTGTCAAAAAGTTGTCAAAAGTTGTCAAAAAGTGGTTTTTGGTCGTTTTGGTTAGTTCCAGCCTGTACTTGTCCATAAAAGGGCTTCAATAAGTTGGCACATGTATAAAAACCATGTTCCAATCATTTTATGGGTTGTTCATTTTGGAAAATTAAGAAAAATACTTATTTTGCTCTCATTTTTGTGAGTTTTTAACTAGTTTTCTGCACTTTTGAGAGTACAGTCCGTACCATGGCTCCATGAGTCCATAATACTCCTATTTTTAATTTGTTTTATCTCTCTTGATGTTTGAGTAGTGATCTCTGATCTTTTCTTGGGGTTTGGAACAAGTTTTGTTTGGAGTGCTCTTGTGAAAGGTATTGTTTTGTGGTTCCAATGGAAGATCATTCATGGTCCAATTAATTTCTTCAAAGTCTCTTCATCCATGGCTTTGAGGGAATTTGTTGGATCTATACATACTGTACCATACATCCATTTTCCTTTTTCAGCAATGCACAAGTATTTGTAAGCCCATGGCAAGTGTGTGAAGTGAGCAACTTGGCTTGGGTATTCTTAAATTTGTGTGAATGGTACTTTGTTGTTCATAGCATTGTACTTTGAAATTTTGAAGTAGACTTAAGTTGGAAAGATTTATTATTGCACTTTACCATCCTTGTCTCTCTCATGACTTGGTTGGATGCAAGAAGAAAAGGTGTAAACAGACTGAGAGACAGTGTGTCACTGTTTCGCTGTTAAAACCTCAGTGCCAACCTCCCTCAAGGATAGCATGGAATGATGGATTCCTCTCTTTTTTTGTGTATCATGGAATGTATTTAACAATGTTTTAAATGTTAAGAAGATAAGATACACCATTGGATTGTAAAGGACCTAAATAAGGATCCTAGAGAAATGTATTTTCTATCACAGTCTTATATGGCTGTCATGTTTTGTGTCATCTTTTGAGTGTTCAAACTCATAAGATCCTTGAAGAAGATATATGTATTACTTTTCCTTGTTATTAACACCTTCTTGCAGATCAAGGATAGAGTAAAGAAGCAAACAAAACAAAGAAAGGAAGTTGCTGTCAAAAATGCAGTGTTGACTGTGTATGAACAGCAGTTATAAAATGCTTTCTTATTTGTTGTGCATGGTGTTCCAACTGATATCAAACCATTGTTGCATCCCTAATTGACAAAACTTTCATTGTATTTGGTTTATCAATGATCAAAGTGTATGCAAAATCTTAAAAACGTTGTTGTCCCAGTCATCTAGACTATTATTTCTCTGTAAGGGTAGCAGTATGACACTTGTTTGATATAATGACAATATTAGAAGATAATTTTTGAATCTTTGGAGGTGTTTGGCATATGTTAAAGCAAGGATTTAAGGATTTAAGTTGGCCTAGTATCATGAAGAAAACTTGTAAATTGCAAACCCTCACTAAAACTTTCAAAAACCCTTGAAAAGTGCCTATTTTGTGGGACGGCACTAAAACAGTCCGTACAGTACTTCCCATAGAAAAAATCCTTGAGATTTCAACATCAAATGACCACATCTCCAAGGGTTTGTCATGAAGTTTAGCAGGTTGAGCAGGGTGAACAATTTTCATTAAAAACTAGGGCTAATTCTAGTAGCCTTTTTGGAGCAAATTTGACCAATTCATGAAATCGGTAAGGAAGGGGAAGCAATTGGTTGTTTCAAATCATCAAAATTGATGAGTAGAGACCTAAGATACCCTACTACAATATCCATAGCATTTTATTGAGCCATTTGATCAAATGGACCTTTTGCACCTAGAAAGTTTCTTTGAGGAACCCTACATTCTTTGCATCCAATTGAGAAATTTCCATTCTTGAGAAGTGAAGGACAGTCATCATACCTTCAGACCTATCCAGATGCTCAATCAATAGATTAATATGATTGAAATCCTTAAAGGAGCAAATAAGATTAGGTAAACCATGGTTCTCCAACAGTTGCCCATTCTGGGAAGAGAGGAGATTTGGCCAGTTGGACAACCAAACTTGTTCATTTTTGGTGACACTCAAGAGGACCTCATTTCAGACTTGAATGCCTTGGCATGGAAGGTAAGGAGGAGTGATGTCCAATACAATAGGGTGCAAGCAGTGTTGAATAGAGAGGAGGAGATAGGAGAAAGGTTTAGAAGAATCCCATTTGTGCCTAGGGATTGATTTGGGAAGAACATTGAGAACAAAAGCCCACCAACCTCAAGGCAGACCAATTTCCTTTCTACCTCCTCATCATAGTGGTATCAGAGCCAATTCAGATTTGGGTTCAGAGATTAGGACATGTCAGGTAGTGAGTCAGTGGGAGACAACACCGACAACATGGTGACCAATGCAGAGTTAGCAAAGAGGATGGAGGATCAGGGTGAAGAAAATAGGCTCCTTAGGGAAAGATTACAACAACTTGAAAGAAAGTTGAACCAAGTAGAAGTCAAGACCAAAGAAGTCAGTGAGAGAGTAGAAAGTGCTGAAGATAAGAAGGAAACCTTAGAGGAAGAAATCCCAGAACCAGATCCAATCTTGGATAAAGAACAAGAAACCTTTTTACAAGCTTTGAAAGCTTTGACTGGAAAGGCCCTAGATGGAGTGTCCCTTTTTAGTGGCAAGATGGAACCAGAAGCACTAATGGAGTGGATAGAGGGTCTAGAGAATCACTTTGAATGTGATGGCATTACTGTAGCACAGAAAGTGAAGGTAGCCAAATCCAGAATGAGAGGGGCAGCCTTAACTTGGTGGAAATTCATCCAAGAGGAAAGGGTGAAAGAGGGAAAGAAACCCATAACCACCTGGAAGACAATGGTGACTAAGATCAAAAACACCTACATGCCTGAAGATTATGAAATCCAGTTGCATAGGAAGAGACAAAACTTGAGACAGAAAGACCTAGATGTCAGTAGTTACACTGAAGATTTCCAAAAACTAAGCCTTAGGTCTAAGGTACAAGAAGATGAAAATGTCAGAGTAGCTAGGTATCTCAATGGGTTAAGATGGAATATTCAGGAAGAGTTAAGCCTATGGTGTCCCAACACATTACAGAAGTGTTATCAATTAGCATTGAAGGTAGAAGAGAGAAACAAGAAGAAACAAGAACATAATGGTAGAGGTAGAGGCAGATGAAATAGAGGCAGTCATAGAGGCAGTTTTGGGAGAAGATACACAGATCATAGGTCCCAGGGAGAGTCTAAGCTTATTGAGCAAAGCGGGGACTCTCAGAGCAGACCCAACTATAGGGGTAGGGGATCAGGCAACCCAGGAAGGGGTAGATCTAATGGACGTGGAAGAGGTTCATACTTCTCCACAATGAAGTGTTACAACTGTCAGAAACTAGGCCATCCGGCATATAGATGCCCAGAAAAGCCAAGCTCATCTCAAGGAGGTGATAAGAGAGTCCATTTTGTGCAAGAGGAAACCACACCAAATCAAAGGTGTCTACCATCAGAAGAAGGGGAAAACCTCATGATCAGGAGGATCCTCATGAAAGAGCCATCTCAAAAAGATATGTCTCAAAGGAAAGCTCTTTTCAGGATCAAATGTAAGATCCAAGGAAAGGCGTGCATAGTTATCATTGACTCAGGATCAACTGACAACATCATATCAGAAGAAGCTGCTACAAAACTTCATGTACCTAGAATATAGCACAATGAGCCCTACAAGGTCACATGGTTGGAAAAAGGGCAGCATGTATTGGTGAGTGAACAAACATGGGTAGATTTTAACATAGGTGAGTACCAAGATAAGATTTTGTGTGATATACTACCTATGGATGCTTGTCATTTGCTTTTAGGAAGACCTTGGCAATTTGACAGGAAAGCACAATATGATGGAGAAAAGAACTCATACTCATTTTTCAAGAATGGTATCAACTATAAAATTCAGTCCCTTAATGAAGAGAGAGAGGGCAGAAAACCAAAATTTCCCAACATTTTGTTAGTTGGTGAAAAGGAGTTCATTCATACCCTAAAAGAAGGTGATGGCATAGGTTTTGCATTAGTAACTAAATCAGTTGATGAAAAGAAAGAAAAGAAGGTAGAAATCCCATATGAGGTGCAGCAACTTCTAGATCAGTTTAAGTCAATTGTTAATGATTGTCAACCAACCTCTCTACCTCCTCAGAGAGCCATTAGCCACCAGATAGATTTCATCCTAGGTGCATCCTTACCAAATAAAGCTGCTTACAAAATGACACCTGAACAAAATCAGGAAGTGGCAAGACAAATCTAAGAGCTATTAGACCAAGGAATGATTAGAAAAAGTATTAGTCCATGTGCAGTACCCACAGTGTTAGCACCTAAGAAAGGTGGGGCTTGGAGACTTTGTACAGATTCAAGAGCAATAAATAGGATCACAATCAGGTATAGATTCCCCATTCCTAGGATAGAAGATCTTATGGATTGTTTAGGGGGAGCAAAATATTTCAGTAAGATAGACCTAAAAAGTGGTTATCATCAAATCTGCATCAAAGAGGGAGATGAATGGAAAACAACTTTCAAGACAAATGAGGGGTTGTATGAATGGCTAGTCATGCCATTTGGGTTAACAAATGCACCCAGTACATTCATGAGATTGATGAATGAGGTGTTACATGACTTCATAGGAAGGTTTGTAGTTGTGTACCTTGATGACATCTTAATTTTCAGTCAAACCAAGGAAGAACACCTCCAACATTTGCAGATTGTCTTACAAAGATTGAATGATGAACAACTTACTATCAACCTAGAAAAATGTGATTTCCTTAAGCAAGAGCTGGTCTATTTGGGTTTTGTTGTGTCAGGGGGTGATTTGAAGATGGATCCAGATAAGGTAGAAGCCATAGTTAATTGGCCAACCCCTAAGAATGCTAGTGATGTTAGGAGTTTTCATGGACTTGCTCAATTTTATAGGAAGTTCATTAGAGGTTTCAGTGAAATATGTGCACCTATGTTAGAAACCATTAAGGGTGGTGTGAAAGTGAAATTTCAGTGGACAAAAGCAGCCAACAGAGGATTTGAATTGTTGAAAGTCAGAGTTGCTACCCAACCAGTGTTGATTCTACCTAGTTTAGACAAATTATTTACCTTAGAGTGTGATGCAAGTAATATTGCTATTGGTGTTGTTTTGAGTCAGGATAATAGACCTGTTGCATTTTTCAGTGAAAAGCTTAATGATGCTAAGAAGAAATATTCTTCATATGATCTTGAAATGTATGCTTTGGTTTAGGCACTTAGGAAATGGAGGCATTACCTTCTTCCTAAAGAATTTGTGGTTTACACTGACAACCAGGCACTTAGTTTTCTCAATTCACAGGATAAGCTTAGTCACAGACATGTTAAATGGGTAGAGTCTTTGCAAGCATATACCTTTACTTTGAAGCATAAGAAAGGATATTGCAATAAAGTAGTTGATGCATTGAGTAGAAGGTTACTTACTGTTCAAGAAATTCAGATTAGAAGTATTGGTATATAATGTTTTAAGGATTTATATCCACATGATTCTGATTTTGCTAATACTTACAAGGTTTGTCAAGATTTTCAGAATACTTTTCATAGTGAATATGCTGACTATACTTTGCAGAATGGATTGTTATTCAGGGGTGGACAACTGTGTGTGCCAAAAGGTTCAATGAGGGAGAATCTGATACAGGAAAAGCACAATGGTTGCTTGAGTGGTCACTTTGGTCTTAATAAGACTTTGGAATTGGTTCAGAGGCACTATTTTTGGCCTAAGATGTAGGCAAATGTCAGGAAATATGTTGAGCAATGCATGGTATGTCAGAAAGCCAAGGGTACTAGCACGAATGCTGGTTTGTATCAGCCTCTTCCCATACCTTCTAGGCCTTGGGATTGCATCAGTATGGATTTTGTGGTAGGTTTGCCCAAAACAAAAATAAGATGTGATAGTATTTTTGTGGTTGTTGACAGATTCAGTAAAATGGCACATTTCATACCTTGCAAAACTACTAATGATGCTAGTCACATTGCTTTTCTTTTCTTTAAGGAAGTTGTAAGAATTCATGGTTTGCCATCTAGCATTGTATCTGATAGAGATGCTAAGTTTTTGGGTCATTTTTGGAAAACTTTATGGAAGAAATTGGGTAATAACTTGTCTTTTGGCTCAGCTTACCATCCACAGACAGATGGCCAAACAGAAGTGGTGAACAGAACATTGGGTAATCTACTCAAATGTCTTACCAAAGAATATGGGCAAAGTTGGGATCAACTCATCCATCGGGCAGAGTTTGCATACAATGACAGTGTAAACAGATCCACTGGTAAGAGCCCATTTCAAATTGTTTATGGAATGCATCCTAGAGGTGTTTTTGAGTTAAATGATGTAACTAATTTGCAGCACGTGAGTGGTACAGCAGAAGATATGGCACAGTCCATGAAAGAAATTCATGAGCAGGTACAGAAGTCCTTACAGGAGACTACTCAAAAAGTTAAGGAGAGAGTTGATGCTTCCAAAAGAGATGTCCAGTTTTCAGTGGGTGATTATGTGATGGTCCATCTCAACAAGTCACGGTTACAGAAAGGAGTGCCTACTAAGTTGCAAATGAGAAGAGTAGGACCATGCAAAATCTTGGCTAAATATGGCCATAATGCTTACAAAGTTGATTTGCCTAATGAAGTTTCTATGTCTCCTATTTTCAATGTTGCAGATTTGGTGCCATTCAAAGGAGAGCTACCATCAAATTCACAAAGAGTTTTAGATCTTTCTCATTCCCTTTCTAATCTTTCTCTCCCCTCTTCTTCTACTCCCATTCCTCAGCAGGTACTAGATTCAAGAATCATCAAAAAGACAAGACACCATACCTACTTGGAGCATCTCATCAAGTGGAAGGATAAACCAGCTTCTAAAGCCACATGGATACCTAAAAGTGACTTTCTCAAAGCTGTAATTCCTCTTTCTTTACTGCCCAAAGGAGTCACATGACTTCTTTGTCCTTAGGGGAGTATGGTGCAGAAGCACCTGAGCACCTGAATGCTCAAATCCTAGCAGGTATAACATTTTATTGCAAATTAAGCATGTGTGTTTATTTTATGCTTCTAGTAGTTTTAATAGGTTTGTTTTGTGGTGTAATAAGGTTTGGAACTCATTTTGTGAGTTTCCAAGATTTTTTTTGGTTTTTTGCTCGGTAGGCTAAAAATTGTCAATTTTGGGTCCAAATGAGCATTTTTGAATTTTTGATGTTGTAAAGCCTTGAAAGGCATTGGGGAATGTTTATTTAGTGTTTCTAAATGATGTTGAGTCATTTGTTTGAGTGCCAAATCACCAGAAGTCAAAATGCAATTTTTGAGCAACAAAAAGTTGTCAAAAAGTGGTTTTTGGTGGTTTTGGTTAGTTCCAGCCTGTACCTATCTATACAAGGGCTTCAATAAGTTGGCACATGTATAAAAACCATGTTCCAATCATTGTATTGGTTTTTCATTTTGGAAAATTAAGAAAATTACTTATTTTGCTCTCATTTTTGTGAGTTTTTAACTAGTTTTCTACACTTTTGAGAGTACAGTCCGTACCATGGCTCCATGAGTCCGTACTACTCTTGTTTTTAATTGGTTTTATCTCTCTTGATGTAGTGATCTCTGATCTTTTCTTGGGGTTTGGAACAAGTTTTGTTTGGAGTGATCTTGTGAAAGGCATTGTTTTGTGGTTCCAATGGAAGATCATTCATGGTCCAATTAATTTCTTCAAAGTCTCTTCATCCATGGCTTTGAGGGAATTTGTTGGATCTGTACATACTGTACCATACATCCATTTTCCTTTTCCAGCAATGCACAAGTATTTGTAATCCCATGGCAAGTGTGTGAAGTGAGCAACTTGGCTTGTGTATTCTTAAATTTGTGTGAATGGTACTTTGTTGTTCATAGCACTGTACTTTGAAATTTTGAAGTAGACTTAAGTTGGCAAGATTTATTATTGCACTTTACCATCCTTGTCTCTCTCATGACTTGGTTGGATGCAAGAAGAAAAGGTGTAAACAGACTGAAAGACAGTGTGTCACTGTTTCGCTGTTAAAACCTTAGTGCCAACCTCCCTCAAGGACAGCATGGAATGATGGATTCCTCTTTTTTTTTGTGTATCATGGAATGTATTTAATATTTTTTTAAATGTTAAGAAGATAAGATACACAATTGGATTGTAAAGGACCTAAATAAGGATCCTAGAGAAATGTATTTTCTATCACAGTCTTATATGGCTGTCATGTTTTGTATCATCTTTTGAGTGTTCAAACTCATAAGATCCTTGAAGAAGATATATGTATTACTTTACCTTGTTATTAACACCTTCTTGCAGATCAAGGACAGAGTAAAGAAGCAAACAAAACAAAGAAAGGAAGTTGCTATCAAAAATGTAGTGTTGACTGTGTATGAACAGCAGTTATAAAATCCTTTCTTATTTGTTGTGCATGGTGTTCCAACTGATATCAAACCATTGTTGCATCCCTAATTGACATACTTTCATTGTATTTGGTTTATCAATGATCAAAGTGTATGCAAAATCTTAAAAACGTTGCTGTCCCAGTCATCTAGACTGTTATTTCTGTGTAAGGGCAGCAGTATGACACTTGTTTGATATAATGACAATATTAGAAGATAAGTTTTGAATCTTTGGAGGTGTTTGGCATATGTTAAAGCAAGTATTGAAGCATTTAAGTTGGCCTAGTATCATGAAGAAAACTTGTAAATTGCAAACCCTCACTAAAACTTTCAAAAACCCTTGAAAAGTGCCTATTTTGTGGGACAGCACTAAAAAAGTCCGTACAGTACTTCCCATAGAAAAAATCCTTGAGCTTTCAACATCAAATGACCACATCTCCAAGGGTTTGTCATGAAGTTTAGCAGGTTGAGTAGGGTGAACAATTTTCATTAAAAACTAGGGCTAATTCTAGTAGCCTTTTTGGAGCAAATTTGACCAATTCATGAAATCGGTAAGGAAGGGGAAGCAATTGGTTGTTTCAAATCATCAAAATTGATGAGTAGAGACCTGAGATACCCTACTACAATATCCATAGAATTTTATTGAGCCATTTGATCAAATGGACCTTTTGCACCTAGAAAGTTGCTTTGAGTAACCCTACGTTCTTTGCATCCAATTGAGAAATTTCCATTCTTGAGAAGTGAAGGACAGTCATCATACCTTCAAACCTATCTAGATGCTCAATCAACAAATTAATATGATTGAAATCCTTAAAGGAGCAAATAAGATTAGGTAAACCATGGTTCTCCAACAGTTGCCCATTCCGGGAAGAGAGGAGATTCAGCCAGTTGGACAACCAAACTTGTTCATTTTTTGTGACACTCAAGAGGACCTCATTTCAGACTTGAATGCCTTATCATGGAAGGTAAGGAGGAGTGATGTCCAATACAATAGGGTGCAAGCAGTGTTGAATAGAGAGGAGGAGATAGGAGAAAGGTTTAGAAGAATCCCATTTGTGCCTAGGGATTGATTTGGGAAGAACATTGAGAACAAAAGCCCACCAACCTCAAGGCAGACCAATTTCCTTTCTACCTCCTCATCATCTAGAAAGAGAGAAACAACAACTTGAAGTCTTAGTATCTGATAAGAATGATGAAATCACAAGGTTGACTGGAATTCAACAAAATCTGTCAGATCAACTAGGTTATGTACATCATGAAGCAATTCTAAAAAATGATGAGAATCAAGCATTGAAACTTGAAGTATCAAGGTTGACCGATGAACTTGAATCAGAGAATAAATCCAAAGAAACACTCAAGAAGAATTATGAAGCATCAAAGATGTTGGATGAGCAACTGAATACAAGAAGACCCAACAAAGATGCAGGACTCGGTTACAAAGGAAAAGACTACCGAGAAAGGAATTCATACTACCGAGAGAGGAGAATCATCAAAGCAAGCTGGAAACAAGAATAACATCAAAAGAAAGAAGCCTATTTGCAACTACTGTGGAAATCAAGGTCACACTGCCAACATGTGTCAAATCAGAAAAGGTAAGCAACCGAATGTCACTAAGTCCAAAGGTTATTGTTACAAGTGCAATAAATATGGTCACACATCTAATCAATGTAGGAAAAAGTCTGTTAACAATTATCAGAAGGCAAAATTCAAAGATTTTTGTAAAAACTGCAATAGATATGGACATAGTACCGAGAAGTGTTGGCTTAAGCAAAAGAACTATATGTGGTCTACACACCAAGAAAATGCTAGAGGTTACCAAACTTACAGAAATCCTTACCGACAATATTCTACAGTACCATGGGATTACAATACAAGGATATGGTGTGAATGTTGTGGAAGATATGGACATATAAGTGCCAACTATTTTATAAGGTTTAGAATGAACAACCGAAGATCATGGAGAAATCCTGGTATGGCATGTTTTCATTGTCACAAAGTTGGACACTTAGCTGGAGATTGCAGAGATCAACCTAGAAAAGACACTGAAGAAATAAAAGAAAAATTGAAGACGATTTGGAAAAAGAAGGAAATTGTGTCAAATGAAGAAGCACCTTACCTACCAAGTTAGGTGCACCTATTCCAAATTAATTGGTAAAGGTATGAAGGGACTGCATTCTCTCAAGGTTAAATCTTAACAATTCCTATTTTATCATGTACTTAATTCAAATCTACATAATTAAGATGTAATAGTAAAGTTTGAAATTATATCAAAGTCTTTTGAAGCACTATACAGGAAAACTATCAAGTCGGTGAATACAAGAAACTTGCCTAGTCGGTGAATGAAGGAAGTTTGGTTACTCGGTTAAAGTGGAAAAAGTGGAACCGAGTGCATTTAATGTTTTTGACCTAACCCGCATAGAGCCCGATAAGGCATATGGTGTACTTAAAAGCATTTTTGTGGTCATTTACACTCACCAAGTTTTCGAGAGAGAAGAGCAAAGCGAATCCAAGGCGATCAAAACCTCCTACAAAGCAAATTCAAGGTATTTACATCAATCTCAATGCATTGTTAAGCTAGTTTACTAATCTTATCTAGTTGCCATTATCTGCCAAGTATAAAGCATCAGTCGTTTGAAAATCCTAAAACCTTGAGGATTCTTTGTTATCTTTTATCTGAAATCTACAATGGTGCCCAAGATCCAAGATCCCATAGTTGTCAAGAATGTAGAGAAGCCCTCACTAAAATACTCTTTGACTCCCAAAGTTGCATCTGAACCAGATGACAAAACCGCCTTTTCACTCATCCCAGATAGAGTGTTGTTAGTCAAGGATGTGAGATTCTTCACCAAATGTCATGTTGAAGAACTCGGTCATGTTGAAATCAGAGACACCTATGATGAGCTATGCATAGATGGTAAATTGAATAGCAAGTATGAGAACATTAAGATCAAGGGATTAACTGAAGCCCTCACCTATCCCCATGTGTTCAAACCCCAGTGGGTCAAGTTTGTTCTGAGCAGAGTTCACGATGATTTCATGTGGCTAGAAGAGCAACCATTTAAGATTACCAAGGAAATCATTCATCTGATTACCGGTTACCCCATTTATGATCATGCTCGGGCCCAAAAGATGATATCACAGAAGGAATTGATTAGTTTAACCAGAGTGGAATTAGATTGCAGAGGATTTAAATTGAACAATGTCACAGATGAAGAACTAAAATTTTCCATTAGGGTAATGGGTTACTGTTTCTTCCAATCGGCAAGGGAAAATAGTGTACCCTATGTAGCAGTAGACCTGGCCTACAAAATTGTGAAAAAGGGAATGAAAATTGATCTATGTGAGGTGTTGCTAAAGAACCTATTTGAAAATTTGAACACCATCAAGAAGCCGAAGAAGAACAACTCGGCTAATACTCTAAAGTTTGGATCATTACTGGTATGCATGTTTTTCTATTTTGAAAAATTCTTTCCATCAGTCGGTAAAGTTGTTTGGGAACTACACCAACCAATCACCCATCAGATTAATGACTTCATTAAGAAGTTAGGTGATAATTTCAATGATATTATGGATGACTACTTTAGTAAATTTCAAGAGAAAATGCATAACAGGTACCAGATTCCACCCCAGCTAGTGGAGAAATACAAAAATGATATATGTTTTGAAGTTGACATCGATTACTATTATGTGAATGTTGTGGAACGGAGGACTTAATCTTTGTCACCGATGGGTTACGAGATTGATTTTGACATCAAACAACAGCAAATTGATGCATTTCTTACATTGCCAAGACATGCTACCGAGCTAAGGTATGGAACCTATGAGGAAGTAAAGGAAAAGGTAAAGATGAACATTGTAGTACCCAAAGCTACAAGAAAGGCAACAAAAATGATAAAGGCATTGTCAGAGAAATTTGAAGAAGACTCTTCCTCTACACCTATCAAAGGCACCATTGCCATTACCGAAGAGGAATCTAAAGCCCAAGAGGCAGCTATAACACTGAGCACTGAATTGCCTAAGGGTAAAGTGTTGAAGAGAAAGAAACAAGACGCATCAAAGGCCTCACCGACTCCACCTCCAAAGCGACCTAACACAAGAGCATCTGCAGCCTCATCGAGTAAGAAAACAAAAAGTGTTACTGCTCCCAAGGTAACAAAGACCTACAAGAAATCTACTTGGAGACTCATTTTGGCAAAAGAGTCTAGTGATATCGAATCAGAGGATGCAAGCAAATTTCAGATTGTCAAGAGCAAGAAGGTAAATATACATAGTGTTGAAAACTTCTATGCTAATCTAAAAGACTATGGAGGATTTGGATCATTTAGATATGTCAAGTATGAAACCAGAAATAATGATGAGAAGAGACAAATTGAAGAAGCTATCATCTGCACACTTCTAAAATTTGGGTTAGCTCCATTGGAACTAGCTAAGTCACTTCTGAATGAACTTTACTTGCATATTGATAATAGGTGGAAGTATGCAATGGACTCAGAGAAAGAAGTCTGGTTCATCTCTTTCCTGACATGTTAGTAGCTGAAATTAAAGAACATCTAACGACCTACAACTCAAAGTTTCTTGTCAAGCAGAGAGCCTTAAAACTGATGAATGAGTTGTATATTGAAGTGGAAAATGAGACAAAAGCAAAGTGGTAGGAATCTTTAAAGTCAAGGATGCCAGTGAGCAAGCTACAGTTGAAATTGTTGATGTCACCGAGCAAGATCCTGATGTTACTGAGAAAGACCCTGCTGACACCATTCAAATAGATAAAGATGTCATGGATATAGAGGCACCGGAATAGGAAATGATAGAAGGCAATGCATATGCAAAACTTGTATCTAGTGAATCAGTCTTGGAACAAGTTCAGCCTTATCCACTGGTCAAGCAACCTGTCTCAACTGAAACCCCTCATGACACGAAGCAAGGCACCAAAGGTCACAAGTCTACAACAGGAGAAGGTACTACTCAAGAACAAACATCTCAAGCACCTTCTAGCACTGAGAATTTTGCAACTGAGACACCGAGTACCAAGACACCAAAGGACTCTACAGAGGCTAAAGAAACTGATCAAAGTGTTGCCTCTACTGAGCAACCTACTGAGGGTCATCAAGCCTCACAAGCCCTTGTCTTAGTTCCATCGGTGAAAGGTAAAGAAAAGAGGATGAAAAAGCATAGTTTTAGAGTTGATTTGTCAAAACCAATAGTGTTGCCCAATGTAGACAAATCAAAATTAAAGGGGCAAGCACTCATTGATTTCGGTGAACTGTGCAAAGCAAAGGCAGAACAAGAGAAGCAAATGGCAATTCAAAAGAAAAATAAAGTACTCCAGAAGGTGAAAGCACTCTTAATAGATATGCTACCTAAAGCTTCAGTATCAACAGATGCAACCATCCACATTCAACTGGATGAACTCCTAACAAAGATAGAAACATCTGGAGTAGATGCATCAGAGTATTTGAGCAAGCTAAAAGACAAAGAGCTCACTGCAAAAATGATAGAAGAGGTACAGAAAGCTATAGATATTCGCAAAGTTAAACTTGTCATTTATTGCTGAGTTGACTCCTCAACTCAAGCATATTCTTTATTTATTTCAGAAACTCTGCACATTTTCTTTATTCATTAAAGACATTAAGAATAAAACAGATGCAATTGAGAAAGAGATCACCGATCTCTCAAGCAAGTTGACCACAAAGCCAAATTCAGTTCAGAATTTTTACACAAAGCTACAATAGCTCATGGCTCAACAATTGGACCTAAGAAATGAAGAACACAAGATCTGGATGGACATAATAACACTTCAGACATTATTCCTTCCCCATCTTTCATCCGTCCAAGAACAGATCAACTGAGCCACCTCCTTATCTACTACACAAGAGGGAAGCACTCTAGATGGCTTAATATCATTATTGGTTGATATTCAAGCACAAAATTCTTTAATGGACAGTGTAAAGAATGCACTCTTTGTTGCTCTCACCAAAGCCTGGATCAAGTACAAATCCATTTTTTATCAGTTACCACCCCCGAATGGTAATTAAGTTTTGATGTTTGTCAAAAAGGGGGAGTAATATGTTACAGTACTAGGGGAGTGATATAGCATTCAAAGCATCAAAGTGTAAAATCAAACAAAAGGAGTATAGTATACTGGAGGAGTATACCGAGTAGAGAAAGCAGAGTATCCAAGAGCAATGCATCGAGCAGTATACAGTACGGTAAGCAAAGCACACCGAACAGATCACCAAGCATGCAAAATCAGTGTTTTGTAAAGTATATTGATAAGGGGAGTATATCTGGATATATTATATTATTGACTATTGTATATACTATCAGTATAGTCAAATTTTGCAAGTATATAGATTATTGAGTTATAACTTTGAAAGTAGTTTTTGTCAAACATCTCAACTAATGTCAAAAGGGGAGATTGTTACTACTTATCAAGTTGCCATTAATTTCATGTCAAAGTTATTCTATATACTCTAGTCAGTTATCTCTACTGAGACATTCAGTCGGCATGCATAGTCTAGTCAGTTACAGAAGAAAGTTGTCTCAGAACATAGTATACACCGAGCTGTCTACCGAGTATCATTTCATATCTACCAAGTAGCAAAGATGACACACCGAGTTGATATACAGTGAGTGAAACATGTTACCAGATTCATTGAACGTGGACATACATATGAAAACATGTTACAAGATCGAGGAACATCTAACCATTATCACATTGGAAATTACACTTTAAGATTGTGTATGATTTTGAGGTCTTCTAGCCAATGAAATAATTTGCATGGTTATTCATTCAATAAATCATATTTGTAAGATCGAAGCAATGAATGGATCACCGTCATAAGAGATCTATTTATACAGCATGATTAAAGATTAAATAGGTGTGTGCATGAGTGTAAGAAGACTGTTACAGAGACACAGAGGTCACCGAGAAGGTTTTTACAAAACAATTAAATAACAGAGTAAACAGAAGGGTTTACCGAGTTACTATATGGGTTACCGAGGTATTCTATAAGCAAGGTAACTTATTCTGAGCACATAGAATCTGCTATAACATTCCAGATGTAAAGTTGCAGATATTTGTAATGATTTTATTATAATATTTTGAAGTTGTAAGAGAAACCTTTAACAGGGTAAAAGACTCTAATCAAGTCTATAAATTGTAAAGCCTCTAACCAGGTGCAACATTTAGTTTAAGTGTTGTAAAATCCTTTAGCAAGGTAGATCTAACAGATCTTGTTACTCCTAACAGGGTAAGCTATCAGAAATAGCTAAACATGTAGCTCTAACTGAGCACTCTTTATTATTGCAGTAGTGAAGTTGTGGGTGCCATCCCCACCATAGTTTTTTCTCTCTAACCAAGAGTTTCTACGTAACCAAAATATATGTGTTATGGAGTGAATCATGTATGATTGTTATCTATTTGTTTTAGCTTTATATTATGTTACTGCACTATTCAGTTTATGCATAACAGTAAAGTTATTATTGAAGAAAAGTTTTGGAGTACTGATTCACCCCTTCCCTCTTAGTACATTAGCTTTCCATATTGTGCCTAACAAGGATCACATAAGACCAAATAGTGTTGCAAGTGGTCTTGTGTGGTCCTAAGGGGTCACGCATGTGTTCTAACACATGGGTGACCCCTTAGGACCACTTAAGACCCCTTGCGACACATGTACACCCATTAGCATCTATTAGGACCACATAAGACCAAATGGTGTCACAAGGGGTCTTAAGTGGTCCTAAGGGGTCACGCATGTGTTCTAACACATGGGTGACCCCTTAGGATCACTTAAGACCCCTTGCGACACATGTGCACCCCTTAGGAACAATTAGGACCACATAAGACCAAATGGTGTCGCAAGGGGTCTTATGTGGTCCTAAAGGGTCACGCATGTGTTCTAACACATGGGTAACCCCTTAGAACCACTTAAGACCCCTTGGGACACATGTGCACCCCTTAGCACCTATTAGGACCACATAAGACCAAATGGTATCGCAAAGGGTCATATGTGGTCCTAAGGGGTCACGCATGTGTTAGAACACATGGGTGACCCCTTAGGGCCACACAAGGCCCCCTTACAACACAGGTGCACCCCTAAGGACCTATTAGGACCACATAAGACCAAATGGTGTCGCAAGGGGTCTTATGTGGTCCTGAGGGGTCACGCATGTGTTAGAACACATGCATGACCCCTCAGGACCACATAAGACGCCTTGCGACACATGTGCACCCCTTAGGACCTATTAGGACCATATAAGACCAAATGGTGTCGCAAGGGGTCATATGTGGTCCTAAGGAGTCACGCATGTGTTAGAACACATGGATGGCCCCTTAGGACCACACAAGGCCCCTTATGACACAGGTGCACCCCTTAGGACCTATTAGGACCACATAAGACCAAATGGTGTTGAAAGGGGTCTTATGTGGTCCTAAGGGGTCACACATGTGTTATAACACATGTGTGACCCCTTAGGACCACATAAGACCCCTTGCGACAAATGTGCACCCCTTAGGATCTATTAGGACCACATAAGACCAAATGGTGTCGCAAGGGGTCTTATGTGGTCCTAAGGGGTCACACATGTGTTCTAACACATGGGTGACCCCTTAGGACCACACAAGGCCCCTTGCAACACATGTGCACCCCTTAGGACCTATTAGGACCACATAAGACCAGATGGTGTCGTAAGGGGCCTTATGTGGTCCTAAGGGGTCACACATGTGTTAGAACACATGTGTGACTTCTTAGGACCACTTAAGGCCCCTTGTGACACACGTGCACCCCTTATGACCTATTAGGACCACATAAGACCAAATGGTGTCGCAAGGGGTCTTATGTGGTCCTAAGGGGTCACGTATGTGTTAGAACACATGTGTGACCCCTTAGGACCACTCAAGGCCCCTTGCGACACATGTGCACCCCTTAGGACCTATTAGGACCACATAAGACCAAATGGTGTCGCAAGGGGTCTTCAGTGGTCCTAAGGGGCCACGCATATGTTCTTACACATGGGTGACCCCTTAGGACCACTTAAGACCCCTTGCAACACATGTGCACCCCTTAGGACTTATTAGGACCACATAAGACCAAATGGTGTTGCAAGGGGTCTTATGTTGTCCTAAGTGGTCACACATGTGTTCTAAAACAAGTGTGACCCCTTAGGACCACACAAGGCCCCTTGCGACACATGTGCACCCCTTAGGACCTATTAGGACTACATCAGACCAAATGGTGTCGCAAGGGGTCTTTTGTGGTCCTAAGGGGTCACGCATGTGTTAGAACACATGCGTGACCCCTCTAACACATGTGTGACCCCTTCAGACCACACAAGACCAACAAATGCATGACCCCTTAGGACCACACAAGACCCCTTGCAACACATGTGCACCCCTTAGGATCTATTAGTACCACAAAAGACCAAATGGTGTCGAAAGGGGTCTTATGTGGTCCTAAGGGGTCACCCATGTTTTCTAACACATGCCTAACCCCTTAGGACCACTTAAGACCCCTTTTGACACATGTGCACCCTTTTGGACCTATTAGGACCACATAAGACCAAATGGTGTCGTGAGGGGTCTTATGTGGTCCTAAGGGGTCACGCATGTGTTAGAAGACATGTGTGACCCCTTACGACCACACAAGACCCCTTGTGACACATGTGCACCCCTTACCACCTATTAGGACCACATAAGACCAAATGGTGTCGTAAGGGGTCTTATGTGGTCGTAAGGGGTCACACATGTGTTCTAACACATGGGTGACCCCTTATGACCACTTAAGACCCCTTGCGACACATGTGCACCCCTTAGAACCTATTAGGACCACATAAGACCAAATGGTGTCGCAAGGGCTCTTTTGTGGTCCTAAGGGGCCACACATGTGTTAGAACACATGCATGACCCCTTAGGACCACACAAGATCCCTTACGACACATGTGTACCCCTTAAGACCTATTAGGACCACATAAGACCAAATGGTGTCGAAAGGGGTCTTATGTGGTCGTAAGGAGTCACACATGTGTTCTAACACATGGGTAACCCCTTAGGACTACTTAAGACACCTTGCGACACATGTGCACCCCTTAGGACCTATTAGGACCACATAAGACCAAATGGTGTCGAAAGGGATATTATATGGTCCTAAGGGGTCATGCATGTGTTCTAACACATGTGTGACACCTTAGGATCACTTAAGACCCCTTGTGATACATGTGCACCCCTTAGGACCTATTAGGACCACACAAGACCAAATGGTATCCAAAGGGGTCTTATGTGGTGCTAATAGGTCCTAAGGGGCGCACATGTATCGCAAGGGGTCTTAAGTGGTCCTAAGGGGTCACCCATGTGTTAGAACACATGCGTGACCCCTTAGGACCACATAAGACCCCTTGCGACACCATTTGGTCTTACATGGTCCTAATAGGTCCTAAGGGGTGCACATGTGTCGCAAGGGGTCTTAAGTGGTCCTAAGGGGTCACGCATGTGTTAGAACACATGCGTGACCCCTTAGGACCACTTAAGACCCCTTGCAGCACCATTTGGTCTTATGTGGTCCTAATAGGTCCTAAGAGGTGCACATGTGTCGCAAGGGGTCTTAAGTGGTCCTAAGGGGTAGAACACATACGTGACCCCTTAGGACCACATAAGACCCCTTGCGGCACCATTTGGTCTTATGTGATCCTAATAGGTCCTAAGGGGTGCACATGTGTCGCAAGGGGTCTTAAGTGGTCCTAGGGGTCACGCATGTGTTCTAACACATGCATGACCCCTTAGGACCACATAAGACCACTTGAGACACCATTTGGTCTTATGTGGTCCTAATAGGTCCTAAGGGGTGCACATAAGACCAAATTAGGACCTATTAATTAAATTGTATATGCAAAATTGTAAATTAATTTGACTTAACTTGGCATCTTAATTTGACTTAATTTGACTAATTTTCAAATTAATTATTGTATATACAAATATATGTAATTGTAAATTAGACATATATTGAAATTTAAAATTAAATTTATAGTTGTTTAAATTTCTTTTGTGCATAGATCTCTAGAAATTTATCTTAAATTTGTCTTTAATTATTGCTTAATGTGTATTGCATATATATATATATATATATATATATATATACACTACCCACTCACATCATGTCTGACGAGCTTCTTCATCATTAGGAGGATTAGAGGAATTACCCGTGTCCTTGTTAAAAAGGCCATTCAAATTAGGTTCCATCTCCTCAGTAATTAAACCTTGGAAAGACTTAATTCTACAGCTTCGTCTAACGGGAATAGTGTAAGTAGGGCTTATTGTTGTAAAACTCATGCACTAGAGAGGGAGAAGATTTTGAATTTAGAGGTAGCAAATTTCAATAAAATCAGCCAATCTCCTAGATTTAAGCTGTTAAATGCAATCACGACAATCTCCCGAAATTTCGAAAAAAATGTCAGGGACCGTGGCGAACAGAGTGCACACGGTCCTCGCAACTTTTTTCAAAATTTTCAGAGATGAAAGTTATGATGATTTTAAAGCTAATCTGAAAAAATTGAGTGATTTTATGATCCGTAGATAGGCCAAATTAAAGTTGCAATCTCAAAATTGAACCCTACCAAGATTGTTGAAAAATGCAAAATTTGAATTTTGAAAAAGAGAGAGAAACTGAAATTTTGAATTTTATGATTTTAGAGGGAATACTAAGAGCAATGCAAGCTTTGAAATTTAAAAGTTGACTCAATTTCACGCAAAATTCAATTTTGAAAGCAGAAATCAAAGTTGTTGCAATTAAACATTTAATTTCAAAAGTCACAAACTGCAAAAATTTGAATAAAGCACTGAAATTTTGAATGAATGCCAACACACTTTTCAGATTTAGGACAATAAGAACACAATTTCGACACAAAATTTCAATTTCAACGATTTTTGAATGATTAGGAGCCTTACTCCAAGCAATCACTAGACCAACTTTGACTTTAATTTTGAAAGTGTTAGAATTGAAGAAATCAGTCAAGATTCTGGATTTTAGCAGAAAAATACAGTAAGATCTAGCTCCCGAAATTTCGAAAAAAATGTCGGGGACGATGGCGCTCGGGGTGCACACGATCCTCGCAACTTTTTTCCAAATTTTCAGGGATGAAAGAGATTATGATTTTGTTGCGGAATCCAAAGTTACAGCCGATTTGGAGGTGTTTTGATCAGTGAAATTATTAGTCAAAGGTTGAATCAAGAGTGTTTTAAAAATTAGGGTTTTGACACTTAACCACTTAATTTTCAGAATTAAAGCACAAATATGAATTGATAGTTTGCAATAGAAGGGTAGATCTGAAACAAGCATTAATAATTAAACATTTCACAAGCTCAATTACTAAAAAGAAAATTTAGGGTTTTCATGCAATTAACCTCTAAAATTTGCAAAAGATCAAACATGGAAATGTAATTAAGGAAGCCAATTTTTCAGATCTAACCATGAATAATCAGAAAGGATGTTCACGTCGGGTTCACCAAAATGTAAAGCGAAAAATCGTGATCGAACCCTAAGTGTTTCCCCCACCACTCCAAGGAGAGAGAAAGGAGGTCACTAGGGTTGACGGTTTTCACTTAGGGGAGACTTTACATTCAAAAGAGGGGTTGAAACCCACAAGATCCAATCCCACACAATGCAAGATTGGATTCTAAATGAGTTTCAAGGGTTAAGACAGCAAGGCTACCCTCTTTTGTAAAGAATGTAGATAGAAGGATTGAGCTAGGAATGCATGTAAAGTGAGAAAGATTCGCTTATAAACAGAGATAGGAATATAGGATGAAGCTGCGGACCTAGAATTAGCAGTAAAATGTCGAGACGGTGCTGTCCTGCAAATTTGAGTGAAAGTTGACAGGACGATGGCGCCCGGCGTGCACACGGTCCTCCAAAAAATTCGCAAAACGAAGGGGGATCTATTCGTCTCTGCACAAGGATTCCAGATCTTCAATTACAGCCGCGTACCTGCAACCTACACACAGAAAAGAGAGGACGATTGGGGGGTTAGGGATTAGGGGTTTGCCTTTAGGTCAAACCCCGGTTTTGGAATTAACCAAGAAATGAGAATGTTGTAAATGTAAATGATTGTAATGTAAACAAGTACTGATACCTTGTTGCAAGAATGTTTTTATTCTTACATGCGAAGGTGTAAATGTTGTTGTATGTTGTATGTTGTATGTGGTATGTGATCTCCTCTTCAATGGTTGAATCCTTGTCTTGAATGCAACACTTAGCCTTGAATGGAGACTTAGAATGCTCAATTGCTTGAAGGAATGCTTGAATGCTTGAATGCTTGAATGTTTGAGTGTTTTAATATCGCTTCCGCGTCTTGCACACATATGTCCTTCCTCCTCTTTCTCCAAAATGGGAGAGGAAATGTAGTTTATATACTTGTCAACTAGGGTTGAAAGACTGATTTTTCCGACCTTAGGCTGACTTAGAAACCTTATTTTCCAATTTTCAAACTTAAAGACCCGAAGCCCCATAAGAGACCGGGCCCAAAATAGGGCCAGGGACCAAGGCGCTGGGTGCCATGGTCCTGAAGGACCAGGGTGTTGGGCGCCATGGTCCCACCTCTAGGGACAGCAGGGTGCAAGGAGGATCAGGCCAAGGTGCTGAAAAATGTAGTTTTTGATGTCATAAACAGGTTTCGGGGTCTCCATTTAGGTTCTGTGTTGCATCACCATCGTGAAGACCCAAATGCAGTCGAAATTGCAAGTGTCACAATTTTAGGACGTTACACTAGTGTATCCCAAATATACCACCTGGTGAAACTCTCTGTAAAGATGGGCCAACATACATGACCCCCATGCAAACCTGCATCATCATGTCCTCTAACACTAGTCCCCATCCCACGGCTAGTCCCTTCAACCTACGGTCGGGACACAAAAATCCACCTATGAACCTTGCTAGTATAGATGGCAGCGGAGCGTAGCCAAAATCCAAAAACTCCTACCATGGGATCTCATACCCATTGATCTGATCATCCTAGAAGATGTGACGGAGAGCCTTTGTCCCACCCTCCTCAGTTTTCTCATACGACAATTAGGCCCCAACTATAGGAATCCGCAGAATCCGATAACAGTCATTTGGTGTGACTGTCATCTCACCTGTAGCCAAGTGAAAGGTGTTCGTATCACTATGCCACCTCTCTACCAAAGCTGTCAACAAACCTCGGTTAATGATATACCGAAGCATGTCTAGTAAAGAGGACAACCTGCATCTCTCAATCACATCTTTGTCAGCCTGTGACAAGCGCATAATCAATGACCATGGTCTCGAAAATCGCTCTCAAGACTGGAGCACACCAAGCTCTTCCTACAAAACAACAAATGTCCATCATTAGTTCCCAAAATCTATCTGATATATCCAATCAAAGAAAATTCAACTTGAAACAACAAAACATCTCAAGAACACATCATACACATATTCACATCAATCCGTGAATAAATCAAATCAAAGAACCATATCAAAAATCAGAGACCCATAACGCAAGCATCAAATCACAGCCTCGTAACAAAAATCACATCAGGACCCATAACACAACCATCAAAACAAGACCCATATCGAGAAATCAATCAAATACTCATATCAAGAAATCCAGCAACATCAAGATCCATATTCGAAATGAAAGAATCAAAGATCTATTTCGAAACCAAATCAAGACTCATATCGAAAATCACATCAGGGCCCATATCGCAAGCAACATATCGAAAGTAACCTCAAATCCATATCACAAGCATCATATCAGGATTCATATCAAAAATCACATCAGGACTCATATCGAATATCAAACCAAACTCATATCAGAAAGAAAAATCAAGATCCATATCAAACTCAAAATTAGGATCCACATCAAAAATCAATCAGCTTGGTATTCCATATCGAAAGCAATTTATATCGACCGCAGCAGACTCAGATTATCCCACACTAGCATATCATAATAAGACATTATCACAAAGCAGGCCTCACATTGGTTTGGGAACCATAACAGAACAATCAACAAACACATATCGACATCTATGACATCTATCTAATCTATTCGACTCATGACGTGTTTTTCACAATCCCTTTTTCATCAACTTTGGACCCTTCATGCTAAACCAGGGCTCCTAAGCGCTAAGTTGCCACTCATGTGCTTTCCTTTTTCATCAAAGTGCTAGAAAGCATATGCTATGCACTAAAAGCCTACCACACGCTAACTGGAACCTCCTAAGCACTATCATGTTAACCCTATGCACTAACCAACCCTAAGCGCTACCCAACATACCCGTCATGCTTCTATTTAGACCCCTATGTGCTAGAACACTCTACGCGCTAACCTATCTTCTATTCGCGCTACCAAAGGCTACTCAAATGCTAACCTACCTAGGTTAACCCTATGCGCTAACATGTCTATCGTATGCACTATGCAATTTAACCTACGCACTAAAATGACAAATTCCGGTGCAAAAATTGAAAAACGTGATCAAAATGCACAAAATCAATCAAAAACGAGGAGAGATTTTGACCACTTACTAGTGGGCCATAAGCTGCGGGTCTCTGGTGTCACCTAACATGCTCAAATTAGTGTGAGTATGGAATCAGCATCATTGTCAGAGCTCCAAATGTCACAATCGCAAAGAGACAAGTGTGGAAATGATTTATCTAATTCACTTTTTACCTTTTTATAGGGTAAAATCAACAAGGTTAATAAGTGGGGCATGTATTTTCCTCCCTTTTTCATTTTTTTAACCTTATCAACATCATTTTTGGGAGATAAATCAATAACATACATTCAACGCAGTCTATATTCTCAAAATATAATTAATCCAAAAATGCTCATCAACTTGACAATTTCACTAAATTCTTGATTCATCTCCCGAGGGGGCATCATCAAATCTAGGGCATCACATCGATCAAATTTTGACAGCATATCCAACAAATTTTTTTTGAATCAACATGTGCACACACGTCACTTCAAAGAGGGGCAAAATGTAGACGTATAAATCTGACCACTTTCCTAAATGAATATTTAATATTTATTTTAACCCCTTTCCTCATATTAATTAAATTTTATTTAATTAATTCCTTCACATTCATCTATTTGATTAAATGAATTACTCAATTCATTTAATTAAATTCACCTAAGCCTTTTCTAACATTTAATTAAATAAATCATTTTATTTAATTAATTCCCCTTTCTCCCTTTTTAATTAAATTTACATTTAATTAAATTGATCCTTGCAAATTAATTAAATTTGCATTTAATTAAATCTCCCACTTGTATTTGTAGTCACATAAATATGTCCACTTAATTAAATGAATATTTACTATTTATTTGATTATTTAACCATCAATAATCAGCTAATTGAATTAACATTTAATTAATTCATCCTCAACTCTTCTCCTATTTATTAAATAAATTATTCAATTTATTTAAATTAATTCATTAAGCCACACTCTAAATCAATTAAATGAATAAAATATATTTATTTAATTTAAACCCCCTTTCCTCTTTTAAATAAATAATTAAAACATGTATTTAATCTGCCCCCCCCACTTGCATTCTCCTACAAATGCAAGTTGCAACCACAATTGAAATAAATTAATTTTATTTTAATTTAAATCCTATTTTCCCTCACCCACCAAACCCACTTGCAATCCTAAATCCCCTTCTAGATTCTTCTAACCACTTTCTAAATTCTTCTAATCATTCCTAATTAGCCTAAACTCATTTCCTAAATATTGTCACATTCCTAAGCAAATTGAAGTCACTTCTCAAAGCCTCCAAAGTCTTTGAAAAGCATTTAATGTTTTATGTATTCAACAAGTTAACCCCTAAAGTCTTCCAAACCACTAATGGCTCTTACATGACCATGACCATTTATGGCTCTTACATAACCATTTATGGTTAACTCAACTCACCCACATGGTTAGAGATTTTCCTTCTAACTCAACCTCTACTTAACCCATGGGTCTCTTCAAGCATTTATTGCTTTGACCATGGTTATCCTCACTAACTCTTGCACAAGAGTTTATCCATTGGATAAAGGCATTATTCATTGGATAATGGCTATATTCATTCAACTTAACACTAACCTTACCTCCCAAGCTAACCTTCATGTCTTCTCAAGCATCTAATGCTTCTTCCCTCTTCTCTCAAGCCATCTCATGTTGACATTTGTCATCTTGGGATTGGGTTGAAAGCCTTCACATGGATCATAAACCCATCAATCCTGATCCTTGTTGAGATTACTCAATCTCAACCATCCATTGCCATATTTTACCTATAAATAGAGCTCTCATTTATCATAATCATTATTATAATGATTTTAGAATTATAATAATAAATAAGAATTAAGATTAAAGTTATAATATAATTAAGAATTATAAATTAAGTTATAATCATTTATTTAAATTATAAACGTAAAATTAATAATAATAATCTTAATTTCAATTAATAATTATTTATGAAAGAAAATTAATATAATTATTAATAACATATTTATTATTATATATTTTTGGTAATGTTATTATTAATAAATTATTTATAATTAATATATTAATCTTTATACAATATTTTACATTATATTATTGCATTATATAGATTTAATATTATATAATAAGGATATATAATAATGTATTTCATTTATGTTATAAATATAATTTAGATTATAATTAAATATGTTAATAATATTTGTCAAAAAATGCATAATATTAAATTATTTATTAAAACCTTAATCTCTAATTTTCTTATATTTTAATAATTTAATATACTTAACCTTACTAATATATTATTATATATAATTTTATTATTCATTGATTATATAATTAACATATTTAATTTTGATTTTATTTTAATATAAAATATATATTTAGCTCTGATATAATAATTTTAATTATATATATATAGACTTATAGTATTTATAATATTTAAATTATTTAATTTTTTATCTAATATTTAATTTAATTATATACTATATAGAAAATATGTATAAGTCTATTTCGGGGCTATTTCGGATCGCTGCGTTCGCTGAGTTCAGAATGATCTTCTAGGGCTGCGTTCAGACTGAGTCCGCTTGGTATCCTGCTGCGTTCGCTTTAAATCAGACTGCGTTCGCTTGGTATTCAACCCTGACTGTGTTCGCTTTCTAGGGCAATGAAGGACGGCTCCAAATTTACGGACACAGGGCAATCCAAAATGGCAAATCTGGTGGCTCGCACAGACGAAGTACAAAATCTGGCTGTCGTTTTTTCCACCCCCGCAAACAGTGACAAGGTGGCACCTGTTGCTGCTATGGAGATCTCCCAAGATGTGCGTTGCAATACTCAAACAGGAGATACTGCTGGCGTCACCAGAAGCAATGGTAATTTTGATGATTCGGCGAATGGACAAGGAATCAGGTGTGATCCACCCTTAATCCCAAACCCTAAATTTAATATGCCTTCTAATTTTTTAGCTGTTTCAGTTCCCCGTAGCAGTAATGTGTCTGCTTCGAAATCAATTGATAACTCTGCTAATAATATGCCTAGACCTAGTTCAAACCCTGGCAACAAGCCGAGATCCTTTCTGGAGGTGATTGCAAATTCATCTCCTGCAATCGCTTCTGGTGCTCGCTTCGCCAAACCTACACAAGATGAAAACACAACAATCGGTAATCCTTCTGCATTTCATGTTACTCCTAACCCTGAAATGTTAAATGAGATTATTAAGGAAAAAGAAAGATTAAGAAATACCGCCATCTTCTTCTCTGCGGTTGAAATTGATAAAGTGCCTGCTAGGAAATTCTTAGATGACTGGTTTTATAATTATTGGAACTTAAAGCTTGGCTATCAAATTTCTTTTTGTAGGCAGATACAGAAAGGATTGTTTGTTGTGTTTTTTATCAATAATGAATCTCAACAGGCTGTGCTAAAAAAAGAATATTGGACAGTTGGAAACACCACATTCAGGGCTCTAGCTTGGAATGCGGAGGCTAACCTTGATGAGGTGGTTGCTCTCTCAGCTCCAAGATGGGTTCTCATTAAACAAATTCCCCCTTTTTTGTGGCGTTTTATTCCTCAGTTGGTTGAACCCCTAGGAAAATTCTTACGAATGGATGACTCTGCTCGTTTAGTCCCTCATTTAGATGCGAGAGTTCTTATTGCTTTGAAGCCTGGGCAGGATTTACCCAAAGAAATTAACATTTCTATAGTTAATGAGCAGGTCTCTTGCCCTGTTGAAACCCTAGGAGGTTTGAACACGTGTTTTTTATGTAGAAAAGAGGGGCATCTTAGGAAAGGTTGCCCGATTATCAGAAATAAAACCCAAAAGAATACTAATCCTTTTAACCTCCCCATTTCTACCCAGTCGGTTCCCCCTTCCTCTGCTAAAACTAATCCTATGCCTTCCCCACTTGCCCCCTCACAATCTCCCCCCTCTCCGCTTCAAGCACCGTTCTCTCAAAATGTATCATTTACTAGCATAGTGGATACAGATGGTTTTCAAACTGTTACAAAAAAAAGGAAAAATCGGTCGAGTAAAAAAGACTCGACTCCAAATATGCCTTTTGTATCCCCTCCTTCTGCAGCTAATATGACTACTAAAGACAATACTAAACCCTCTGTCCCCCCTCTATCTGCTTCTAAGGCTCCCACCAAACTCATTTCTTCAAAACAGAATCCCCCTGTGAAAGATTTTCAAGAGATCTCGGATGATTTCATAGTTGAAGTCATTCCGGCAACCCCTGCTGTTGTTAATAATCAGTCTTCGGTGCTGGAGGCTTCTTCCCCTTCTCTGTCTGATAATGAGGATATCCTCACTACTAGAAGGAAAGGAAGACCTCCGAGATCCAAGAACAAAAACAAGAACAGTAAGAAGCAGAATCAAACTGACTCTGAGGATGTTTCTCCTATGGAGGACATCGTGGGTGTTGAGGCGTCTAATTCTCTAATTCTATCTCAATGAATTGCGTCTCTTGGAATATTAGAGGACTGGAATGTCCTGATAGAAAGTTTGTTATTAAGAATTTTCTCAGCTCTCGAATTAATATTGATATGATTATGCTGCAAGAAATTAAGTCTACTGGATTCAATCTCGAATCCAATCTTAATTTTATCTGGAGAGATGCTATCAAATTCTCCACTAATCACCCTCAGGGTAGAGGGGGAGTGGCGATTTTACTCAGCCCCAAATGGGGACCTAAAATTAAAAGTTTCGGTTTTTCACCTTGTAATAGAGCTATTTGGTTGATCTTTAATCATAATGATATGGATTTTGGTATATGTTCTGTTTATGCTGCCAATGATTATACGGAAAGGAGTATGTTTTGGTCTTGGCTTAGCTCGCTTCCTGACATTCCCTGGATGTTTGGAGGTGATTTCAATATGATTGAGAATCAAGAAGATAAACTAGGAGGTCTCCCTTTCTCTTGGAAAGAGCAGGAAAGACTTACGTGGAATAACTTTAAAAGGACTAAATCCCTTTTTGATCCTTTAAGGGGAAGCAAGAATAATAACCCTGGCCTCTGGTTTACTTGGTGTAATTTTCAGAAGGGTCAGTATAGAATCTACTCTAGACTTGATAGATTCTATCTTGATAGCAATTTCTTTTCTGTGATTTCGGATAAGAATAATAACTTGGTGCTTGTCTCCCCTACCACTCTTTCAGATCACCACCCTATTTCTATATCTCTTAATCTCGGCTGCTCACCTATTTATAGCAATCATTCTAACCGTAAATTCATTCTCAACACTAGCCTTCTGGAGGATAATGACATTCTTGCTGCCATTTCCATTATTAGGCTCATCAATGAGTCTCATTTTCCCTCTTTATCCTATATCCATAGGTGGAGTCTAGATGTCTCTGCCTGGCAGAACTTTTTAAGAACTATTGGTCAAAAGAAGGCCAAAGATTATAGATTTAAGGAATCCTGGCTTAATGATAATCTTTATAATGCTGAAATTGATATCCAAAATAACCCGGATGATCCTTATCTCTGTCACCAGCTTGCCCATGCTAAGAATGCTCTCAGAAAACATCAACATCAAAAAGCTCTAGGGGCGAGAATTCGTTCAAGAGCCCATTGGTTACATTATGGAGATAGAGGTAGTAAATTTTTCTTTAATCTTATTAAACATAAGCAAGCTAAGGAATCTATTGATAAACTGCTTATTGACAATCAATTGATTACTGATATTGATATTATTAAGAGTGAATTTGCTGAATTTTATAAAAATCTTTTTACTTCGGAGGATTCTCAGGAGGCTAGGGCCCTTAGAGATCAATGTATGAATCTTATTCCTAAAAGGATCTCGGCTGAGGATGCTTCTATTCTTGAGCAGCCCTTGTCTCTTGAGGAAATTGAGAAATCTATCAATTCCCTTAATAATGATAGAGCTCCTGGGCCTGACGGGCTACCTGCGGAATTCTACAAGGCTAACAGTAAATGGATCAGCAAAGTCTTAATTAATATTTATAATGAAGCCATCGATACTGGAACCTTGGGTAGGGATATTAATTCTGGTATCATTAAACTCATCCCTAAGGAGGGTGATAAATCCCTTATTAAGAATTGGAGGCCTATAACTCTTTTAAATGTTTCTTATAAAATTTTGGCTAAGATTATGTCAACTAGGCTTGAAGCCATTCTCCCCAAATTTGTTTGCCCTACCCAAACTGGATTTGTGAAGGGTAGATATATATTAGAGAATCTTATTACTAGTTGGGAAGCTCTTAATTGGGCTAAGCATACTAATCAAAATGTTTCTATGTTTTTACTGGATTTTGAGAAGGCTTATGACAGAATTGAATGGAATTTTATTAATATGATGCTCGAGGCTTTTGGTTTCCCATCCTTCTTTTGTGGTATTGTGAAAATGCTTCTCAAGGATGCTCATGCTCAAATTGATGTTAACGGATCCCTGTCTACCATCTTCCCTTTGGGAAGATCGATTAGACAAGGGTGCCCTCTTGCTCCCGCTCTTTTTGTTATTGCTTCTGAAGCTCTTTTTTATATTCTTAGGGACAACACTTTATCCCCTGCTGTTAAAGGCAACATCCTTCCTAATAATAAGGAAATTATAAACTATCAGTTTCTGATGATACTTCTCTGTTTCATGAAGCCTCTGAAGAGAATTTTGTTGCCATGATCAATAAACTTAATTTCTTCTGTAAAATTTCTGGAGCTAGATTATCCCATGCCAAATCTATTTGTCTTGGTTGGGATGATCAACCTCCTGATTGGTTTAGTAAATTTGATTTCCAATGGGGTGGCCCCTCTAAAGTTGTCAGATATTTGGGTATCCCCTTTTCTGTTAATCCCTCTTTAAAAGAGATGTGGGGTTGGGTCAAGGATAAAATCCATAATAAGCTGAACAAGTGGCACAATAGGTCTCTATCTCTTGCTGGAAGAATCCAAGTTTGCCAAAAAATTATGTCTTCTTACAACATATATTATGCCTCTGCTTGGATGTTTAATGACTACCAAGTTTTGGAAATCCAGAAAGCTATTAGAAATTATCTCTGGTCTGATGGGAAGGGAAATAAAAAGCTGCACTCTGTCAATTGGAAATGGTGTCATGTTGATAAGCTCCTTGGGGGCCTAGGGTTGAAAGATCTAAGACTTTGCGGTCTTGCTTTGGCCTCCAAATGGATCTTTCATGCCTTAGAGGGAGATGATCCTTGGAAAGTTTTGATTCGTAATAATATTGAGAGGGGATGTCCTAAAAATGCTAAATTCTGGAAAAATCTTCCTCTCATTGATCTAATTTGTGGTGAATTTCCTATTATAGTTCAAGGCTCGGCGGTTTTTAAATCCATCTGGAAAGCCTGGAACCATGTTAGGCAATTCATCACTAACAAAGACTTCTATGATAATAAAACCCTCCATGGTGAAAGATCCATTTGGTGGAACCTTAAGCTTGGTAATAAACCCCTTGCTCTTACCCAAGGGTGCTCGGCTAAGTATTGGGCTAACCTTGGAATCAAGCAATTCATTGATATCTTTGAAATGGACAAACTTATCCCTTGGGATGAATTAAAGAATAAATTTAAGCTTCCTGATTCTCATAAAAAGACATATAGTATGATTGTTAAAGCTAGTAAAAACTTTCCTACCCTATGTCATGTGGACTCTAATAGTTATTTGAAGATAAAATGGCCTGATGGTATCACCATCTCCAAACTTAAAGCTAAGAATATTTATTCTGTTTTAAATTATAATGTTGACATCATCAATCATATTAACAATATTTGGAATACTGATTTGGATATTTCTTCTTGGAAGAAAGTTTTTAATTATCTTTGGAAAAGTTCTATTGATCCTAAAATTAAATATTTTAAATGGTTACTTATTCTCAATAAGCTGCCTATTAGGAACTCTTTTTCTGATATTAACTATTGCAGCATTTGCAGTACCCCAGAAACGGGGAAGCATATCTTCTTTGAGTGTAGTTTTTCCAAAGAGATTTGGCTAATGTTTGATATTTCTATCCCTTCTAATTTCAATTTTTTTGAAGTTATTACTGGTTTTATCTCTAAAGCTAGAAAAGATGTTAATATGTTTTGGGATATTACCTCATCTAACATTTTATGGCAAATTTGGAAGTGTAGAAATGAAGAAAGATTTCAAAATATCCCTAGAATGCTTACTGAGTCTTTTTGAAGTCTCACATACTTTAAAATTTTTTCGCAGATTCAGATGACCATGAAAATCAACAAGGCTAAATTCAAAAGGCTGCTCAAGGATGGTCATGCTACCTTTTTTACAAATGAGGTTAAAAATGGATATTTCTGGAGGCTGCACCTGGATAATATACATGCTTTCAATCAAACCTTCAGCAGAATTAGCAAGGAGATTAAAAGAAGACCTCACAATGCTAATAGTGAAATGGCTTACACGCTGAAACAAATCCAAGATCAGAAAAGCATGGTTTGGATGGATGGCTCCATGGGATGGGTGGCTTGGGTGGACACCTGAGATGAAGTGCTTTACTAGGTGTCTTGGTTTATGATTTTGTCCTACTGATTCGTTGTATATACTTCTTTTTTTGATGGTGTGAGGCTTGGCCTCTGAACTCTGATACTCTGTGATCTTTTGTATTTTTTATCTCCTTATTTCTAATACAAAAATATGTATTAATATATTTATCAAAAATATATTTTTTATATTATCAAATTGCTTGAAGAATTCGGTAACAAGATGCAAATTATTTGAGCCAATTAGATTGAAGAAAAACAATTTTTGTAATTCTTAACAATTTAAAAATTAAAACAAAACATCGAAAAATCCCTAGATATAATTGATGGAAGTTGAACCGATTGCAATAACAAAAATCAAGTACAACATATTACTAATAAAATTCAATATTTATATTTTATAAATTTATTCAATATAAACTATTTTTCAATTTTACTATAAAAAACATTCAACATTACCATAATATTCAATATTTATATTTTATTCAATATAAACTATTTTTCAATTTTACTATTAAAAACCTTCAGCATTACCATATAATGGTGTTCAACTCTTTTTCCAATTAATATATTTAATTTTATTTAACCATATCCACACAAATGGGAATATGGCCTCATTTTTTTTAATTATAAATTTATATTCAAAGGAGCATGATACCAACGGCAATAATACATTTATCCAATTGAATAATGTTTATCAATAGAAGACAAGCGTTTTACAATACGTGCTAGGTAGCCCCGTTTCCCTATTTTGTTTTAAATTAACACTCTCTATTGAACTACTAGGATATAAAGATTTCCACGGCGCAATTTAAGCATCGTGGCAGCGGCAATTCTGACAAGATTTACAGCCGTGTTAATAATTAATAATTATGACAACTAAATGTAAATGTGATATTTAATTTGATTTTAGAAGAGGGAAAATGACATTGAAGATGTTACAAATTAAAACTACAACTGCCCTTGTAGACATGTATGCAAAATGTCGAAGCATAGACAAGGCATGTTAAATTTGAAACCGCTGTGATCTTGCACAGGCCAAGAAACTATCCAATCAGCTTCTGACTTGAATGCTTTCATCTTTGAGGCCATTAACATTTAATTTTCTTTCAAAACCACGACACTAATGCTTCTCCGCCTTCTCTGGCCTTGAAACCATTGCAATCCTGCGCCGGTCGAAAAATTGGCAAATAAGCAGCTTCTATAAGACAAGCAATTAATATTTATTGCCAACACATCTTTTGTTTCCAGTGATAGCGGCAATAACACTATAAAAAAATTTGCCCAACTAAAAGACATGAAATTTGTTTATTAACATTCTTTAAAAATTGTTTACTTTCAACTATTTAAACATTACAAATCTGAAACTATACTTATGGAAAAAAAATTATGGTTGCAACCTGAAATAAAAAGTCTCTTGACAGCAACTAACAATGGCACTAACTTACACAGGGTCATCAACCAGGTTCAGTCAATAAAAATGGCAGACATGCAAAGGATCCCACAAATGGAACATCTTTATTCATCACAAATTTCTAAGATTTGCCATCTAATCTCATATTCCCATGTAACCCCTTAAAAGGAAAATTTGGAATGTTTTCTTACTTTTGGGGAGCAGCTATTGCTAAATAATTAAAAATGGGCTGTTAATTAAAAGAGGGGCTGGCAATAAACAGCAACTATTTATTAAGAAAAATGACATATGACTTCACCTTTTTTTTCTCTCTTTATTATTAGAAAATATGGGAAAAGTCAGAGAAACTAAATAGAAAATTTGATACGCAATACTATTGCTTCTCTACCTCTTCACATTCGTGCAATACATATATAGATGTTTTTCATAACTTATATTATAGGAAGGTTTTTCCACCTCCTATAACTGCTCCCCTATATGTGTGACTCACAAACAAACACTTATTATAGTTTAATATTACATTGTTTCTCAACAACTTAATATTAACTTACATAATTCTATATTATTAACCATATTAATAATGCTATCCATGTGACCACTAATTTCTAATATTTATTTGCCTTAATTTTAAAATTGGAGAAAATATTATTAAGAAATTCATTTAAAAATATAGGGGAAAGGACCAGTAGTTGAGCACATTCCAATTTTTGTGATAGTAGTTGATTTAGTACCCCCATACTTGCTGATTTAATGTCCAGTTTTTGTACAACATTGCACCAATAGTTGTGACTTTAAAGTTGTTATTGCTATGATGAGTACCAATAATTGAATGAAATATACCATTTGTTGTAAAAAACAACCAATCATGTGATGCCACATCAGCTGCACAAGTATTGGGTCCCTTTTGCACACCTCTTGGTCTCACCTTTTTTTGGGGCTGTTTTGGACACTTTGGCAAAAACCATGCTGATGTGGCGTCATATTTGATGGTGTGGTCTTGAAACCTTAGTTATAAGCAAGGCACTTGCCAAATAAGCTGCTGTAAAAAATTCAGAGTGATTTGAAATTTCCACGTAGGATTTTGAGAAGCACAAAGTTAGGGTGCACAACTACTAGGTCCTCTCCCTTAATTTGAGAGGATTGTTTAAAAACAAACAGCAATTTTTACATCCATGGGCCACCAGCTCCACAAATTACTGCTCAACAAGTGGAGCACCAGCTGCTAGCCAAAATAAGCTAAACAGCTGCATGGACCTGCCTAAGTCCTCCACAAATAGACCCCCTAGAGTATTTTGTTACAACGCTTGGAAACATGGTGAAGAATCCTGCAGCAACAACAACAAATACATTCACATTAAAGAATTAATGGTTAATACTCGGTTGAAAGTTTCACGTTTGATGTATCTCCCGCTTTATTTGAGTTAGTTTGGTGTCTTTCTCACTGCTTTTTAAAGGACATTTGGAGAGGCCATAGCTCTTCAACATCACCAACAACGAATCTAAACCATCTTACCACTCACATTGAGTTAAAACTTTTTAAATTTATAAACTTCTTATGATTGTTTAAATCCAAATTGTTTAGCAAAGAGGTTTGCTACTCATGTTCAGAACTCCAATTAGACTACATAAAGTTTTATTTTATTTAGCAAATGCATAAGAAAAACTTAGGCCCTGTATAACTAAATTAAAAAGAGACTAATTTTTTTAAATATTCCTCACCCTAAAAATGCTTTTGATGCACATAAAACTTTCCTATCATCACTTATATCCAAGTCCTCGTAGCAACTTCTACATAATAGGACTATCAACCAATCTACAAATCAGGATGCTTCTGATATATTTTCAAAGAAGGATGATAAATCAACCTTCAACGATAGATCCAAACATTGACTCGAAATTTAAATACATTTACACAGAAATCAGATTCATAATTGTCATGCAAAGCAGATGTTCTTCAAATATGGCTAATATAGAGGATTGATACACTCAAACAAACAAGTTTCATTTACAATCCACTAAAACTACATTGATAGTGATATATATTCAGTGTGTCCAATTCAATCTAGACCATGAAAACACCAAAAGTAGCCACAGAAGAAATTACATCACAGCAAATTTTCGCAATGGAAGACAAGACAAGTTATATGCTGTCATTCTGCCATCAACCAGCATTGCATCTGTCATTGCGATAAAAAATAGAAATACATAAACATTGACTGTGACATTAGAAGCCTGCAAAATATCTTTAGTTTCTCTCTCACTTTGATTTGACAGAGACACCATCAGATCCAGCAATAATGACAGCTGTAGCCATGTCAAGAAAAAGCCCATGCTCAACCACACCCTCAAATCCTAAAATTGCACGGCTGGCAGCCCTGGCATCCTTGATTGGGGTCTCAAAATACAAATCCACAATATAATTTGAATTATCTGTCACGTAAGGCTTTTCACCATCCATACGCAGCTTGGCCTGGCAACCCTCAGCATCAAAAAGTGCCTGGAGGCGCTGAGCATTGTACTTCCAGCAGAAGGGAACCACCTGTATAAAAGCATTGTGTATTAGGCACTTGACATAAATTAATAACTAGATTGAGTTCAGTGACAAAATCTTCAAACATGAAGAAAAAACATCATCAGACAGAAAAAACCTTTTGTTTTCCTATCAGAGGTAGGGTGTGAAAATTAAAGTCAGCCTGATGGCTTGCACACAAGGTGGTATTCCTCAGCTTTAAAATGGCTCACTCAACTATTATAAGACAGAAATTATTATGCAAACTAGGAGATTACACAGTTAACATGTAGAATAGGGATGGGATGACTGTTTTAGGAAGATCTAAACATCTTTTCCTGGATATACTATTAGTGTTGTACAATCAGAAGTAAAATTGCAATGTCCCCTTTTTGCTGAGCCAACACGTGTGAGACTCATTAGCCCATTTCTATGCTTCTCGATGGGGAAAGGATGATTGCTAGAAAAGTATAAATTGGTGAAGGTTAGTTCCATTGATTTGTCCCTGGTATTCTTATGAGTTTTGGACCATTTTCTATATTTTAGGGGCATTTCCTAAGTCTTAAGAGGTATTTTAATGAATTTTGTACCATTAGTCTCCTCATACAGGGATCACCCAAAGAAACCTCTATACTGTTTATATTTTTCATGCCCTATATGTGCCTTGGGGAAATCTTATTCATATTACTAGAGTTCTTCAGAGGGCTACGTGGACAAGATCATGCCATACAGCCTATTGTTCGGTATGCTTTCTATCTGAAGAAACACCCACACTTATACTGAGAGAGGGGGATGAATCGGTATAATATAACTTTTTCACTTATTTAAACTTTAGCAATCACAGAGCAATAATCAAAAGTAAGATGGAACACAAGATGCACACTTGATTTTACATGGAAACCCTTGCAGGAGAAAGCCATGGCAAAATATTGCTTAGATTTGAATCTTCTTACAACTTCATAAGCACCAACCCACATGACACACCAATCCCCTCCACTGAGCACTGAGTCAGCAAGAGACACAAATCTAAAAACCCTTGCGGGAGATAGCCATGGCAAAATATTGCTTATATTTGAATGTTATTACAATTTCATAGGCACCAACCCACATGACACACCAATCCCCTCCACTAAGCACTGAGTAAACAAGAGACAAATCTCTGTGAGTGCGAGGCACCAACCTTCCCTAAACCACCTTCAGAAATCTGCTCACTTATTCACAAAATTCTGCCTTAAAGCTTTTCTCTCAATTCTCCACTCAGATCTGCAATATAGTCTTCAATACATTCTCATAAATCTGAATTAAATCTTCACACAGATCTGCTATATATCTGCTCCAAGAATGTCTAATGTTTGTTCATAAATCTGCTCTTTTAAAGTCTGATTTTCACTCAAAAATATGCTCTTTTTCTGCTCTAGATGAAATTCTTGTTTTCTAATCCTCAAACAAACCTTCATTTATACCTTTCAAAATACCTCTTCATGAACGGTCATATCCCTTCAAGGTAGGTCGGCCAACAGCAGGTAATAAATATTTATTAATTTTTTATTGCTTTATTCCACCTTCCAAAGTGGGTTGTCCCTCTTGGGGTTATATCAAAAAAATATTTAAAAAACAATTTAAAGCCCTTTCCAAGGGTCAGCTCCTATGATGGGGTCATCACAAAATACAATATAACTTTTACATTTTTTATTTAACTTCAAGCATAACGCCATCATTAAATGCTTGTGCAATTTAAATAATAAATTGCCTTTCTCCTGATCAATGATATCTCAATCTTAGTGCCATATATTTGAAACACGGTAAAATCCACACGCCAATGATTGGCCCTTTGACATCAATGACAATAAATCCAACAATATCAGGTCTTTTGGGCAAGTGGTTCTCAAGTTATGATTAATATGCTAATGAGAGGTCAAGATTTATCAGCTACTTGGGCAATTTAAAGTTATTACACTAATGCCATGATATGTGAGAATTCATTATGAAGTGATATTAATGTCATCTCAAATGAAAATTATCTTTTTTATTTGACATTAAGCCTACACGTGCAGGGTTTGGAGCTTGCCAATGAGTGAATTGAAGCCAGCCAACATTGAAGGGATTATTCTATGCTTATTTCACATAATTGAGACCTAGAGAAAGTGGCTACATCAGGCAGCACTCATCTAACAATCTCATCCAAAGATCATAGGATGAAACCCCTTTTGTTTCTTGTAGGCAATCTCATCCAGGGTTGTATTGAGCTGAAAGCATTCTCTTGTCGTTTGGTAAACTGATTTTGGGGCATCTGGATCAGCAGTATATGATACTATCAGTTCAGATTTGGGAAATATTTTCCTCTATGTGCTTGAGTTCTAATTATTTCCATACTATTATATTGATGTAATCCAACAGGTTTTTTATTATTATTACTCCATTGATATATTCCAGAAGATTTATCAATAAATTACAGCTCTAGGGTAATTGTTAGGGTTTAGTTTGTTTGTGTAGTGCATTGCACCTTGTTGGATATTTTGTCATTGATGTCAAAGGATGATGATTCAAGGTAGGATTTCTCAAAGTAATAGATTGAGCTGCCTGGTTGTTTGCTTGAGGTGCTTGAGCTGTTTGGTTGTGTGTTTCAGCTGCTTGCTTGGTTGGTTGACCGTTGAGGTGCTTGCCTGCTTGGTTGAGCTACTTGCCTGCTTGGTTGAGCTACTTGCTTGCGAGTTTGAGCTACTTGCTTGACAAAGTTAGCGACTTGTTCATTCTTTGTGCCAAGTCATTGACACATCACCAGCTGAATTTCAATAATACGGTGGTCATAATTTAATATTATTTTCATGGTTTCAGATGTTGATGTGATATTAATATGGAATTGTAGAATCTTAAAAGAGTGGACAATACGTGGTATACTGGTGGTTACCTGTGAGAGTCCAGCTGCCTTTTAAAAGATAAAGATGGGATTCGTGTATTATATTCTTAGCAAACATGCAGACATGTTATTAATAGTGCAATACAAATATTGGAATGGAACGCATGGGAGTGATGATGAAAAAAAACGTCTTTCTAACCAAACGGATTTTCCTTTTTGAGAATACATGGGAGGCATGTAACGGTTCTGTTCTGATATATGATGGAAGTCAGATCCAAAATAGAAAAAGTCTCATATACCATCGCAGCTATTAAAGGCTGGGTGTAAAAAGATATCAGAACTTGGAGAGTAAATATTTTTTTTTTTTGCTGTGCTTGAATACATGTGTATGATACACCTTTTCTAGAAAGAAATATATGTACGTTGTGAATTTGAATCAGCTATGTGAGCTGAAGGTATTTTCTGTTTTAAAAGGGATTCTTACACACACCAGTTTGAGTAAAAATAGAAAGTTGCTCCGTTTGGACTCAAATTTTACTGGGAGGTCCTTTGAAGGGTCTTGATTCTAGTTGTATGTTCAGTTTTCCCAAAACCCTAACAGGAACCCCTAAAATCTAGGACAAAAGGCAGAAACCCTAAAAAGGGACAAAACAGGTCCTAGACTTCATAGAATTCGCTCGACAGAGAAACAAATCAACTCTAACTGACCCCCAAACATCCACACAGTGGAGAGATTGACGAGACTGCCACAAAAGACCCCAAAAACAAAGCCAAAAGACCGGAAGGGCCTAAAAAGCTAGGGGGTCCCTATCTGGGATGGGGTGATGTGTGATTAGGTCACAACAAGGTCCTTGATCACACTTGCATTTTTCCATCTTCATGTTTGGGAATCTTCCCTATTGTGATGCATTTCCACTTTCAACCTTTGATTCTTAAAATATTTCCTTCCCTGATGCTCTTCAATCTTGAAATTCCTTACCTTGGACTTGAATTCCCCAGTGGAGTTCTTGAATGTGGAAAATGTTGCAATCACCAAATATGTGTATTTTGACATTCTCTTTAAAGGAGGAACATATCCTTGACGTGATTGACTTTCTTTTAGCATTATCATCTCAATGGTAGCTTTGAATGTTTCTAATCTTGATCCTAGGGATCTTGGATTTCTAAAGGAGATTCAAGATGTTGTGATGTCTTGAGTATCTTGACGTTGTAGGTCTTTTCATCCTCCTTGTCTTGTAATGCAAGTCTTGAATGAGTGACCTTCTTGAACACTTGGACCTTGATGTTGTCCTTTGCACTCGCAATGTTGACATGTTCCTTCCTTGATGCCATATTTGGAACTATCTTGATGTGTTCCTTAGATTTGACTGCACATTTCATCTTCCTCATCGATTGAATGTGTTGATGTTGAACTCCTACATGAGCTTAAAACTTCATATCACCTCCATCTTTGTAGAATAATCCTTGTGCAGCCCTCTCTTCCACATATCTTTTCTTTCATCCTCATGCCCCATGCATTAGACCTGAAAAGAAAACATTTTGAACTTAAGATGATTGTAATAGCAATAAAATGAATTCAATACCATGAAAATAACACAAATTCTTCATCAATTAAATGTCAAAACTCCCCCTTTCAGATCTGGTAATGGATATTTAGGCCAGGAAATTATCCTTAATCAGGTCTGACCTATATCTCTCCTCAAATTCCATCAGATCTGCTCTTTCATATTTCGCCTTGAATTGGACCGGAGTGATGTTTGAAAGATCAAATTTGCCCATTGTTTTATAGGCCTCTCTACCTTTGAATTCAGCTAGGCTGACTTGCATCTTTAAATGTTTAAATTTGAATTCGATTGAATGCAAAATTAAGTTGGATGCCTAAGGATTGTTGATTTGTCTTTAAAAATTTTGAATTTCCCCTTAAAGAGGCCGACTTAGACAACATTCTCCTCTTGAGTGGGTTTTATAAGATCAAGCACACAAGGTAGGGTGCATATGAGATGGTATTGTGCAAAATGTAGGGAGTGCATTTTGATAGTGTTCTTGCAGAAAATATCTAGGGCGTAATTTCATGTATGAGGTGCCTTGTTGAAGGTCAGAATTTTCAAGATCTTGTGCATTGATTGAGGGGATAAGGTCAGGATTTGCAAGTGGTCATGCATAGATTGAAAGCACAATTCTAATGAATGCATGCATTAAACATACTTAGGGTGGAATTTCATCTTGTGTATGCACAAGTATGCCTTGGGTGGGTTTTAGAGGTTGACTTACACAAAGTTGAGTTATGAGTGCATTCATGCACAAGTGCATGTAGAGACCCCCTTGGATTGACACTAATGCATAACTTACCCCAATTGGTTTGACACTAATGCACAACTTACCCCCCTAGATAGACACTAATACATAACTTACCCGCCTTGGATTGACACTAATGCACATCTTACCCCCCTTGGTTTGACACAAAGACAGTTTTTTGGATCATGAGATCAGTTTGGAGGGGTAAAATTGCACAAACTAGAGCACATTTTGGAGTAAGTGTGCAACATACCTAGGTGCAATTCATAGGTGTACATGCACAATCTAGTGTAAGAAAGGGGGGCGAGGGGAGGGGTTGTTCAAGACTTTGGCAAATTATTAGGTTCCATCTCCTCATCCACCTTGAGCGCATCTAAGCTAGCCTGTTGCACAACCTTGCTTGGAGCAGGTTTCGAGGGTGTGCATACACAACTTGGTGTGGCCCTCCTACTTTGATAGAGACAAATTTTCCTCACTCCTACTCTGGAGCACACATTGCATGGTCCATTGCACAAATTTGAGTGCATGCACATGGTGCAAGGGGTTGACTCTTGACTTGGTCAAATTTTCATACTATTCCCCCACCTTGGTCTTGCACATATATGGACTTGAAGTTCATGACCTTAAGACATTGTGCTCCCAATTCCTAACGGAGTTACAAACAAACTTACCACTTCTTGCTCTTATATCTATTCCAAAGAACAAACCCTATGCACCCTGACACATTGTCATTCATTTCATGCAAACCCTACTTATCACTATTTCAAGCAATGACCCCGGATGGATAGGAGATCACCTAATTAGGAGCTAGGAAGCTGAAACTGACTACCAGCTATGCAACCTAAAGCAAACAAGGCCTAGCCTACAAGCAAAAAAGAGGGGTCCCCATTTGCAATGGGGCAGTGTGTGAAAACGTCACAACAGACCGCACTTGTGAGAGCATCACCATTTCCTTATCCTATTTTCAATTATGTTGTCATTACCACAAATATTAAGCTCAGCCCATATATTTATGGGTCAACTGCCAGAATGGCACCAAAAGCCTTTATTGCCATATAATGCGCTAAAACAAACAGTTGTCTTGCATACTGAACTCAGTAAACCTGATTACAAGTGGATTGCCAAGTCTCAGCATACCAAGGGAAGATTGATTACAATGCAAGACTATTTGATGAAACAATTATAAGGCTGCCTCAGCATCGATTTAACTGAGTTAACTATATGCAAACTAGTATGAGAATTGGACTTGGAAATCTTGACAACAGATTGTAAACTTCCACATGGCTGTGTTGAAGATTGTTTAGCAGCAATAACATGGCCTTCCAATGATGACCCTTTCAATATGCTCTTCAAAACCCTTCTAGCTGCTCATACAACTTGGATAATCTTTCACCATTAAGCTCGAACTTGACCTCTAGATGAAGCCAACAGTTAAGCAATCTTCAGCTGATATCTCACAACCTTAGAATGCTGATACAATGAAGAAGCTATGCCCTCCAATGCCGAATATGCAGAAACCCTAAGGTTCCTTCTCCAAGAGAAGAGCTCTCAAAACGTACAAGTATAATGTGATCGAATGATGCCTTTTTTTCATTTCTTTTTGTGCCTTTTATATTCATCTCCAATTAGGTCGATTTCTCTAGAAGGCTCTTTTAAATCATTTAAATGATATTTAATATTTGCCTTTCACTTTAATAAATGCTTTAATACATGGGCGCACAAATAATAATAATAATAAATGCTTTAATACATGGGCGCACAAATAATAATAATAATATTTAATGTACTTTAAATGACCAATTTGAGGGTCATGGCCACATTAGACAAAGTGAATTTAAAACTTAAAAATTGCACTTTATAATCAATTATTAATAAAGTAATCACTTTATTAATAATTAAATAACATAACTCCACAAATAATCATTATTTCTCAATTCCATCTCAACCTAGGAGTTAACCATTGTATCCTCTATGCAACCAACTACCTTACTAAAAATAATAAGGGTCCCTCTCTGACATCCACTGACTTACCATAAATAGTAAGTCCCTCAAAACCAAACCAAAGACCTCTGAATATCAATGCCTCAGAACATATGAAGGGTCTGGAGATGAAAACACCAACAATTGTCCTCTGGAGAGCCAAAAAAACTCCACAACAGGGTTCTCTAATCACCAATATTAGCCTACAAGGACCCAATGATAGGCTAAATCCATCAACTCTGATGCACACTCAAAATGGGGAAATTACAAAAACACCTTGGATTATGATAGCAATTGAAATCCTAAGTTAATGCAATGCAAGAAATTGATATGGAAATGAAAAGGAGAATCTTGCATTCTTAACTCATGTTATGACAATGAACCCAATGGACAAACTTGTGAAACCACACCACAATATCATCAATTCATAGAAATTGTTCTACAAAAGCCTTCCAAAATCTCAAAATAGCAATTTTCACTTGTAAAATCAAGTTTCAGGTCTAGAAATGCATAGTTTCAGGTCAAGCCTGATTGTAATCTGATGTGAATTTACTTGTGATCCGCCTTGTAACTTGCCTCCCTCTTATCAACTACCTGACTTTGAACCTGATTTTCGCCTCTGTTTTCTATGGATCTGATCTGAATTTGCATGTGATTCTGCCTTGATTCGCTTGTTTGTAATCTAAATTGGTTTGATGAAGAGATGATTTGATTATACATTTATATGCATTCTTGGGACTTTCATCCTAAAGAGGTCGGCAAGGTTTTCATTGCATTCTTCTTTTTTCTTCACCCTCAATCCTCTCTAAGTTGGCCAGCCTGATGCATTGAACGCTTGCATTTTATTTTACTTGTTTTGCACACGTTTTGCAAAGTTTTTTCCTTTTAGACCAAGCCGGCTTGCTTTAATTTCTCTCAACACATGCCTAAAATTTCCTACCAAGTCAGCCTTGCCCTATTCCTTGGCGGAATTGCAATGTATATTTTTCCTTTTGACCAAGTCGGCTTGCTTTGATTTCTCTCAACACGTGCCTAAAATTTCCTACCAAGTCAGCCTTGCCCTATTCCTTGGCGGAATTGCAATGTATATATACACCAAGTTTGAGCGCATTTCCACCTTTGTTCTGCATTGTGTGGTGCATTTTAGGGTCTGCCCTGCATTGTAGGGCGCGATTCTGCCTTGTGTATGCACAGCTGAGTGCATTTTGAGGGGTATGTTGCAATGCCGAGAACGAATTAGACCCTGTTCTGCATTGTAGAGCGTGTGTGAGGGGTCCTCCTGCATTGTGTGGCGCATTTGAGACCTATGCATGCATTAAATGGCACGTTTAAGAGGTTGTCTTGAAATTTCCAGTGCATATTAGGGGTTGCTTTGCAATTTTGGGCACAGATCTGACCTTGTTCTACATTGTAAGGCATGCATTTATCTTATGTTTGCTATTTCACTCAAAATTCAAACCTTAACCTTGTATTGCTGGGCGCAATTTATACCTCCTTCCACATTTCCAAGCGGATTTAGAGAGTTGTGCATTCTAGGTCAGAAATTTCACCTAGTCTTGCAATTTCTTAAAGTTGTCTGGACTATTGAATGGATTTTGAAGCTCAACGCAAACTTAAAACATATGTTCTCTTTATCTTGCATCACTTTCACACTTTCATACAAGTCAAGATTTCACACTTTCATCCCTCAATAACCCTCAGGAGTTGACACAATCGAAACTTCATTCCAAGGCTAGAGACTTAGAAATGTTGCCAAACTAAACTAACAAAGCAAAAACACTAAGCTACCAAGCAAAAAGTGGGGGTCCCCATTTGCAATGGGGCGTGTGTATTTAAAAAAGGGTCGGCCCACACTTTGTTCAATTTAATTACCTCAAAGTCAGCCTTTGTGTGATTGTAATTTGACCTAGTTTATCTCCTCTAATTATAATCGCTGCCTTCTATTTGTAATAATGAGGGGTCAGCCATATGAACTTATAAGTGAGTCGGCCATTTATCATATATAACTATATTTTATTATTCATGATATGTTCAGCCAAGAATTAGTTTTCTATATTATAAAGGAGGGCTCCAAAATATGGAAGGTCAGCAACATTTATTTTTTTATCAAACTCAAGTGCTTACATAAGGGAGTCAGCTAGATACAAGAAAATTGTGATGTCTTATAAATAAGACAATTTTCTTATCAGCAATGTATATCAGATTTAAGGAGGTATCAGGGCAGGGGCATGACACCATAGTCCATGCTCCACAAGGAGTAATAGTTAGATATAATATGTATTCAATGTTGATGCCCCTTCTCCTTACTCAATTTCTCTTAGATAACTTTTTCCTCCAATACACATAACCCTATCCTTCACATACCCCTTGATATTATTAATAATAAACTTTAATTATTATATTTTATCTTATTACTTAATCTTTACTTGGTCATAGATTTAGGTTGGCGAGGGGACATTATAGTGTTTGTCCCTATCCAGATTTGTTGTGGGGCCTTTGATGGAAGTGTTCGTCCCTATCTTGGTTCCATGGATAGATGTGTTTGTTTATATCCTTGGATAAAGTTCAATAAGGTGAATCCTACTAAAGAAGGGGAAATGAGTTACTATATTGTTTTATTATAAGTAGATGTAATGTCCCCTTTCTAGTACACGTCATAAGACGACGTCGTTAGCCTATTTCTCCATGGTCTCATAGGCTAACTAGGAAATTTAAGGCATCTTGAGGATATTTGGCCTAGGCAATTTCAGTTGTAAGTGAATCTAATGTGTTTTGACGTGTTTTTGAGATACTATTTATAGTAAGTCATTGGCCAAGCCAGTGATTCAGTATTTTCAGTAAATTCTTGGACGTCACTTATGTCGGTGGTAATGGTTTAATGTTGTTTATAACTAGGTAAGAGGGTTCGGATTGCCTTAAGGCAACATCCGAACCCTCATAGGACTAGGTCCTATCCATAAGGCAACGTGCCCCCCACATAGGACTGGGTCCTATCCTAAAAGGTAACATACCCCAAGGATAAGCCCAGCCCTATCCTAAATACCCCACGCTACAACAAATATTGGCGCCCAAATTAAAGGAGGCCGACTTGCAATAAAACAAAGTTAAAGATGCATATAAAGATAAGACACCTTGCAAGTCAATACAATGAATTCATCATTCAACGAAATAGCTCTGCAATTGAAGGTGCAAAATAAAGGAGCAAATATAGGAGAAGATTGGGCGAACCTGTTCAAGAAGATAGAAGGCATTTGGTATTCCTTGATGAAGACTTGGTGTATTTAGAAGGGCAAATCTGATATGATAAAAGGGATCAGATCAGAAGAGTCAAGCTAAGTATTGTATTTGTGGAATTGAGAGAATATATAATCTGACCTGTGGGTCTTTAATGCTGGGTTTTTTCCTCCTTGGAGGTTTTCCCAGGGTATTTGCATTTGTCTCTTGTTTACTTGTTTCATTTCTGATTTTACTGAATTATGTTGTAATAAAATATTACAGATCTGATTAACAAACCAAGGGCATAATCAAAAGTCATAAACTTGATTACTGATCTAGGGCACAATATTAACATGGTATTAGAGCTAGGTTATACTAACCCTCAGATTTCAGTAAGCTCTTACCTTCAGGTTTCTGTTCATCCTTTATTAAATGACAGGGGAGAAGTTAGAGGGCATCATCGGGTTCTCATCAAGGAGTCATTTTTTAATTCATTGTGGAAATTCGAGTGAAGAACCTCCTTTCAGATTTTCAGATCTCTGGAATGCAAAGTTTATACTGTGGAGTTATTACCTTATTCAGACCTTTAGAGTTGTTGATTTTCAGAATTGGTCTAAACCCTAGATTGCTGACTGTGCTAAGGCACATCAAGAGGAGATTGCGAATTATGGCTCTTGAAGATAGACTGCAAAGATAGTTTCTTTTGGGGAAGCCTTCGGTTCCAGTGTCAATGTTATCTAAACGTCAACAGGTGCATTTTCCTTAATTCTTTATTAACTTCGTGATGAGAGACTTTATAATAATTGAAGGTCAAGTATTCCTGTTAAGTAACTTTGTCAATTTGTTTACATGGGGTTCTTTGTCAAGTTGTAATTGTTGATAAAATTAAATGTTAAATTGGCCTTAAGGCCTTCAACATTTAATTATATATTAGTTAAGCCATAAACCGATTATAAGTGAATCGGTTTATTAGAAACCATCAGGACTCTTGAGAGTAAAGAGTCACAACTTCTCAAGAAGTCGTTTAGTATTATATATCAATATGATACGATGTCATTTGAACAAAGATTGATCATTAATTAATAGATGCAGCGAATGTAACAGGAGTTCAATCAAGTTCCTACAGCAATAAAGATAGAGTCGTGGTTCAACCATACATTAATCAAATCTACAGTTCAATCAGAATATGTCTAGGATTAGAGACAGTCTGTAACACTCGGAAGGATAAATAAATCAAATAATTATCTGTGCATACATCCATGATAGATTGAACCACATTCATCATCGGTGGTATACATTCAAAGGAAAGTGAACATTGACTATTCTCTGCTTGCTGTCTAGTCACTTTCATGGGAACATTGGAATAGTAAAACAGCATAAACTGTATACTCTACTGATAAAATTAAAGAAAACCATATTCCTCCATCTGATCACAAAATCAACTGCAAGTCGATGAGGTTGTTGTCTTTGACCATGAGCATGAGAGGAAAAAGACAACAAGAACATTTGAAGTAGGTCTATGACAGACAATATATGCAATGAACAAGAATGTAATGTTCCCATATAGAAATATAATAAATGCCCCTCTCACCTGCCATACAAAAGAAGATAGTCAGATTTATATCAGCAATACATAAAACAAGATAGATGTTAATTCTGATCCATAAATTTAACAGTAATAATAAGGGTTTCATTTGGGTTTGTGTTTACTTAGTTTTGTAAAACCCTTGTTGGTTTGTGTGAAAGGAAAATGATATTCTCTTTGAATTAACCCGTGTTGGGCCAATCATGTTTTGAGGTTCCTTGTGACAGGTGCTTATCCTTGTAGGTCTGCAAGCAAGTTTGTGCCTGTGTTATCCCGAGTTAACATCCTTAGATCATCCCTGTTGCATTTGAGCTCATTAAATGTTGTGACAAATGCAGTGTCAGTTATCTGTTAAAATAACTGCATGACAGGTTGCTTTCAGTTAAATGGTTATGACGATGCTCTTTCCTACATAGTAAAAGTTAGAATGTATTGTTGATTTCCTAGGATTTTCGATAACATTTATTGGCAATCTTGTTGTATAATCTCTTGATGGAATTTATCCCCATCTTATCTCAACAATTGTGCTATGGGTCCACCTAATTGAAAGATAGATGGACAGGATCCTTGAGATTAATATGAAAGATTGATTGTGCAGGAGGAGCACCTCCTTCTGAGTTGGTATACTCTAACCCATGTTGATTGATTACCTTTTATTATGAGTTTTAGCATGTAATTTTGTTCTTGAGTCAAGCATTTTCAATTTCATCATAGAGTATGATTTCCTATCCAGGAGTACAGCAAATTGATTGGATATTTCAGTGGCTTGGAATGCTTCTGAAACAGGGCACACTAAATCTTCAAGAGAAATTATTGGGATGAGCATACACTCAAAGGAAGTTCAAGTACTTTGGAAGCTGTGATTAGACACAGCTACTGCTGAGAGGGAGTTCCGGCTATTTTGATATGTCTTAAGGGGTTATGAGATTCAGGTGTGCAGATTGAAGAAGGCCCTGTATGGGCTCAAACAGGACTCTCGTGCTTGGTATGAAAGAATACTTGTTAAGTTTAGAATTTTGTAAAATGATGCTGACTCTACCTTAAGTCATCCAATGATGAAATGTTAATTATAGTTCGATATGTGTAAAGATGAACTTATCATTAGATGTAAGAAAGAACTAGCTTCAGAATTTGAAATGAAGAACTTAGGTTTGAATGCATTATTTTCTAGGTCTAGAAGTATGGCAAAGGTCTAACAAAATTTTCTAAGTCAAGGAAAGTATACTATTGATATTTTGAAAAAGATTTAGAATGATGGATTGTAAACCCATGTCTACTCCTATGGAATCTAACTTAAAGAAGTTAAGTGTTTTTGCAGCTAACTTTGATTTTGCAAATCCATCAGAGTACAGGCAGTTGATTGGATCACTGATGTATCTAGTTAACACTAAACTAGACATATGTCTTGCAGTGAATGCTCTCAGTCAGTTTATGAGCTTGCCCAAACATGTTTATCGTGTGGACTGAAGCTGCTTAAGTTCAGATTAGTCAAGAAGTGTTACGGACAAGGAAAACTCTTCAAGCATTCACCCACTGCGATCTCTTGGACCTACAGGGACAGTCTTCAGTGGCATTAAGTAGATAAATACATTGTTGCAAGTGTTGCATCAAGAGAAGCAGTGTGGTTTCTCAAAATTCTTGTTGTGTTATTTTGATTTATTATCAGGGTTATATATTGATGCCTGACAATTCAGTGTTTTATGGCAGGTCAATCCTGTGTTGCAGATGTTCTCTTGAAGCTTGAGATAGACTTGGAGCTGTGGAGAACACCGCCTTGGTTGAGAGGGATTCTCAAACTCTGTGATACATTGTGTTGTATCATCCTCTGCGAGTGATGAAAAGTGGATCCAGTCTATACTTTTGTTCGAGCTGGAAGACTATGTTATGTAGTTCCATTCTATGCTTGTGTGCAAGATGGAAGACTGCAATATTCTGAATATGTCTATTCCATTTCTTGCTTGTGTGCAAGATGGAAGATTATGGTGTTACATTCTTCTTTGAGAGAAGACTGAGGTAGTACAAGGTGGATATTATGGAATACTTGCTCTGATATTCTCTCAGGAGTATTTGAAGTTGTCAGCTAAGTTCGGATTACAACTTAAACATTGTATGTATTACTTAGGGCTAAGCCCTAATCTTGTAACCTGGTTGTAAGATTATCACTTCATTCGGGATATGGTGCAAAGAGGCACCATTTAGCTAAATTATATTAGCACAAATGAACAGGTTGCAGATATTCTTACCAAACCCTTATCCAGAGTGAAGTTCGAATACTTCAAGAGACAGACTTGGTATTGTGGAAAGTGAAACCCTGGTTGAGAGGGAGTTTCAATCTCAGTGACTCTACCTGCAGCGTTTTGATCGTTCTTTGCTTGTGTGCAAGAATGAGAAGTATCCAATCTATGCTTGTATGCTAGATGGAAAATTGTAAATATGTAAAGACCCACTTGTGTATTACACTTTCTATGCTTGTGTGCTAGAACCATCCTATGCTCGTGTGCTAGGTGGAAGATGTAATTCTATGCTTGTGTGCTAGATCCATTCTATGCTTGTGTGCTAGATGGAACTTTAAAGGTTCAGATTATGTATTCTCTTCTTCCCTAGTTAAGAGGGAGTGTTGTTTATAACTAGGTAAGAGGGTTCGGATTGCCTTAAGGCAACATCCGAACCCTCATAGGACTGGGTCCCATCCATAAGGCAATGTGACCCACACATAGAACTGGGTCCTATCCGAAAAGGTAACATACCCCAAGGATAAGCCCAGCCCTATCCTAAATGCCCCACGCTACAACAAATATTGGCGCCCAAATTAAAGGAGGCCGACTTGCAATAAAACAAAGTTAAAGATGCATATAAAGATAAGACACCTTGCAAGTCAATACAATGAATTCATCATTCAGCGAAAGAGCTCTGCAATTGAAGGTGCGAAATAAAGGAGCAAATATAGGAGAAGATTGGGCGAACCTGTTCAAGAAGATAGAAGGCATCTGGTATTCCTTGATGAAGACTTGGTGTATTTAGAAGGGCAAATCTGATATGATAAAAGGGATCAGATCAGAAGAGTCAAGCTAAGTATTGTATTTGTGCAATTGAGAGAATATATAATCTGACTTGTGGGTCTCTAATGCTGGGTTTTTTCCTCCTTGGAGGTTTTCCCAGGGTATTTGCGTTTGTCTCTTGTTTACTTGTTTCATTTTTGAGTTTACTGAATTATGGTGTAATAAAATATTACAGATCTGATTAACAAACCAAGGGCATAATCAAAAGTCATAAACCTGATTACTGATCAAGGGCACAAAATTAACATTTAATAGCAACTAAAAATTTAATAGTTATTTGGTGATATCTATTATTTAACAATAAAGTTGAGTTATAAAGTTAAAATTAAGTTATTAACATTATTGTTATTTAATAACTTTAGTAGGAGACATAAAGTTATGTGTTTTAAATATCAAATGTTCCCTTTCACTTAAAGTACATGGGCACCCATAAAAAGGAGATGAAAATATTAAAATAAAAGGGAACTTCATTTATCCCACATTTGCCAAGCAAGATGAGTCGACCTCTGTACGGTTCAGAAACAGTTTGTACGGCCAGCAAAGACCCAGCAATTACCACGACCAACAAGATAGCACTACAACTAGGGACAGCCAGCAAGTGCGGCGTCACTGTGATGTATAACCCAGCCAAGAAGGGAAGACGTCCAGCAAACAATATGAGCACAGTTGCAACCCCTTTATCACTCAAAATCAACCTTCCCAAACTGGAATAATGCAAAAATAAGCTCAATCGAAGCTGCACTCGCTGGGAATGGGGTCGTACAGTGCTGAGATGTGAAGGCAAGGGTTTATTATTGCTGTTGGTGTATTCTGTGAACATTGTTAAGTCTGGAACAGCATTTTTGTATGCAAATTCAATGTATTATTTCCTTATTTGAACATACTAAAGTAATTTGTTGTTAATGTTTTTCCAAGGCCATTGGTGTTAGAATAGAAGACATATTTGGTTAATATTGTTGTTGATAATATTGCAATCTGCAATACTGTTATTTGCGTCATATTTGTGTTTGTTAAATCTGTTGTACCTTTCCAAGCAAGTATAACTCAGAACCAAACCAAACAAGAAACCGAGTAACCAGCTTGCAAGCAAACTGTTTGACAAAATTACAGTGAGAGGAAAGACTAAGGTTAGCAAGGGGGCATATTACAATGGCATCAAAGTAGAAAATCCTGCCATCCTGAAGGGTTAAACATGAATAAACAATGACATGACTGATTGGAGTGTACAACCATTATCTCATCATTATAACACATGGAGAAATAGGGCTTTGCTTAATACTGGACCAGAAAAACATAGAACTGTAGAAGATTAGAATATTAACAATATGGGTGAAAGAAGGGATCCAGGTGAGGAGAGATTCTTCAATATGATGGAACAATTCATGCAGGGGCAGCAACAGGCGGACCAAAGAGCACAAGAATAGAACCAGCGGATGGACCTGATGTTACAGATGATGGCTAGGCAATTGGGTATTAAATTATTAATGTTAACGCTAATGTTGGGGATGGAAAAGATGGAGGTAATAACAGTGGACAAAATGGAAATGAGGGTAACAGAGGAGGAAATGTGGACAATAACTTTGGACATGTAGCTCAACCCACTATAATGGTGAGCTCTAGGCCTCTTCTACCTACCTTTGTACCTAGGGCACCAGCACAGCATGGGAATGAGCCTCAGATCACCGACTTGCAGGATCGGTTCAGAAGAGATTAGGAGAGTGGAGGACCAAATTTTCAAGCAGCTATATCCCTGCAGGATTACATTGATGTGAGGATGAGACATATGCCTTGTGTCAGAGATGGGAATCAAAATTTCGAATTACAGAAGAAAGTAGGGAAGTTGACTCTACCATATTTTGATGCTTCAAGGAAGACCACAACACGAGCTTGGGTTCAAAAGGTGGACACATATCTTCGACTTAGCCTTATGCCAGAAGAAGATGCCATCAAATACACGGCTATACACCTTAACGACATTGCACATGAGTGGTGGCACCATGGCATGGTTACTATGGAGCGTGACTAGATTACCTCTTATGTAGAATTTACTAAGAGTGATAGAGAGATTCGACAAAAAGGACCCAGAATTGCACTGCAAGGAACTAGCTCAACTCAAACAATGGGGACCACTGGAAACTTATATTTCAAAATTTCAAAGACTCTCGATGTTAGCTACTGACATATCACAAATAGTTATTGACATATCACAGAGGAGGCTCATGGTGTTGTTTATAGATGGTCTAGCTAATCCGTTGAGGGGATGGATTAAGGCTTTCAATCCACCTCCATTGCAGGAAGCCATTAAGAAGGCTAGGGACATGGAGGCTTCTAGTTCGAGGAAAAGGTTTCACTCTGTTGGTTAGCAGATTTGTCACTTAAGTTTTATACTCTCTTGCCCATATCAATGACAATCTGACCAACAGTTGAGTCACTTGCAATGGTATTTGCAAGTGCTCTCTGCTTATTTTACGAGGCACAACTACCTTCGAAAGATATAATCAATCCGTTGTTTCCATGCAAGGACATGCAGCCCTTGGATAATATTCCCTTGTTCACCATTTGGCCAATTTAAGTCAGGATTAACAACTGGCAACTGGTCATCACAAGGCAAAACAATTCTAACAGAGGAAATTCATTATCGATGTTAGTTCGCGTTACTTCAGGCAGCTCAAAGGGTGGTGCAATAAATTTCGTCTGCAAAAGGTGACAATATCAAATGCTATGACTCGTACTACCACCTTTACGTGCCTTCAGCCATTTAATCAACCATTAAAGAGGGTAATTGCAAATCTTCATTCAATTTGTTCCTTGGGAGTTGTGTAATATACAATAATCAGTTGACTTGGGAGTTTATGGAGCATGCAACAAAATAATTTTGAAATCTCCAATACTCCAACATCAGCTTATAAGGGAGTATCAATCATCGGGCATTTTGAGTAGTGCAGATTTTCGGTCGTCGCCCGATCACCCGATAGATAATGGCTCCTTTGGAATCGCAGCATCAAATCAATTTAGAACTCAAGGACTTTTAAGGTTTTACCGATGAAGGCATAACCAATAAAGAAGACCGCTAATAAAACGAAAGTCGAGATTTTAAGTTTGAAAATGGAGGGGGTGCTAACACACTCAAAGGGTTATCCAAAAAAGAAAGACAAAGACAAGAAGAATAACCAAAGTGATTCTCACCCACCCCGAAATGATTCAGGTAAACTTGATAATGACCAGTTGAATGAACTCAAGAGGAAGAAACTTTGTTTTCACCGCAGAGAACCATCGGATCCTTTCCATAAGTGTACTGTTAAAGCAAAGACAAAACAAATTGAGTATTTTTCTGCTGAAGAATCAGCCTCAGAGAAGTCAAAACAGCAATCTGATTCAAAAAGCAATGATGAAGAAAATACATCAAAAGGGAAGTTTGGAGAGGGTAAGACTATTGCACAACTTACTAGCGGCCAAAAGGCAATCACTTTCAAAGTGAGGGGTGTGATACAAGGACAATGAGTAATCTCTTTGATTGATACCAGAGCTACACATAATTTCATTGATGAGAGCTTGGTGACTCAAAAAGGATTGCAAATAGAAGAACATGATGGGTTCAAAGTGATGGTAGCTAGTGGACATAAGCTTCTTTGCACTCGTAAGATTGGATTTCCAATCTGCACATACAGTTGGGTGACTATGAGTTGGTAGATGACTTCTTTGTGGTAGGCATGGGTGATTATGATGTTATACTTGGCATGACATGGATGTCATCATTAGTAGAGTTCACCTTCAATTTGGAAAGGTTGGAAATGAAGTTCAAACATCAAGGAAGGAACGTGGTACTAAGTCACAAGGTTCGAGTTCGTGTTCATGTTCAGCAACAATAAAATTTGGATGAAGTTTGGCAAGGGCAAAAAGTTCGAAAAAAAACTCGTGATTAAATTTGCTTTATATAAATTTGATGTTTTTCAAATATAATTAATATATGTACAAAATTATCAAATACGGGTACCAGTTCATATATATATATATATATATGAACTGGTACCCGTATTTGATAATTTTGTACATATATTAATAAAATAACATCTACTATATATAAATAATAATAAAGAATTAAAGATAATATATAACATTTAAAATAATAGTATCTAAATATATAAAAAACACAATATAAATAAATAATATTAACACACTACAAATAAATAATCTGAATAACATATAAAAAATAACAAAGTTATAAAATAGTGATACACGGCTCAACAATTCTTATTCGATGAATAGATAAACCGTAGAACCCTCTGTTTTCTCCAGGCAAGACAATGCGAATCCTTTGTTCGATGGCACAATACTGGTCAATCCTTTGCTTGACAGCACAGCACATGAATCCTTTGCTCGACAGGTCATTTGTCTGTGGGTAGTCCTTCCCGCCCGTCTAAGAGATGGGAAAACACGACTAGCACAAAAAAGAAAGCGGAAAAAAACCTCTTTGTGCAGGGAACGAAAAATACACAAAAAACCCTAAAAACATTTCTTTTAAAAGACAACGCTATATGCATGTACGAATATTAGCCGAATTTAAACGAATTTTTAGTAGTGTTTTGAAATTCGCCGAATTTCAAACCTCATGGCCAAAATTCGGTGAACCCTGTGACTTAGGTTTCACTTAAGAGGATGGAACGGATATTTAGGCACAATCAAGTGGAGTGGGCAATGGAGTGTCTTGTTATGCCTACAGTTACTGAGCAGCAAGTTAAGAGTTACCACCCTAATATTGAGAAGGTAATATCCAGTCACACCAAAGTCTTTGACAGCATACCCCTTGGAGTCCTCTTGAGAGAAGAATAGAGCATGTCATAGAGTTGGAAGAAGGGGCCAAGCCAGTGATCACTACCCCTTGTCGCCATCCTAAAAAACACAAGGATGAGATTTAAAAGAGGCTATTAAAGAGTTGCTAGAAATGGTACATATTAGGCCAAGTAAGAGTCCTTTTGCTTCAGCAGTGGTATTGGTCCAAAAAAAGGACGGTACAATGAGGATGTGCATTGACTATAGGGCTCTAAATAAGAAAACAATCAAAAATAGATATCCCATTCTGAGGATAGATGAGATAATAGATGAGCTGCATGGAGCCTGTTATTTCTCTAAGATAGACCTGAGGTCAAGATACCATCAGATCAAGATGAGAGCAGAGGTTGTAGAGAAGACAGCATTCAAATGCCATTACGGCCACTTTGAGTTCTTGGTAATGCCATTTGGGCTTACCAACACCCCTACTACATTTCAAAGTTGCATGTGTTCAAGAGGCAATTGAGGAAGTTTTTGTTAATCTTCTTTGATGAAATCTTGGTATTTAGCAGAACTTGGGAGGAACACATGGAGGAGGTTCTGAGTATTTTGGAGAGTGAGTCACTATATGCCAAGGAGTCAAAATGTGAGTTTGGTATGACAAAGCTACTATACCTTGGTCACATCATCAATGCAAAAGGGGTGAGAGTGAACCCGAATAAGATTAAGGCTATCGTTGATTGGCCAACCCCTACTAATCTCACTCAGCTCAAAGGATTTTTCGGGTTATGTGGTTTCTATAGGAGGTTTGTGAAGGGTTTCTCACATACTGCAGCTCCACATATAGATTTGACAAAGAAAGGGGCATTTGAATGGTCTGAAACAGCCTAGTATTGTTTTGAACACTTCAAACAAGTGATGCCTTTATGTCCAGTTCTAGCACTACCTGACTTCACCAAACCACTTGAGTTGTAGTGTGATGCATTAGGGAAGGGGGTTGGTGCAGTTTTAATGCAAGAGAAGCACCCTATTGCATTTGAGAGAAGGAAAGTGGGAGGGGTAGAGAAGAGCTACTCCATTTATAACAGAGAGATGTTGGCCAAATTTAGATCCTATCTGGTAGGGGGAAGATTTGTGATCAAGACGGACCATACTAGCATCAAATATTTTATGAATCAGAGAGATCCTAATGATAGGTGACAAAAATGGGTCACCAAGTTACAGGCCTATGACTTTGACATTATAAGAAAAATGTGGTGGCAGATGCACTCACATGGAGACCTCACGTATGCTCTTTGGTTGAGATATCAACTGATTGGAAGGAGAAAATTGCAATAGAGTATGCAAAAGATTTGTGCGCATCACGATTGATTGGGGGCACACCCATGATGACAAGTATTCAACGATTGATGATTTGATTTTCTATAAGGACAATTTATTTTGTGCCTTCTTCACACTTTAAGGAGTTTGATCCTAAGGACATTCCATGACAGACCATTGGCTGGTCACCCAAGGTTCTTCAAGACTTACAAGCAGATCCGAGAGGTGTTTTGTTGATGTGTCTTTTGTACACAACCAAACACAGAATAAAATACCTAAAGGTACCTTATCCTCTCTTGAACAAAGTTTCCCGACTGCTGAAGATCTCGTCGAAGGATCAATCGGAGTAACTCCAAGGTTCTAATATGTAGGTTCTCTACATGTGGATAAGCTCTTTGCGGTACGATGTGATTTTGTTGGAATCACAAGGGGACTTACATTTGACTGCCTAGGCATCTGATTTACTGGAACTCAAGTCCTATCTAGTGGTTGGAAGATAAAGAAATGGCAAAAGGTACATAGTTTAGAGAGTCTACTCTAAGGCCTACAATGCAAGAAGATGGAGGAACGACAAGGTGGAGTCTCACCATCAAGCTTGAACAATCCGACACCAACTCAGTGCGATCTTCTGAGGGATGCTTCAAATATATTCAAACCAGATAGCATCAGATACTGATCATCATTCACATTAATGCATGAACAATAGACGTTTAACGACTTGAGATTAAGCTCATTCTATGCCAGTTGACCACGCAAGGCGCACTTACAGTCAGCAAGAGGCTAGTGGTTTGGACTAGGGGAATTCCATGCGAGTGCATTCAATAACTTCTTTCATTCATTCTAATCATTTATCATCTACAATGAAGATTCCACAAGAGACCATGCATATTGCAAAGAAACGACACATTTCACCATATCTTCAATGAAAAGGGGGTTCATTTACAATCAAGGCAACAATTTCTTGCCTTCTCTTCCTAATCTACTCTAATTGCTATTCTACTATCTATTCTCTATTGATCAATCTTTGACTATTATCTATTAACCAACTATTAACTATTAACCCTTACAAATGAGGAGCCAAGGCTTTATATAGGGAGCCCTTTACAAACAGACGGCTCTAATTGACTTAGAACCAATGGCCAAGATTACAAGATAAAAACCCTAATTAGGGATTGTTACAACAAACGTCCTCTAGCCAATGAGAAAATTACATTCCAAGAGCGAGGACCAATAGGAAGCAAGGGTAGGTGCCTCGAAGTTTGTGTCGTCCCCAATGAGTCAAGTACATTGAATCTGGACACGCTGAGGTGGACCAATCCAACCAGTGGAATGATGACTTGGATGCCACCTTACCTAATGCTTATGACTTGGCTGATCCTCCTCTGTCTTTGATATGATGAATGATGTACCTCTTTTACTCCCAAGTGCTTGACGAGGCTTTCTTATCGTCAAGTCTTCCTTCTCCGGTAGCATACCTTGCCCTGAAGTACTGGCAAAGCCTTTCTTTGTCATCTTGTGGTAGAATGAGGTCTTGAGGCTAACTTGAACTCCTTGAGCACCCCTAGTCTTCCAACGCTTCAAAGCACCTTGAGTCCTCCCTTTTTGCATGTGGAACGTCCTTGATGATGATGGACTAGAAGAGGTCATCCTTGCCCTGGCCTAGTCTTCTTCCATCTGCAAAACCAACCAAAAGGTGATTAAGGACACATAATGAATTCATTCTAACTTAGCATTTCCTACCTTAAATCATCAACAAGAAGACATTAAAATGAAGTTTGCTCAAGATTCTCCCCAAGGACAGGCCCTATTAGATTTTCACTCTAGACCCTTTGGAAGGGTCAGGAGTGAATTTCTTGTTTAGGCTCAAGTTCTATCACTTCTCCACTCCAAAATATCTTCTAAGGCAAGCATACACTAGTCTTCTCTCCACCAAGGCCTGGGAATCCATCTCTCGACCTTCATCATGAACAAATTAGGTGAAATTGAGAATTTCGCTCTAGACCCTTTGGAAGGGTCAGGAGCAAAATTCAAGTTTTAGACTTATTTCTTTACTTCCTTCACTTCAATTCACCTTACAAGGCAAGAATACCTCACTCCACCTTCAAGCATGCCATAGGAATCAACGTTTTGGCTTCACACAAGGAGAAAATAGGTGCTTTGAGGAATTTCGCTCTGGACCCTCTGGAAGGGTCAGGCTCGAAATTCTTCTTTTAGGTTGATTTCTCTTACTTGGATCCACTCTTCTCACTTTGTTCTACCTTGACTCTCCATTTGGATCCTTCTCTCATGCTTGCAACACTTTGTTTGACCTCAGAATGGCTTGCTAGGACAAATTCGCTAAAAAACATGGCCAAGGACAAGACCTATCTAGGATTTCGCTCTGGACCCTTTGGAAGGGTCAGGAGCGAAATTCTTGATTTAGCCAAAAATCTTCATTTCTGGTGGCCAAAATCCATCCAAGGGCAATCCTATGGGCATCTCCCAACTTCTCTCACCTTGTTCTAGGCTTGGCTTGGCACAAGTTTTGGAAGATAGAATAGGTTTTAGGATTTTCGCTCTGGACCCTTTGGAACGGTCGGGAGTGAAATCCTTGTCCTTGAGCTTATTCCTTCATTCCTCTCACTTCAATTCATCTTCGAAGGCAAGGTCACGCAGGTCATGCCACTTCACACCCATCCAAGCCATAAAAACCAAAGACTTGACTTGAAGGGAAAATAGGTGATTTTAAGAATTTCGCTCAGGACCCTTTGGAAGGGTCAGGAGCGAAATTCATGATTTGTCTCAATTCCTTCAAATTTGATAATCACTAGCAAGTCAAAGTAACACCTAAGGACACTTCCAATCCTAATTCACCTTGAACCACCCTAGACTTGGCATAAAATTGAGGGAAAAGAGTGGTTTTGTGAAATTTCGCTCTGGACCCTTTGGAAGGGTTAGGAGCGAATTTCTCATTCTAGACTTGACTCTTCATCTTTTCAATCCCAATCTTATTTGCAAGGTAAAATTCCATCACTCTTCACCCAAGGAACAAGGTTTGCGGCCTAAGCCTGGAAGCAAATGAGGTCAATAAAGAATTTCGCTTTGGACCCTTTGGAAGGGTCAAGAGCGAAATTCATGTTTTAGGCAAAATCTTCATCTTTCAAAGCGTCCAACTACCTCTCAAGGCAAGAACATACCAATCCACCCTCCAACATGCCAACGCCTAGCCAAAACAAGGAAGAAAATAAGAGCTATAAGGATTTTTGTTCTGGACCCTTTGGAAGGGTCAAGAGCGAAATCCTCTTTCCAGGTTGATTTTGCACTTCATTCATCCAATTCTTCCTCAAACGCAACCAATTCAACTTCCTTTCATCCTAATCAAGGCAATTCACTATCAAACTAGCTCCAAACAAGGTCACTCTAGGGCCTAAGGCAAAAAAGAAGGTCAAATGGAGGATTTCGCTCTGGACCCTTTGGAAGGGTCAAGAGCGAAATTCTCCTTCCAGGTTGATTTCCATCATTTCATCGCCTCAAACCTCCTCTCCAAGGCAAATATGCGTCCAAGTCCTCCAAACCATGCCTTAGAAGTTCCAAACTTGGTCAAGTTAAAGAGCAAAATAGAGGAAATATGAATTTCGCTCTGGACCCTTTGGAAGGGTCAGGAGCGAAATTCTCCTTCTTAGGTCAAAATCTTCATTCCTCAATGCTTTCAATCACTTCCTGAGGCAAGAACATATCAATCTACCCCCATCATGTCCAAGGAACAAGGATGTTAGCCCAAACAAGGGAGAAAATAGTGTCTAGGGAGAATTTCGCTCTGGACCCTTTATAAGGGTCAGGAGCAAAATTCACATTTAGGCTCAAATCTTGACTTCATTTCTCACATTTCTTCATCCAAACAAGTATTTTGCCCTCAATAACGCCTGGGAATGAGTTAGTTCTAAGTTTGGGTCAAAGTAGAATGTCTTATGGAGAATTTTGCTCTGGTCCCTTTGGAAGGGTCAAGAGCGAAATTGAAATTCGCTTTGGACCCTTTGGAAGGGTCAGGATCAAAATTTGACATTTTGGTCTCTCCGTCGGGATTCATATATGGAATATAACATTTAAGTATAAGTCTTATACTTTAAGTTATATTCCATATATACTGTCAGGATGTTTGAGAGTGGTTTCGAACCTCCAGGAGTTATAATGCAAAATCTAGTTTTTGGAGGATTCTTCAATTTTCCAAACTTAGTCAAATTTCAGGATCAGGATGACATTCCAGACAGCCAAATTTCAGGACATTTGAAGATCAAGATGACATTCCAGACTTAGCCAAATTTCAAGACATTTGAAGATCAGATCGACATTCCAGACTTCACCACTCACCAACCTGACCTAACTCAGACCTTCAAAGATGATATTCACTCACCAAGCTTCATTGACCTCCTCAAACTCAAACAAGACACAATTAGCAACAAGAGCAAAACTAGGCCTAAAGGAGACTTTCAAAGAAACCCTAACCTAGAGCACTTGCTGACTCCCGCTGGCTCAAGCAGAGCCTGCCATCCTAGTGATCCCCTTGGCAACACTCAAAATGCAAAAGCTAACAGACAAAACCCTAAAAGACCTAGAAACAAACCCCAGAAAGCAAAAAAGTAGCGGTCCCCATTTGCAATGGGGTGATGTGTGAATACGTCACAACAGGTTCACATGGAAGGGGCTTCAGAATGAAGTCCTGAAATATATTAGGGAGTGTCCAGTTTGCGAACAAAACGAGAATGAGCATAGCTTTCCAATTGGTTTACTTCAGCCCTTACCAATTACAGATCAAAAAATAGGAGAGCATATCGATGGATTTCATTACAAGATTGCCCAGTGTACAGGGTAAGGACTGCATCTATGTGGTGGTTGACACGTTAATGAAATTTGTACATTTCTTTGCAATTGTAGCCACCTATACAGCAGCCCAAGTGGTTGATTTATTCTTTAGGGAGGTGTTTAGGTTCCATGGGGTGCCCAGGATCATTGTGAGTGACAAGGACATCAAGTTCCTAAGTCTATTCTAGCAGGAACTTTTTAGGTTGAGTGGTACTAAGCTCACTCCTAGTACCAACTACCATCCACAAACCGATGGGCAGATGGAGATAGTGAACAAATGGGTTGAAGGTTACCTGCGGAATTGTGTCAAGACAGCAGAAGGCTTGGATCAGATGGTTGCATTTGGGTGAGTATTGTTACGATACCACCTACCACATGACCATTAGGATGACTCCATTCATTGTGATGTATGGATATGAAGCCCCAAACTTCATGGATTTGCTTTTCGGGGACAGCAGGGTGCACAAGACAAAGGATTTATTACACGAAAGTCGGGACATCCTAAGGGCATTAAAGGAGAACATCCAACACATGCAAAACCAGCAGAAGTTATATGTTGATTAGCACTGGGTCGAGTGCAGCTTTGAGGTTGGCAATATGGTTTATCTAAGACTTCAGCCTTATAGACAATCTTCTCTGAAGAAGAGTGGTGCTGAGAAGCTTAAGCCACAATTCTATGGTCCATTCAAAGTCACTCAGCGCATTAGGGAGGTGGCCTATGAGTTAGAATTACCAGCCAATAGTAAGGTGCATAATGTATTTCATGTCTCGTAGCTCAAAAAGGCTCTAGGCCATAATGTAGTTCCATCAGCAAAGTTGCCACCCCTAGATGAGGAGGGGAAACTGATATTAGTTCCAGAGGCAATCATTGATACCAGGGAGAGGACACTTCAAAGAAGGACGATCAAGGAATATTTGGTTAAATGGAAGAATCTATCGGTTGAGAATGCCACATGGGAAAATGAGCAGATCTTGCAGCATCCAGCGATGAAATTGCTTGAGGACAAGCAATTTTGGGAAGGGCGGACTGTAATGTCCCCTTTCTAGTACATGTTTTATGACGTTGTCATTAGCCTATTTCTCCATGGTCTTGCAGGCTAACCAGGACATTTAAGGGATCTTGAGGATATTTGGCCTAGGTAGTTTCAGTTGAAGTGATTCTGATGTATTTTGACATGTTTTTGAGATACTTACTATTTATAGTAAGTCATTGGCCAAGCCAATGATTCAGTATTTTCAGTAAATTCTTGGACGTCACTTATGTCAATGGTATTGGTTTAATACCGACTGGAAATTTAATAGTTATTTGGTGATATTTATTATTTAACAATTAAGTTGAGTTATAAAGTTAAAATTAAGTTATTAACTTTATTGTTATTTAATAACTTTAGTGGGACACATACAGTTATGTGTTGTAAATATCAAATGTTCCCTTTCGCTTAAAGTACATGGGCGTCCATAAAGAGGAGATGAAAATATTAAAATAAAAGGGAACATCATTTATCCCACATTTGCCAAGCAAGATGAGTCGACCTCTTGGGGAAAGAATATAAGGGTCTTTTGTATGCTTTTTACAGCATGCTTGGTTGATATGATATTTTAAGTATTGATTGGAGAGTTCATCTTCAAGGGTTTGCGAGAATGAAATCCCTCATGAATAACATTATTCTCGCTGTTTCAAGATACAGTCAGGGGAATTAGTGGTGTTTCTACTTCAGGAGACACATTGAGCTTGAACTGAAAGGTATTTTCAAGTTACAGGGTATATTGCCAAGATTGAGCTTATTGTTGCATTATTCCAGTTTAGGAAAGTCGATTTTGAGTGACAAAGGGGTTGCGACTGTGCTCATATTGTTTGCTGAACGTCTTCCCTTCTTGGCTGGGTTATACATCATAGTGAAGCCGTACTTGCTGGCTGTCCCTAGTTGGAGCGCTATCTTGCTTGGTCAAGGTAATTGCTGGGTTTTTGCTGGCCATATAAACTGTTTCTGAGCCATATAAGGCTGGAGGAGTACTGTACAGACCTGGAAACATCTAAAGCAGTGTCATACCTGCCTGGGAACATCAGTTAGAAGACCATACGAGTCTCAAACACCTTTATGTGGCACTGTTTGGGACTGAAACCCTTAGCTATGAAGCTGCACTCGCTGGGGATGGGGTCATACAGCGCTGAGATGTGAAGGCAAGGGTTTATTATTGCTGCTGGTGTATTGTTAAGTCTGGAACAGCGTTTTGGTATGCAAATTCAATGTATTATTTCCTTATTTGAAGAAACTAAAGTAATCTAGTGTTAATGTTTTTCCAAGAACATTGGTGTTAGAATAGAAGACATATTTGGTTAATATTGTTGTTCATAATATTGCAATCTGCAATACCGTTATTTGTGTCATATTTGTGTTTGTTAAATCTGCTGTACCTTTCCAAGCAACTATAACTCAGAACCAAACCAAACAAGAAACTCAGTAACCAGCTTGCAAGCAAACTGTTTGACAAAATTACAGTCAGAGGAAAGGCAGAAAAAACTAAGGTTAGCAAGGGGGCATATTACAATAGATGTGTGTATCCCTGCTCTTGCCTTGTGGTTTTTGATGAACTAATGAAATTGTTTATCAAGTGTTGTTAGTCCACCCAGCCCCATTTAGAGAATGATGCATTAAAAAGTGATGCTAGGAATACTACATCATTACATTTGTTACCGTGTTTGTTATGGTTTGTTGATACAAACACTGGAATATCATGTGTGTAATATATTCCAATTAGTTGTACAAGTATTTGTAGAGATTATAACTCGTTCGAACAACTTGTCAATGTAAAGGAGTGATTACAGGAGATATAACAGCTCTCCTATATTAAATCAGTGTTATAGATTATTGTATAATATAATTTAATGAATCGTAACATTTCGGAAATTCAATACTAATTAATTTCAATGTGTGCTGCCCATTTCTCAATTGTCTCATCGTTGGAATAGGAAGCGAACTCAGTACTAGAATCGTCATGGCCTTCAAAGGCTCGGGTTCATGAGCCAAATATCATGATTTTGAATTGTCCACAATTGCTCAATTATTCTCTAAATAGCAAACTATTCACTGCACAATGAGAAATTCATGATTATGTCTATATTTAATTAATCAGTATTTTAAAATATTATATAATCCAGCTTCTTCTTAATTCTTATTGTAGGTAATTCGAGGTTCGAAAAATCCCAGATTTTGTCTATGTTGGTGTATTTTTCCCATTGATTTAAAAAAGCAGCAGAAGTAACACTAAAAACCTATACATTCTTATAAAACCGGAGAAATAAATTTAAAAACTTTATTACGAAAAAATAGAAAAAAATATATTTTTCACAAGATGAAAGTTAAAAAATAGAGTATGAACCTTGGATGAAAGTAAACAAATACATAGACTATAGAGCATTGTGCATCTCACCTCAACGGGCATGGCCAGCTTGCTGCCGCCAAGGCCCTCAACCAACTTCGATTCGTCCACCACAACAACAAATTTGGAGGAGGCAGCTTCGACCATCTTTTCGCGGAGAAGAGCGCCGCCGCGACCCTTGACCAGGTTCAGCTCTGGATCGACCTCGTCGGCACCGTCAATGGCCAGGTCGATTTTCGGGTGGTCGTCCAGAACAGACAGAGGAATTCCCAGCGAGGCCGCCTGCTCTGCCGTCCGCTTTGACGTGGGGATGCCAACTATGTCCTTGAGTGCGCCAGATTTTATTAACTCGCCTATTTTGGCCACCACGAAGGCGGCGGTGGATCCTGTGCCGAGACCCAACACCATGCCGCTTTCCACGTATTCCACGGCCTTGTCAGCCGCCAGTTTCTTCAAGTCGTCCTGCGTGAGGACCTTGCTTGCTGCCATGGCTTTAACTAGCCTCGACCGGCTTGTGGAAATATAACACTGGGATTTGAATGCCCGAAACCCAGTGTTATTATTGGAAATGCATTTGCCGGAGAGGGCGGGCGCGATGGAGAGAGCGTTAAATGCTGCTGCCGCCATGGCAAAGGCGAGAAAGCAAGTGAAGAAAGGAATGGAATATTGCACCTATGAATATTGAGCTGAGTTGGAGGATGATGCCCCTCCATCCACAGTGACGCTATCCCCAATTTCAACGATGGATAGTCCCGGTCCCAATCTTTCGCATCTGCTGTTGGTTGCTTTCGCTTAAAAACTTGTTTTTTAATGAAAGAGCTCTGTTAAGATCTGTGGGTCTTTTCTTTTCCTCTTTTTTTTTTTATATTGTTGTTTTGAGTAAATTATTTTGTTATATTCAATGTCGATGTTTTTTATTTTTAGGTGATTTGTTACTTTTATAAATGATTGTAAATTTAATAATCTAATAGTTATTGTTGGATTTTTGGTTTGGATCCTTCATAGTTCTTTAGTCTTTTCTTAATCATATTACATCTTTAGGTATATTATGTTGAGTCTGATATTTTTCCAAATTATCCTTGAAAATGGTTTATGTTGAAGTCGATATGTATAATGATCTTAAATATTCTATCAACATTCAAATTAGTGAGAAGTGTCTTACTCAAATAATTGTGCATCTCAACTTGTTCAACACATGTTGTAAGGTCAATCCCCTAAGCACAAAATCAAGAATTGTCCCCTTTTCACTTAGTGAGATAAACCAACTCCCAAGCCATCAAGGTAAACTCCTCCTTAAAAGAACTAGACTAAATTACAAATGGGTGTAGGAAGTAAGTGTAGACACCTATAATTGTCTGCATCTTACATTTTCAATGTTATCCCTCTTAAGAATTAATCAAATAAGACCAATCATTTAAGTAACCTCTCCAGTCATCTAGATAACATTAATTAAATAAATTAGAATTCATCGTCTATTTATTTTTCTTTATAATTCATCTTTAATTAAATAAATTCACAATTATTTGATAAATTCACATTTCAAATTCTTATCCTCCTAATAAGTATAAAAATGAGATCCCAACATATGGATGCAAACTAAGATCGCAAATCTCCATAGAATATCATTAGGAACAATAATAAGGTTCAACTACAATCCTTATTATTGTTCCTAAGCATCATTAGTGAGTATCCAAGGATTAATGTTACTTTGTTGCAATGGTTTAGAGATTGTGAATCGTGTGTTCAAGATCTAGGCTAAATGATATGAAAATGATAACTTTAAATAATAAAATTAAACTACATAATAGAAAACCAGCATAGTAGCCAAAGTCTAGAAAGAGGACACATAAAAGAACCTAGGATAGCAAATTGAGCCTAGAAATGTCATACTGGTGTCTTGGGTATCCTAATATGAGGGTGTCTATACAAACAAAAAGGTGTAGATTCACAACCAAGAGGTCATGTAGGTATGTATCTTCAAAATTCAACCAAAAAGTGTTGAAGACATGTGTTGAGTGCTCTAGTCCAAAGATTTTTTCTTGGTCAAAATCTGGGAATGTTTGTCGTTGTCTTCTGTGTGTACTTGTAACACTCTCTACTATCAAATTTGAACCTACACACATGAAAAATAGGGAAGAAGGGTTGTGTTATGTAGGGGCTTGCCTAATTCAAACCTCATGTTGGTGTTCCCACCTCCACAACAACTATGAGTGATGAAAAAGAGATATTGTCCTTGTGAAGACGAGGCTAAAACAATAATGGAAAAATTATACTTGTAGACATATAAATTTGACCACTTTCTTTAAAATAGATATTTAATATTTATTTTAACCCTTCCCTTTATTAATTAAATTTTATTTAATTAATTTCTTCACATTCATCTATTTGATTAAATGAATTACTCAATTTATTTAATTAAGTTCACCTAAACCTTTTCTATCATTTAATTAAATAAATCACTTTATTTAATTAATTCCCCTTTCTCCCTTTTTAATTAAATTTACATTTAATTAAATTGATCCTTGCAAATAAATAAATCTAATTTATTTATTTAAAATTTCCCACTTGTATTTATGCAAGTTGCATCTATTTGGTTGAAATAACGTAATTTTATTTTAATTAAAATCATTTTCCCTCCACTTGCATTTTCCTACATCTCCCACTTGCCTCCTAAAACCCCTTCTAGATTCTTCTAATCCCTTCCAATTTAGCCTAACTCATCTCCTAATTATTGTCACATTCCTAAGCAAAGAGAAGTCACTTCTCAAAGCCTCCAAAGTCTTTGAAATGCATTAAAGGCCTTATGTCCTCAACAAGTTAACCCTCAAAGTCTTCCAAACCATTTAAGGCTCTTACATAACCATTAATGGTTAACTCAACCTTCTTGCATGATTAGAGACTTTCTCTCTAACTCAACCCTCATCTAACTCAAGGGTCTCATCAAGCATTCATAGTTGTAACCTTGGTTATCCCTTTAACCCTTGCACAAGAGTTTACCCCTTGGGGAAAAGCTTTACCCATTGGATAACCCTAACCTAACCTTAACCCTACCTCCTAAGGTAACCTTCATGTCTTCTCAAGTATTTAATGATTCTTTCATCTCCTCTCAAGGAACCTCTTGTTGGCAATTGTCATCATTTCATTGGTGAGAATTGTAAACATGGATTGATAACTTTCAATCATATCCCTTGCTGAGATTATTCAATCTCAACCCTCCATTGCCCTATTTTCCCTATAAATAGAGCTCTCATTCTTCATTTTCAAAAAAAACAAGTCTCTGTGCATCAAACTTATAGTCATGTTACGAAACATTTTAGCCTCTCTTTATTAAATCATCATAATAGCATTTAGAAGCATTTTAATATCATAGAATATCCATGCTAGATTAGTATATCATATTAGGATAAATTTGCTAATCCTTAATCTTATCATCATATGTATGCTAGCTTAATCATCATAGTTTCAATATCATACATATCTTATAATGCATTCGTGCATATAAATTAAACATCACTCATTCTTGGAGTTGTCGTTCCTAAGTCAATTTGCTCAATGATCTGAGAGCAAAACATTGACTTTAGGGATCCTGTGAGATAGAGAACAATGGGACACCCCTTGGAAAGTTGAAATATTTCAAATAGTTCCTATAGAGTCTCATTGGTGTGTGGGTCTTTTGAATCTGACTTTTACATTTCTTGTCGCCCTCATTATTCGCATACAATACTCTTGATAAATTCTAGAGAAGCTAACTTAGATTCTTTCATCAAGACATCAAAGAAACAAGACAATACCAAGTTTGACAAGGCAGTAGCCCCCAAAACTTGGGATCTTATTAATCTACAATATAAAGATAAAAGGCAAGTACAAAGTGAGAAATATTATCAATATTGGTAACACGCATAGAGCATGCAAAACACAAAGGTATGACATCTAGGTCTAGTAAGATCTATAGAAACTTACTAGGAGTCATATAAAAAACACAAGGTATGGCATCTAGGATTAGTAAGATTCTCAAATACTTACTAGGAGTCATTTTATCCATGCACATAAAGCATGGCCTCTATGACTAGTAAGATCCCTAGATACTTACTAGGAGCCATGTCCACAAGAAGACACAATGCTAACAAGTTGTGTTATGCTAGGTAGCTCACGAACAAGTGAAGATCTCACAAGGGCTAGCAAGTTGTGTTATGTTAAATGACCCTCATGCTAATGGAGATTATAGGGCCAAACAAAACTCTTTGTTTATTGGGTAATCTTGGTAGGATACTACAAAAGGATGCTACAGTGGCACAAATAAGTTCATGGTGTGTGATCAAACTGTACAGCCAATCTCATGGTGTGTGCACAAAGTGGAACACATAGAGGAATGTATGTCCCTACCTTAAAGTAAATGTGTATGCCAACCAAAAGCAATTGCTTTAAGGTAGTATACATTCAAATATGATCATGTTACAAAAGTGAAATGCCCCCAAACATTGACAAGTCAAGGCAATATTCACATACAAATATGCAAGAGCACATAAGAGATCCAAAGATAGAGTTAGTATGCACATAATATAATGTATATCAATACGATTGTTTGAATTGACCTCATCCCTCAAATATAATGGAATTGTTCATCATGAAAGAGAGATGGATAACTCTAGCTAGTAATTTAACTAGAACCAAACTCTCTTTCATTAAACATTAGAATACAAACCACAAAAAGTGTCATGCTTGAATAAATCATACTCACAGAGATTCAAGTAACTTGGGCTTTATTTATTTGTTGCATGAAAGATTTCTTGATTTATTTAGATGTGATATAACTAGGCCTAAAGCATGCATAAAATGAGCATATTGATTGATAAAACAAACTGATAGAAAAATATAAAGCTATTGGAAAGTATTGAAATGGAATGGTAACTCAAAAGTGCACTTGTGACAACAAACAAAGCTCAGAATCACATATTAGAGGAGTTAGAAGCTATAGTCCTAACAAGTGTCTAGGTGAAATTGAGTGTCAAATATGGTCTCATGAGCCTTCAAACTATCTATCCTCCAAATTTAAGGTCAAATCACTAGGACTATGGTACTATGCATCATAAGCCAGGCCTTTTCTATTGAATTTTATTTGATAGTCTTTGTCTTTGTTTACATTATGCTCTTGTACCTACAAAATAGGCTTGAACCTATATCTGAACTTGAAAGTGCATAAAATAGGAGTAAAATGGTGTGGTGGCTATAAAGGGTCTTGCCTCAGTCAAGCTCCCTCTTTAATGATTTCTACCTCCATGGATAGCCAAGTTAGATCTGAAACAAAAGTGTGTGGTCTGAACCTCAAGTGTGTCTAAGATTTTGACGAGAATAAACATAAACAAGATTACTAATCAACTATGTTAGAGTGAACCTTAAATGAGACAAACAAAGGTGATGCATATATCAACTCAAGAATACATGAATCACATAAATGAACTTGAAATATAGGATGAATATCATATATGAACCTAAGATGTAGAAATGTAAGAACAACAAGAAATTATACCAAACCATTAGGGAGAGGTACAGGCCAAAAATCATTTAGTCATTCCTTATCATCCTCCAACATTCCTTGAAGCTTCCATCATGATGAACAATAATTGATGAATATTTGATGTTGTTGATCATTCCTCAAATTTGTAGACCTATAAAAATCACTTTTGGCAGTAATTTTGCATCATAAGGATATCATAATAAAAATGTATATCAAAAAGGAGGAAAGCAACTAGCCTATATATGAGTTACAAGCTTAATGTTAATAAAAAACTGACATAAAGTGGTCATATTCAAAAAGTGAAATTGGATTCCATAATGTCAAGGTGGACATGTTAATCCCCCAAAATTTTAAAAAAATTTGCCTAGTCTATGGGGAGGTGCTCCATAATACCAACAAAATAGGTGTTGTTTTTGTGAGAACTAAGCTATTAGAGCCCTAATATTGTATCTAGTCGTAATTTTTGAATTGACAGCAATTAAATGTGAAATAAGATGTCCTGAAGTTTGAAATAGGATAGTACTCATTTTTTGAGTTGAGAATTAAATTCAAGGCTGAAAATGGTCTGAAAATGCTTAGGGGAGTGGAAAACTAAAGCAAGTGCTAAGTAGAGTGTGAAATTGGACTTCTAATTAAAGGAGTATAACTTATGACAGTATATTTAGCCCTCACTTTAGCAATTGTATGAAACTATGTGCATATACAAGCTAGGGTGCATGAAAAGTAAACATTCATGTAAAAAGGATATTCTCAAGGGTGTCAAATGAAGCCCTACTATAGCAACATCTGCAATACAGTGTTGTCAAATGCATTTTTCAAAGCCACTTTGTTAGTGAAAAATCAAAAATCACTTAGAATTCTTACTAAGAGTGATGAAATTTGAGGGTAGATATATGCCCCCGTTTTTGCTTGCTCATTTAGTATGTAGAAATAGGGCATCATGTTTACCACATTGAATTGTGAAAAGAAGTGATGATAAATGCCTCCAATAGGATCAATTATTAGAATGACACCATTTCAAAGAGCATTTGGTAAGGAGGGTTGAATCATAATCCCAATGCAACAAATGGCATTCAAATCATATCTCTCTAGCTCAAGTTATGATGAGATGATTGAATGATGCTAAATTAGGGTTTAGGAAAAAATTATCTCAAATAGTGAAAAATTATAACTTCAACTATTCATTTATCTTATTCAATTTTGTCTCTATCATAGAGGGGTCCACATTATTGTGAGAGTCAAGATGCCACACAAGCAAGAACTTCAGTTGCCCAAGATAAAGGCATTGAGGCCAACATTGCAAAAGACACCCAAATGCATGAGGTAGCCCACACTTTCACCATGTGTTCGATTTTGTAATTTTTTAGTAAGTTCATGTGTAATGTACGCAACCCTTAATTTATATCTCACAAATAAACAATTTCCCATGAGCACATTAAAGTAAATTAACAAAATGTCACATCATTAACATATGTATAAATGTTATAATTATATCTCAAATATATACTTGTGCTTAATCCAAGTATTAGCACAAAATAAGATATACAAATGATAAATATATGGCTCTCTTCGCCATAAGTCAAATTTATGAAGATGTAGTGTTGTAAATTATCATCAGGCCAGTTTACACCTCATGTTTGTGCCCTTACTTTAGTGTGTCTTATCCTCATCACCTGTCTAGGTCCATTTTGTGCCTATTATCTAGTTTTGCTGCCATGAACACCCACTAATGGATTCCCTGGTGGGGTACCCTTCTCCTTGAGGCTACATTTTGGTCCCTTTTTTAGAAGAACCATGGCACCCAGCTCCACGATCCCTCTCAGTGGGGCCCAATTTTGAATTGGGTTAGGGGTCCTATCTCTTTGACAAGAATTCATCTTTGTGGCTCAACATGACCGTTCGAGGTCTACCTAATCAGTAATTTACATAGGAACCCCTATATAAAGATATTTGATCAACCTAATTTCATTCAAACATCATAAGTTGACATATCCTATCACTCTTGCATCCATGAAGCATTCATTATCAAGCACTTTTAGAGATCTTTAATGCTGCATATTATTCATTCAACCATTGTGAAGCAAAATTACATCATTCATATGCAAGCATATGTGTGTGATCAAGGTTTAGTCATGTTCATGCCATTTCATAAAACATATGTGATTACATTCAAAGAACAAAGTATCATCATCAACAATTACAAATCTGAGGTATATCTTTCCAATATTTATTTCAGTATTTGCATTATTTCATTAAAGGTTAATTCCTAAACTGAGGTTTGACTTAGGCAAACCCCTATTTCCAACCATTTTTTCCCTTTTCACTGTGTAGAAACAGGTACAAAGTTGTGTTCAAGAGGATCAACAATATTTATAGAGACGATCAGGATCCCTTTTTTATGGCTAAAAGTTCAATCATGGTGACCACCACCACAGTCCCGACAATTTAGGCCAAATTTTGGGGAGCAAATTTCAATCATATTCCTTAGACCAGATCCAAGTTTATGGCTCCATGCAATGACTGCAGCTCACTGTTTATGCCTGATCTCTTCAATATTCACCCATTTGTAACCCTAATTTCAACATTTTCATAATTCAATTTAGAAAGACAAAATAAAACCCTAACAAAGGAGGATTTAATCGGTATTTTAGAGCTTTCTTCCGTAGAGGGATCAAGCCTAGATCTATTAGGTCCATCCCTCTTTCAATGTAATTGGTCCTTTAAGAAAAAATAGTGGTTTTGCTATCCTATAATGGTGAAACCCTAATTCTCACCACATTAGAAAATATTTAATGTACAATTACATGAATATAATGTTGATATGTGGTGATTGATCAACAAAGTACTGTACCGACATTGTAATAAAACCCTAAAAAGGTCAACTTTGTTTGTTGCCCTAAAAATGCATGTTATAAGTGGCTAGGATTCTTAAGGCATTGTAAGGTTGATGTACTATTTTTGCTGGATAATAAGAAATATTGGACGACTGTGTATGGTGGACGTAACCCATTCTGGGTGAACCACGTTAAATCTTTGTGTTATCTACGTCATGTTTTATTTCTTTATCTTTTGTATTTAAATCTTCATATAATTGTTAGTTCATATTTGCTTTGGATCTGCTTGAAACCCTAACAATTGGTATCAGAGCGAGGTTTTCTGTAAATTGGGAGGACTTTCAAATTTGAGTGGGAGCAATGGAGGATTCCAAATTCAAGGTCGAAAATTTTAATGACCAGAATTATCAGTTATGGAAAATGCAGATGGATGATTACCTGTATCAAAAGGATTTGTTGCGGCCATTGGAAGGAAAGGAAAAGAAAGCGACCACAATGTCAGATGAAGAGTGGGACATTTTAGATAGAAAGGCACTAGGATCCATTTGATTGTGCCTTGCATCGTCTGTAGCATTCAATATAACAGAAGCAAAAATGATTGTAGATTTGATAGTGACATTGGCTAAGTTGTATGAGAAACCCTCAACTTCGAATAAGGTATTTCTTATGAAGCGTTTGTTTAATTTGAAAATGAGTGAGGGAGGATCTGTAGCAGAGCACTTAAATGAATTTAATACAATTACCAGTCAATTGTCTTCAGTAAAAATTACCTTTACAGAAGAGGTTAGGGCTCTCTTGATTTTATGTTCTTTGCTAGAAAGCTAGAATAGCTTGGTTATGGTTGTAAGTAACTCTGTCTCTGGTAAAAATACTTTGATATTTGATGATATTGTTGGTGTTATCCTAAGCGAGGAAATGTGAAGGAAAAGCACATGTGAGACTTCAACATCATCAAGTAGTGTTTTGAATGTGGAGAATAGAGGAAGATCAAAGGAAAGAGGAAAATGCCCTTGGAATGAGAAGTCACGAGGGAAGTCAAAGAAAGGACGCTCTTAATCTAGAGGAAAGAAAGATTGCTGGTACTGTGGAAAGCCTGGTCATCTAAAGAAAGACTGTTGGTCTCGAAAAAACAAAGAAGGAGACAAAAATGAAAATGACAGTAAGGAAGCTAATATTGCAAGTAATACTTTACAAGATGTTTTAATCTTATGTTTGGATAATGTTAATGATTCCTGGGTAATAGATTCTAGGGCTTCATTTCATGCTACAGCCCATAGAAAATATTTTCTAGATTATGTTCAAGGTGATTTTGGACAGGTATATTTGGGTGATGATAAGCCCTATCAATTTATTGGAAAAGGAAAGATAAAGATCAAGTCGCAGAATGGAAATGACTAGTTTCTGCAGGAGGTAAGACATATCCCTAACTTAAGAAGAAATTTAATTTCTGCAGGGCAACTAGGTAGTGAAGGTTGCATAGTTACCTTCTCAGGCAGTATCTGGAAGGTCACTAAAGGATCATTAGCAATAGATAAAGGTGCAAAGGTAGGAACATTATATCTGTGTACTGGTAACACTTACTCTACCTTAGTTGCTACAGATAAAGTTGCTGCAGGGACAACAACAATAGATGTTGCAAGAACAGATTCGATAATGTGGCACCATAGGCTTGGGCACATGAGTGAGAAAGGGATGAAAATCCTTCACTCCAAAAATCTAATGCCAGGACTAAAGAAGATTGATTTAGAGTTCTGTGAAAACTGTGTTTATGGCAAACAGAAAAGAGTCAAATTTCTCAAGGTTGGGAAAGAGAAGAAGAGTGAGAAGTTAGAGCTTGTGCACTCAGATGTATGGGGACCGGCTCAGGTATCATCTCTTGGTGGCTCTTGTTATTATGTTATTTTTATTGATGACTCAACCAGAAAAACATGGGTATATTTCCTAAAACAAAAATCAAATGTTTTTGAAACTTTTAAGAAATGGAAAGCTTTGTTTGAGAATGAGACAGGAAAAAAGTTGAAGTGTCTCAGATCGGATAATGGAGGTGAGTATTGCAGCAAAGCATTTGAATATTACTGCTCCTTAAATGGGATTCGAAAGCAAAAGACAATTCTAGGAACTCCACAGGAAAATGGTGTGTCAGAGAGAATGAATAGGACTATCATGGAACACGCGAGGAGCATGAGATTGCATGTTGGATTGCCCTTACATTTTTGGGCAAATGTTGTACACATTGTTGTCTATTTGATACATAGAGGACCTTCAACCCCTTTGGATGGTGGTATTCTAGAGGAGGCATGGGCTGGTAAAAAGGTAAATTATTCTTTTTTGAAAACCTTTGGTTGTGAAGCTTTTGCCCATGTTGATGAAGAAAACAGAACCAAGCTTGATGCTAAATCTCATAAATGTACCTTCATTGGATATGGGATAAATGAATATGGCTATCGGTTATGGGATTTTGAAAATAAAAAAATAATTAGAAGTAGAGATGTTATATTCAATGAGAAGGTTATGTAGAAAGAACAGATGCAAGAAAAGAAGCATGAACAGGACAAGCAAGAATATGTGGTGTTGGATGAGATTCCTGAAAATGAAATGCCACGGGTACCTGATGCTCAACAACAATAGAATGTCCCACAAACTCCTGCAAGTGTTAGATGTTCTACGAGGTCAAGTAGACCCCCTAAAATATTTTCTCCTTCTTTGTATTCTATATTATTAACTGATTCTGGTGAACCAAAAGAATATGAAGAAGCAATGCAGGTGGATGCCAAACAACAGTGGGAGCTAGGCATGAAAGAGGAGATGGACTCCTTGATGAAAAATAAGACTTGGGACTTAGTCCCTTTACCTGCAGAAAAAAGAGCCTTGCCTAACAAATGGGTTTATCGGTTGAAGGAGGAGGAAGGAGGTCAGAAAAGATATAAAGCCAGACTTGTGGTAAAAGGTTTTGCACAGAAAAAGGGTATATATTATGATGAAATATTTTCTCCAATTGTAAAAATGACTTCAGTTAGAACTGTACTTAGTCTTATGGTTGCAAATGATTTACATCTTGAACAATTAGATGTCAAAACAGCTTTTCTCCATGGAGATTTGGAGGAGGAAATTTACATGTTGCAACCACAGGGATATGAGGTCAAAGGTAAGGAGAACTTGGTGTGCCGGTTGAAGAAAAGTTTGTATGGCCTAAAGCAAGCACCCGGACAATGATATTTAAAATTTGATAGTTTCATGGCTAAACACGGTTATCATAGATGTCATTCTGATCATTGTGTATATTTTAAGAGATTGGATAATGGCAGTTATATTATCCTGTTGCTTTATGTTGATGACATGCTTGTTGTTGGGTCTAACATGCAACATATAAATGATCTTAAATAGAAATTAGCCAGGTCATCTGCTATGAAGGATTTGGGTGCAACTAAGCAAATTTTTAGTATGAGGATTACATGGGACAAGAAAAATAGAACCTTGAATTTGTCCCAAAGTGAGTATATAAAGAAGGTGTAGAAAAGATTTAACATGCAGGATGCAAAAGCAGTTAGTACACCTTTGGCTAGTCATTTCAAATTGACTAAGGAGATGTGCCCAAAGGCACAGGAAGAGGTAAATAAAATGTCTAACATCCCATATTCATCAATTGTTGGCAGTCTGATGTATGCAATGGTATGCACAAGGCTAGATATTGCACATGCAGTGGGAGTTGTGAGCAGGTTTATGAGTAATCCAAGTATGAAACATTGGAATGTTGTGAAATGGATTCTTCGGTATTTGAAAGGAACTACTACGAAGGCATTATGTTTCAAAGGATCTAATGCTTCTCTGAGTGGATTTGTTGACTCTGATTTGGCAGGTGATATTGATTCACAGAGGAGTACTACAGGGTATGTTTTTACTATAGGGGGAACTACAGTCAGTTGGATTTCTAGGCTACAAAAGGTTGTTGCACTTTCAACCACTGAAGCTGAGTATGTTGCCACTACAGAAGCCAGTAAGGAGATGATTTGGTTACAATGTTTTCTGGAGGAATTGGGTCAGACATAGGAGGGTCGCCCATTGTATACCGGTAGCTAGAGTGCCATTCATCTTGCGAAGAACTTTGCTTTTCATTTAAGGACAAAGCACATTCAACTCAGGTACCACTTCATCTGGACTGTTTTGGAGAAGGGTCAGTTACGACTTGAGAAGATTCACACAAGTGAGAATCCTACTGATATGTTTATGAAGGCAGCTCCACAGGAGAAGCTGATTTCTTCATCAGTTTCTGTTGGTCTTCTTGATTGATAATTGTGGAATTTATACCAGTCAAGTCCAAGTGTTTTATCCAATGGATGCTACAATTACAATGGTGTCATCTAGTATCAGTCTCCAAGTGGGAGATTGTTTGGTGTGGAGCCTGATCAGTCTCCAAGTGGGAGATTGTTGATATGTGGTGACTGATCAACAAAGTACTGTACTGACATTGTAATAAAACCCTAAAAAGGCCGCCTTTATTTGTTGCCCTAAAAATGCATGTTATAAGTGGCGGGGATGCTTAAGGCATTGTAAGGTTGATGTACTATTTTTGCTGGATAATAAGAAAGATTGGATGGTTGTGTATGGTGGACGTAACCCATTCTGGGTGAACCATGTTAAATCTTTGTGTTATTTGTGTCCTATTTTATTTCTTTATCTTTTGTATTTAAATCTGCATATAATTGTTAGTTCATATTTGCTTCGGATCTGCTTGAAACCCTAACATATAAAATTAACAAAAAACATAAACATAATCAATGTCACCAACCACCATTAACCCAACTTGGTCATCCTACAAAGCCGAGAGACAATAACACAGTTTAGGTGCTTTTCTACCCAATAATGAAGCTTATGCTTCCCCAGGGTTCTCCCTACTTTGAAGAACACCCAATCTTGCACGAAATGCCTAGCAACATGGAATAATAAGCAAGATGGAAACCCTAATACAACCTGATACATCTACATGCATACATATCCTACTCATGATATGCAATGTCCTAGTATTAGGACATGGCAGAGAAATGCATTCATTCACTAATTATGAGTCATGCATTACATTAGGTATGCATATACCTAATGTAATTAAATTCCTTCTCATTTTCATGCAATGATATGCCTCATGATTCGAATACATTCATTCATGAACTACGAGTCATGCATTATACATGATCTCAATACACATTTCAATGCAGCTAATTCTATATGTCCTCTTTTACATGTTAAGCTTGATACAATGTTTTCATGCAAGTTAGCCTAATCCACTATCATTCATGCATTCAAGAGATCTACATGGGGAAATGTGTTTAATCATCTATTAAGAATGACATGTTTTAACTATTTTTATATGCATATGCCAATCATAATCAATTTATACATGCATGCATAATGAAAAGTTTTTAACAATAGAGTAAGGAAAACTAGCATGTGTTAAACAAATATAGGTGTTCATATGTATGTATGTGGTCATATGCATATATGGGTATATATATGTAATTGCCTACATATATGCATATGGATACATTTTTACATATTACAAGAAAACATTCATGTTCTTTCATACTTTGAATTGCATCAAATTATTTGTTTTCCAGGAAAATCTAATTTATACGTCAAAAAAGAAGTTTAACATGCATTTTAAACCTCATTAGCTAGTATATTTATTCATTAATTGAATACACAAAACAAAATGATATTTCAGATAGAAGTTTTCTTGGGCATTGGGAAGGAAAATTTGGGATTTTCTTCTATATTTTTCCAACAATCTTGAGCACATGTATCAATAGATTGGAGAGATTTCTTGAAGGATTTTGTGGAGTTCTTAGCTTCCGCGTTTGGGGATTTTTATCAACTATTTGTAGAGAATTTGGGGGTTAGGGCATAATCTTTAGGCACCCAACTAAAAAATCCAAACTAATATGGGACTAATTTCTCTCTTATTTTTGTACTTATCTTGAATTTAGTTAATTTGAAATGGAAATTATATGGGTTTTCAATATGAAAACCATATTATAGGTTGTTGTTCATATGATTATTTATCCCAAATTTATGTATATGTGTGCATATGCATGTGTGTGTGTGTGCGCACGCACACACATATGTGTGACGCACACACACACACATGTGTGAATAAATGGATCCAAACACCTTTGTTGTTTCAAACACCATGAAGAGTAATGAAATTCATTAGTTTTTTTTATGGGTCTATTGCATGCTTATGTGGGAGGTCGATCTTTCATGGGGAAGTAAACTCTCCCTCCTCTTCTTTCCCACATTCTTTCCTTGAAATCTATTATTTACAACAATTTCAATGTTGCTCACTATGCCCATGTGTGGGCTCTCATAGCCCGCATGGGCTTTACTAAGCATAAAACAAAGTCTTGAATTTTATGGCCCAAATATTTAGTTGAATACTAGACTTAATTTTTTTATAAAAAATATTCATATGAAAATCATCGAATTCATTTTAGATTGGACTTATTTAAAATAAGCTTTATTTTAGTTTTAAATGAAACTACTCATGTTTTTCTTTTAATTTGATTCTCATTTATTTTATCTCTAACTAAGGTCTGTGCTTTAAAAAGCTCTTAAAATATTATATTTCCTTCATAAAACAAGTGACAACCCTTCCTTGAGGCCTTCTTGAGTTGCATAGCTATTTTTTTTCTAAGCTCAAGAGATCTATAAAATCTATGAATCTCAACATGATTCTCAAATCATCCAAACATATTACAGTCCTATGTTCACAATTCAATATAGACTTGTCTTAAACCAATCAATTTATCCCTAAAATCACATCATATGACCCTAAGGGAGCTACATAAAGGTTGACTTGTGTTTGAGCTCTGGGAAGTTTTTACTTACAAAAAACAAGACACAAATCTACCCTCCTTTCTACCCCATTACCACATTGAATCATTCATGAATGAGCCATATGTCCTAGTCTAAATAGTAATTTAAAAACTACCCTTGAATCAAAAAAGCATTTCGTGGCTCTAGTATCAATCAATATAGAAACAATATGGCCATAGAGCTTACCATTACACCAAATAGGTGTGGCTTGGAATTTGGCTTGTCAATTGTCTACAACTATAGGAATCTATTGTTATGGTGCTCCTTGTTGATTCCCTCACCCCACTGATAATTGAGGAACAAAATATGAAATTTTATACCTTCACATGCTCATAGGGTTTGATCTCCACTATTTCCTATCTTCATTGATCTTGCTTTGATATGTTGGTTGCTCTTAAATTTTATGCATGCACAAGAGCTCAGTAAAGAACAGATTGTGGTTGTGTAGATGCTTGAGTGACTACTTTCTATGACATTAGTTCATTAGGGATGGATAGGGAAAATGATCCTCTTTTATAGAGAGTACCATAGAAATGGAGGGCTCGGATTGAGAGGTGGAAGGATAAACGGTTAGCTCAGATTAAAGGGTAGGTATACAAAATAGGGAAATATTAAGGAGGTGGTTAAAGGTTAATTAAGAGATGAATGACAAGTGTCACAGAGGGAAAAAGCTAGTGAATTAAATAAATAAATAAATAATTATTTAATTAATAGAAGAGGTCAGATCAACTAAATAAATAAAATATTTACTTGATTTAGGGAAAGTATAATTTAAATTAATAAAATATTTATTTAATTAGGGCAGGACAATTTTAGGTGTCTACATTTTGTTCCTCTTTGAAACAATATAGTTTATCGTGTCATTTCAAAGAAAAATAAAGCACTAGTACGATAAGTTGCCCTAGTAAGGAAGACGACATGCCCCCTCGAGAGATTGGGTGATTTTTTTTTGAAAAATTCGGACAATCTCTCCAAAATAAAAAGGCTGGAAAAAGGCTAAGCGAGATGAAAAGGCTAAAGACAGGCAAAAATAGGGTCTCAAGAGATCACGATGACCACCAGAGAGTCACCACGAGTAGCTAGGGTTAGCACCCCTATAAACATGAGTTAGGAAGAGGGACCACCTCATTTGCATCCATCACTTTCATTGTTCATAGTGTAGACACATATCCCTATGTTGTTGCGGTACCTTTATCAAGGTCTAAAATGTACACATATAACTTATAAATAATAATTAGGCTAGGGCTTGTAGACACATATTAATTCAGATGGAATGATCTCACATGTAGGGACCAAAAAATTATCCACCTATAACTCACATCAAGTCATGTTCCATGGCATGTCGATCAAGGAGGAAATGGTAGCCATAACATCTACAACTCGATTGTTTTCTCTTGGTATTTGCTCAAAGACTATCTCTATGATGTAATTCTTGAAGTCGTCCACCATTTTCTTGTAAGGCATTAGTTTCTCATCTTTTGTGTGATAATTATCATTTTTTTGACAAATCAAAAGTTGAGAGTCCCCAAAAGCATGAAGCTCCCAGATCTTCCACTCAACTGCAATTCATAGACCTATAGTTAATGCCTTGTATTCTGCAATATTGTTCGTGCAAGGGAAGGATAACAAATATGGCTTAGGGATAGAATCCTATTGAGGTGTGATGAATAGTATGCATGCTCCTACTCAATTTTATGTAAAGGATCCATCAAAATATAACTACCATAATTTTTATTTTGTCACTATGAAGATGGATTCATCCAAAAATTCTGATACAAGAGGAGAATCATGGACCATCATTGCATCTGCGAGTTGATCTGTAATGACTTATCCTTTGATAGATTTTTTGTCAACATACTCAATATTGAATTTGTGTGTGTGAAAAGTGGATTTGTATCTGTATATGTATCTGAATACACAACCCTTCAATTAAGGCATTAGATGCATGGTTAGTAAATCAATAACCAATAATGAACAATAAACCATTACAAAGCGACCTATTTCCTTCTAGTAGACGTGAGTTTAGTTTTGCTCTCAGGTTTCCATATGCAACACCAGTGACTAGACGACACCTAAATGAAGGATTTAATCTATATGAGTGTGAAATTGAGCTAAATGGATGCAAGATTAAGCTAGATATGCATGATTAATTTAACATGATTTTAAGTAAAATTAATGAGCATTAAATTAGATGATTTAACAAATATGCAATAACTAATATATAACATTCTCAATGCACAAATCTCAATAAGCCTAGAGCAAAAACAACATAATAACAATAATTTCCAGATTCTTTTTTTTTATGAGAGATGAGAGCCTGAATTTATAGAAAATCCAAAGAGAGACCAACGGTCAAGATCGATCAATGATGAATGACAGAGATTCTCCAAGAGGAAGCACAATCTAGGTGAATTGATGTGATTGGTTGCTTTTATTAGCTTTAAAGGAAATTGAACTAAATTTAAGATAAAATCAAAAAAACTGATTTATTTCATATTTTATATTTTGATATTTAATTGATTTAATTCATTTAATTGCTTTTTTTTGAGATTTTTCAATTTAATTCCTTTTTTATTTCTTTTCTCAATTTTAATTCTTTTTCAAATTAATTCATTTTTTCCAAATTAATTATTTTTGATGATTTAATGGCAAATTGATTTATTAATTAAATATGCTAGGATATTTAATTAAATAAATAGGATAATTGATTAAAATGATTTACTTGGAATGATTATTTAATTAATATTGAGTGATTTATTTGCCAGGTGACATTGATGAACGAGAATTAATTAATTAGGTGTTCATGATTGATTTATTTGCCTTTGGTTAGGACCTTGGTGAAGTAGTCAAGATTAGGGGCCCAAGGTTTAGATGACCATTTTTAGGGTATTACATTTGCCCCTCTTTGAATTGATGTGCGAGCAGTGCATTGATTCAAAGAAAATTTAATGTCAAACAGATTATCAGTTATGAACTTGATGGATCACAAACCGATGAAGAGTGAGATGTTCAGCTTGATTTGAAGCGATGAAGTTGAACAAGTTGATTAAAGAGACATCGATCCTAAACTTGATTGAACTAGGACCGACAAAGAGCGAGATATCAATCTTGAACTTGATTTGGTGCGATGAAACTAATATGCCTATAGAGATTGATTTGATTTTGAAGAACAACAAGGTTTTGTTTGATCAATCTTTGATTAAAAAGATTTTTTGCTCGACTTTAGATGAAGATTTGAAAAAAAATCTCAACTTTAGATGATGTAATCATTGATAATGATGACGTAGTGATGATGCCCCCTCGGGAGTGAAATCGAAAAGATGGCGAGGTTACAATAATTTTAGGCAATTTTGAAAAGATAAAAAGATTTAGTGATGATAATTTGAGCACAAAGATGTATTGAATATTTAAGTTGAAATCAAAATTGATTTGAGTGAAAAATGATGAGAAAAAGGCGATCGGAAGACAAAAATACCAAGTGGTCAACGTTGTGAGATTTTGATTAGAAAAATGATCTTAGATTTCAATTTCGATCCTGAAAATGGACTCAGGATGGGTGATTTAGTCAAGGGTATAAGTTTCACATCCATTGGAGCAAGTTGAAAAATTAGGGTTTTCTATATAAGGGGTGAAAAGGGTCATTTCATTTTCAAATTTTAAAGTTTAAAATTCAAAAACCTTCTCTGGAGAAAAATGGCAATTCTTGAGCATATGCATCGATTCGAGCTGCAAAGATGACATAATCGACCTTAGAACCATCCCCTTGCGATAATTGATCAATCTTGAGTTGATTAAATTTCCAAATTTGTGATTTTTTGTATGAATTTCTCGTAGAAATTTTGTTTTGAACTCGTTGTCAGTCGTTTCGTTATTCGACCATGTAGGGTTTGTCGTACGAGTAACTGCTATAGTGTTTACTCATTTAAATTCATTTGTTTTTTCATTCAAGAGGCACCCTTAGGTCGTACGAGCATGTTCATCTAGTTATATTTAGTCGTTCTGCTTTGTATAATGACTCGTATCATAAAGTTTACTCATTCTGTTTGTGGGCTTTACTCATACAATTTTATGCTCTTTTTTGTTTACTCGTATGAAAAACAATGAACCTTTTTTTAGCATTGAAACTTGAAATTTTGATTTCCATGATGGAGTAGTTAGATTCATGGGCACTTTTGATAGCTTTCTAACTCAATTTGTATGGCGTACTGATGAGTTTTTCTTCAATTTTGCAAGTTATCTTACCGAACATGTAGTTTTGGTGTACCTATCCGCTGACCATGAGATTAGTGAGACAACTCTTGGATGCTCAGAGGGCTCATATTGACGCATGTGGTTTTGGATACTTTTGCGGATGCCAGATTTTCATGTGAATCACATATTACTGAGTGCATTAGTAGAGAGATTTCACTCAAAGCATAACACATTTCGCCTGCCTACCGAGGAGATCACTATTACTCCCGAGGATGTATACAAGATTTTGAGGATTTCATTTTTAGGGAACATAGTAGACTATGATGCATCTCCACAGGTCGAGATCACAACATTACGTAGGGTCTTCCAGGATGACATCCTGATAGTTCGATCTATTTCATGGGATGACCTGATGAGCAGATATGGAGGGATATTTCCCATTGGTTGTGTGTTGGTTGGGTTGATAGGATGTTTTGTCATGCCGGACAGAGGTCAGTAGGGATTTTTGTGTGTCTGGGGTAGGATTTTGGAGATGCTAGTGGCTCAGCCTAGGAGATTAGGTTGGGGATCTTGCTTGTTGGCACACATGTACCATGAGATGTACGAGATCGCATATCGAGATGCAAAGGGCATGGCTATTGGAGTGCTTGTTTTACAGATATGGGCATGGGAACATATCCCAGTGTGCAGGCCAGTGGTGGATGATTCGAGGGAGGCACATCAGCCTATTATGTGCCGATATTCAGGTTTCTTGATGCAACCCCACGTGAGCAAGACAGGTTACTAGAGACGTCATCTGGATGATTTGATTGTGGTTGTTTGGAGGTCGTACAAAGGGTTAGAGGAGTGGGATGACTGGAGGTGTGAGCGGAGATTGATGTTCATGAAATGCCCACTCATCAGGAGATCGCAGACGGTGATCGAGCGGTTTGTTGTTAGCCAGGTGATGAGGTAGTACGGGCGAGTACATGTGATATCTCAGGAGTTTACAATGTAAACTCAGTTTGGAGATGATGAGAGGAAGGGATGGTGTCTGAAGTTATCATATGCTCTAGTAGTACAGGATATGATAGGCCTCCAACCACAGCACTAGGATTACTTAGAGGATATTGCTGATGTGGGGGTGACCCCAAAGTACAAAGATGATTGTTTAAGACATCCATTCCTGTGATTCACAGACCCAGGAGAGCGAGCACCTCAGATTGATGAGGGTGGAGAGGATGCACTAGCATAAGCACAAGGACCAGGTCAGGTTCAGGGATGGGTTCAAGCATAGGGACAAAGTGTAGATCCACTTAGGCAGATAGGAGGTGATCTTGGTGCGAGTAATAGCAGAGCACCAGTGACTAGGCAACAGAGGAGGAGGGGAGAGGGTGGATCATTAGGTGCAATCGAAGGTGAGGGAGAGGGTGTAGAGACTAGAGGTGATATTGGCGGTGAGGGGGAGATGGGAGAGAGAAGTCCCTGGACAGGTGCGATGATGAAGAGATGAGTCAGCTGAGGGAGGAGAGGAGGAATTACCTCGTTAGAAGATGCCAGTGGATATGATCTACACACTAAGAGGGAGAGTGAGGACTCTCCAGACATAGCTAGTAGTTGCACCGACTCAGATAGCGGAGTGAGGTCTATGGATCACAGAGAGAGATCAACAACTACACGGTATGAGAGCAAAGCGTGACAACCTCTAGCGTGAGGTTGTACACCAGACGAGCAGGGCATCATATTATGTGGAAGCTTATAGTGCAGTGGTGCTAGCAAATAGGCAGGTTGTGCCTTATTCGCAGTATATGGCTTGATCAAAGGGAGCTAGGGCACCTAGATAGGATGATACCCCTATTTAGCAGCCACCATCTTCTCCTCCAAGCGATGAGGGAGAGGTAGAGAGTTAGATTTTTTTAGGTCTCTCCCAGATTTTGTACCCCATTTTTGTACTCGATGTATTTCTTAATCCGATAGACATTGTATATAACAGTTCGTGTCATTTGTATATGAGAGATATATATGAGTCTGTGATTCGATCTTATTGTTCTTGTGCTGAGTTACATGAGATGTTTTGTGAGATGTCATTCTAGATGCTTTTGTTCTATATGGATGCATTTTATTTTCAGTATAAATGTATGTAATGCCGATGAATATGAATGTTTTTGTTTCTTTTTTATATGCAATAAATGATAACAATGATGATCTAAGGACGTAAATTTATATATATATATATATATATATATATATATATATATATATTGTTTTTCATGCAATAATATGAATGCAAATGAATGTGTATGCAAACGAGGACCGAGTCACTGGATTTTAATTTGCTTTTGATCATCACTAAGCATTTTACAATGTCGAAAATAAACATAAGCATCAAGGCACGAAGAGCCGGGATGACCTGAATGTCACGTCATTTTTAATATAGCAAGCCAACATAAGCATCAAGGCATAAAGAGCCAAGATGACCTGAATGTAACCTGCGTGCAAACTGAAGAGGGGAAAATGGATTTGAAGGTCAAATGATCAAAACATAACGAAATAAACATGTAGAATGCTAAAATATCATTAAAAGACCATTTCAGCTTGCTATTTTACCTTCTCCTTCGGATTGAGCTTGATAAAGTGAAGGCGCCCCTTGATAATGCTCCACTTGGTGTGCTCCTTTGATTGCTGGATGTGGATGGCTCTCCAATGTTGTGCACAAATGGAATGGATTTGAAAAATGATAAGGATGAGATGATCAAGTTGCCAAGATGATTTCCTGGGCTCAAAAGGGCAGCATAAACTTACTGGATTTCAAGATGTTTTGAATGAAGGGATGGAGCCCTATTTTATAGGAAGAGGAGAGGAAAACAGATGGCTAGAATGAATTCAAGATGAAGGGCTAAGATTTACTTGTAAGCTCACACAAGGTCCAAGAGAGGGTGTGGAGACCAAGAAATATGCCTTAAAGGCATTTCGTATCTCCACACTCCACAAGATGCATTGGAGGAATTAAAAATTCTCCAAAAAAGGATATTATGGGGATTGGAGGAATAAAAAAGAATTAAAAATTCCTTGGGAGAGGGAATGCCTAGAGGAATGTGAGATTTCAAAAATCTTACATTCACCTAGGAAAAGAGTATTTAAAAGCAAGGAGTTGAGTTTGTGGCTAATCATGCTGATTAGCCATTAATGATTCATTAAGAGGGGGATTAGAGGAAATGTTAGGTGGGATTAGGATAATTTGACTAGGAGAGAGAATGAGTGGAGATATTAAAAAATTAGAAGAATAATGTTAAGTGAGTTTAGGGAGTTTTTAGAAGAATTTATTAGGTTAATGATGAATTAAGAAGATGATTTGTAGGAATCATGTAGGTTAACCAATTAATTGAAATTAATTAGCTAAGAGGAAGATTTGTGAGGATTTGATTTTTTAGAAGAATAAAGAAAGGGATTGATTTATTAAATAAATCAATCACATGCTATAGTGACAATATTAATTATATTTAATTAATATTGAGGAGAATTTGAATTAACATAATTAATTAATTAATTATGTGAGGCATTAAAAATAATTAAAATAATTATTTTTAAGTGTCTACACAAACACACTAGACAAAGCAGAGTTCCTTCCTTGTTATATGCAATATTGATTATCATGTCTGCAATGACCCTTATATTGTTCATATCCTAGGACATATTAAGCATGTATCTAGATTGTATAATAAAGAATTTTACTTGAAACAGACAAGGGAATGATTCCAACCTCCCTGTAGCATACAAATAAACAGAGTTGAGGTATGTGGGGTGATTTCACCTTGATGTGAAGGCACTTATCATAGACACCCAACTTATGAGATGTTTTCAGATCATCAAAATTATTCCTATAAGTAGAAAATAAGAAAAGTATTATGCCCCTAGTCCTTGCTCCTCTTAGTCAAGATAGACTTCCTCGAGTTACTCAGAGGGAATAATAATCGAAAACCAATTTTAAAAAGACAACATTCAAAGAAAATTTTCAATCAAATCTCAAACAATTTTCAGTGATTATTTTCAGTGTTCTTGCTTTGTGTGTTTATTCAATGGTAAAAATCAGTAGTGGATAGGAGACAAGTGACTGACTCAGATTGGATGACCTGGTACCACCGACAAATAGATGACCTGGTTGAACTGCTTAGGACATTTAAATTTACTAGTTGATTTCCCTAAGACTAGGATGTTGATATGTTACAAGCCATGAGGGTTCCAAGAAGAACCAAGGTGTCATGAAAGCGACTGAAAGATATGTACAAGCCAAAGAAAAGATGTAGCACTTCAATACAGTAAATAAGACTAACCTAGATAAAATCCAACAACCATACTGATCTATGCCATTGTTTTGATTTGTGTGATCATTGATAGGAATGTATGGTTTCAAAGAGTGAGTACCTCATACAAGATCGATCTGTCTGGTTTTGAGTGTACCCTTCCTTGTATAAGACATGTTGATGTTTGATAGAGGTTTGATAGATTGATTTAACAAGACATGCGATAAGTTTGATTGCACACTTTGAGAGTTTGTCTATTGTTGATTTGGTTTGATAGATGGTCTATGCTTTCTTGCTTTGATTTTTTTCAGTTTTTTTTTATTTTGGTGAGTTTTTATTTTTAGGATTTTTTCAGGACATTTTATCATTTTTAGGATTTTCTCAGCTATGCCCCTAGTATGCAAACCTATATGACATGATGATCTACAGAATGCATGTGGAGACAATGAATTTTTGATATGACCTATGTTAATGCAATATGCATGATGAAGATGTATTTCCTATTCGAACAAGGATGATTGTGTTTGATTAGCATTTCATAATGCACCAATTGAATTGGAGGTACAAAATATTTCATAGATAAGCAGTCAATCGATCCGTAAGGTCCCTTGGAACATCTAGATTAACACACTTAGTGACTTGGATTTACAAATGGAGATGCGGAAAATTCCTCCATTGATTCTTGAAACTTTGATCTTCTTTTGCCCATGTGAGTGCAAATGACTTAATTCATGCTCTTTTGTTCACTAAAGATCCTTAGCATCCTATATGATGAGCTACGTGGATTATTATAACTTTGAAAGCATCTCGAATAGAGCCTCGCTGGCAGCAAGATTTTAGAGCTCCGACGAGGTTATAGACTGTAATCTCTCAAATATTGCACCATTGCCATCAGTCGTCCATATCTTTGATGGAGTTACTTGCATGTTCCCATAGTCAAGATTTTTGTCGCACTTGTATGCATGATATTTTAGATATATATCATTGCTCTTTTGCCTTGAGATGAATATTTGGTATAGCGCTTTTTATTTTTTATTTATTTTTCCTTGACTTGTAAGTAATGGAACCTACTTGGGTGTGACAATTATAGCCACGCTGAAGTAGAGTGTTAGATTTTTTAGTAGTCATATGATCAACTAGGTGTCTAGAATGAATTAGAGATTTTATTAATGTGTTTGAGATATAGCAATTGATAGATTTTGGGTTAACAAGTCTCAAATAGTGAAATCGCTACCCAACCATAAGTAAAGAGTCATCATGGGGTGATGTTGAAAATGAATGACCTTAGGACCTCAAAGACTTTATGTCCAAATATCTAAGAAAGGAGACGAACCTTGTTTGTATTGAATGCAAACAAATGATAAACTTGGACAATTGCCTTGTTTTATTAATGCTGCTATATGCAAATGCAGAAATTTTGCGAATGCGATGCATTTGAAAAAGAAACTATATGTAATGCAGTGAATTGAATAAAATGAGATACAAGGCAAAAAGAAAAACCAAAACTAACCCAGCCCTTAGATATAGTATCATTTAAGGTGCATGTTAATCATAGGGTCAGGGAGTTTTGTGTAGGTAGTTCATTGGTCTTTGTTTGAGGAGTCGGATAAAGATGTCTTTTCTAATAGAATATAAAGACTCAGCTAAGTGTCCATGTTCAACATCGCCAATGTTGATTTCCTTAGTGTTTTGGATTTGTGATGAAACTAGGATAAATTCTTATGCAAAGGATTGGATAAGGGGGATGTAATGATGAAAAAGAGGTGTTGGATAGTGGACCAGATATTGAAAGTTTAATGCATGAGTGAATGGAAATGTTGGCACATATCTTGAGGAATTGTGGAGTGATGGAGGAAAAGTGGATCTCAGATTTTGAGATTTGGATGGAGGAACAGCTAGGGATTTTGGGACATAAGGATCCAAAATGGATAAAGGAGGTGATGGAGAAATAGATTTGGAAGGTTTGGATGGAGGAACAACAATTTTGGATTTTGATTTTGATTTTGATTTTGATTTAGACTGTTGTGCTTCGAGGAGCCGCTTAGGGATCCACATGGTTTTTGATTTTTCATGCTTTTATAGTTTCTTGGAATGCATTGCTTCTACAAGTGCCTTAGGAACCCATATAACTTCTAGTTTTTCTTTGTTTTGCTCGGTGAGCCTTTTTGTCCTTTTATATGGATGGAAGGTGCGTGAAGATGTAAGCCTTTGTTGATCATGCACAAGGGGTGGAGGAATATAGGTTCCTAAAATGGATGGAAGTGATGAAGGGAAAGGTGTGTATTTGGATTTTGGTTTAGTAGGGATACCAACATCTTGAGGAATGTCACTGAGGCCATGACCCTTAACATTTTCTTGAATATGGAGGGGCTCTTGCTTGTGAAGGTCTACCCCTTTTCCCGTATAAATATTTTGACTTGTAGGATACCCTTTGTTTTGGGAAGAAGACGCGAGTCCATTACGAGGTGAAATGTAGGGGATGATAGGATCATGAGAGGGCTTTGTAGACATGATAGATCCTTGAGGTGAACATGGAGGATTAGGATAAGAAGATAAAGGGATAATTTGATCTTGACATGGAAGAGGACCATTGGATAGAGTAGAAATGATGTTTGACTCTTTATTTTGAATAGAATTGTTTGAAAAGGTGGAAGAGGCATCCTAATCTTACTTAAGAAGTGGATTAGGAATGGTATTTGGAAGGATGCTCCACTCTTGAGATGGAAGGGAATCATCTTGGAAGAAATGGAAAGGTATAAGGGGATCATCATGGGATTCTAGGGAGATAGGATCTTTTTCAACCATTAGATGGGATGGCGCTTGAGATAGGCCTTGAGGGTCAATAGGAGAAGTTTCATCATTAGGTTCATTATTTGAGGGATATGGTATGGATTGTTGTTGAGAATCCTTAGGAGATGGAGGCATCATGGGAGAGATGGAGGCTACATGTGGGCCATCGCTAGACACAAGTTCGTCATTTTGATCATGCTTGGTAATGACATCGGTTTCTCCTTAGGTGAATTATTAGGATTTGCAATTTCAATAATACCATCACCAAGGAAGTCTTGAGTTTTATGTTTTAATTCCATGTACATTGAAGTCTTATGTTTTTTATGCTTATGATATGCGCAATAATTTCTTAAAATTTTACATCCCCGTGTGGTCTTGTTCTAGGCAATATGATAAGTTTGTTCTTACGAAGCTTTTCCAAAGCTGACTCAATAGATTTCCCCAAAGGTGTAAACTGTCTATCTAGGGGATAGATGTCTTTTTGTCTTGGTGAAGATGTCTTGTGATCCTGTATGAGATTTGACTTTTGATTTTCAATTACTTTATGTTCCACCTTATATAATTGTTTTAGCATTTCTTGAAGTCTAGTGTTCTTGGTATCATAAAATTTTATCTCAAGAGGTGTCATTGAATCTTTTTGTTGGGCTTGAATGTCATATATTTCTCTCTTGAGATCTTGAATTTGTCGGGCCAAGGTAGCCATGGGCTTCTTACTTTTGTCAGAATTTTTAGAAGAGCTTCTGGTTCGAACAAGCATTTACAACTGACATGACCGATAGTTAGATGTGATGCAGATGTCAAGATAAAATTAAAGCTAGTTACACATTTAACATAGTGATTGAGAGAGGTGACTAAGACCTAGTCTGGTTTCAGGAACGATTTATCTTGTATAAGACATGATCTAAGTAACCTAGGTTGATTAAGTTTGATAAGCGATTGATAGGTTTGATAATCAACTGACTGAACTAGCTGGGAGATGATTGACAAAGTCGTGCAACACAATGACAAAGGTACACTATCAAGACTAGTTATGCTTAAGATTAAAATGACCAAATTTATGCTCACTGCAGACTGATTAGGCAAGTATGACAGGTCTAGAAAAGTACGCAAACAAACAAGTTCTGGACTGACAAAATCAAAGATTCGTACGACCAAATATGACAACCCAGATGACAGTTTAGTGAGTTCCAGATGACAAAGATAGTTTCTTGTATGAGTTGTTGTTTAAACTCGCATGACAATTTAATGCTCACCAGACGATAGCTTGTCATAGACCAGAACAACTCGTACGACAGAGTTTATAAGCTCGGACGACAATCTTCAGAGACCAGAATGATAGTTTAAATAAGCCAGAATGATAAACTAGAAGACTCGGACGACAATGTAGTCAACTTGTACGATGAATTAGGAAGCTCGTACGACAATTATGCTCGGAGACAAATTTTTGACAAGGAGACTGAGTTTTTTGACCACTGAATTTGGATTTTTTTGTGTTTTTTTTTTTGAGTTTTTCCAATTTTGTTTTTTTTAGATTTTCAATTTTAGCTTTGGACAAAAAACATAGCAAACACGTGAGATCCAAAGTGACATCAAACACAACACAATAATTCTAAGGAAATTGGCTGAGAGAGAATACCTTTGCTTGCAGACTCAGGTACACATGCAATAGCTAATCAGAATACGGTCACTGAGTCTCATGCAATGGATTCTCAACGCCATATTAGTCGACTCCAAATGCTAATGTGGGCATGAAATGGCAAGTATCTCGGGAGAGTTACTATCTCTCTTACACAAAGATTATCCCCCTTTCAGAGGTGAATCGAGTAGCTTCTATTTTAAAGTTCGTAGTAAGGATTTTCGTTCGAAATTACCCCTTGCAGTCTTGCAAGCGCGATTGAGGCCTATAGCCCGACAAGGTACCGAAACAAGTTGTAGTCACGCAACCGTGAGGCCCTACAAAATGCCCGATATGAGAGATCTCAAAAGAGAAAACTCAAATAATCTCATCCTTCGAGACTTTAATCTCGAAAGGCCTATTTATTATAGTGAGTTGGAATGCTTGGGTTTAGCTATACTCAATTGGGTTGTTCTCATAGGGTGATTACTTTTTCCTACTGTGATAGGCCCGCTAAAAGGTACCCAAATCTCAAACTTAGAAAAAGCTTCAAGGGTCTAGATTTTTTATTGTCTATGCAGACAAGATCATACTTTCCTACCTCTTAGATTTTTTTCAAATGCAAAAAGAACATTTGTTCATTAACCAAATAGCAATTTAAGTGCCTAAAAATGAATTTAAAGAATACACAATATTTGGTCGATTCTCCTTAGGCAACCTACAAAACCAACGCATCAGTAGTCATGTTGTTTTTGGTTCTTTGATATGCGTGAGTTTGATTTGATAAATTCTTCGATAGGCGTTTTGCAGAAAATGAGTTAGGTTGTGAAAATATCAGGCAGACAGAAGACAATTCAGGGTTAGCGTCAGTGAAACTCAAAGCCAAGTCAAGAAAGACCTAAAAAGATATTGTTTATAGAATGAGTAACTCATAAATTCGTGCGACAAATTTTATAGAGCAGAATGAGCAATCTCATCAAGTCAAACAAGTAAACCCCAAAAGAAGACGACAAAACAGAAACTCATACGATAGTTCCCATAGAGCCGAACGATAAATATCAGAACTCATCTTGTAATGAATAAAAACTCATACGACCTTTTTCAAGCCCGAAAATTGATTTCTCGGGTCCCATAGTGGGTGCCAAAAATGTGTGTGAAAAGTGGATTTTTATCTGTATCTGTATTTGAATACACTACACTTCAATTAAGTCATTATATGTATGGTTAGTAAATCAATAATCAATAATGAACAATAAATCATTACAAAGTGACCTATAGCCTTCTAGTAGATGTGAGTTTAGTTTTGCTCTCAGGTTTTCATATGCGACACCAGTGACAACACCTAAATGAAGGATTTAATCTATATGAGTATGAAATAAACTGATGAGGAGTGAATTCCCCGAAACTAGTTTTGAATAGATCAATGAAAATTTGAATGTTTTTTCCGGAGCTATTTGTCTACTCTTTCTAATTTTCTTTATGGATTTCTTCCTTCCCAGCCAGTGATTTCTTAAAAAAAATTCAACCCTAAACCCTAAACCCTAAAACCCAAAACTGTAAAACCCAAAACCCTAAAACCCTAAACCCTAAACCCTAAACCCCAAACCCCAAACCCCAAACCCTAAACCCCAAACCCTAAACCCTAAATCATGTCCACCTAAAGCTGTCATCTGCGAGCTCGCCACACGTTCTACGCCACTCTTGCCACGTTGGCCTCGCCTAATGTTAATCACCTAATGTTAATTATTTTAAGATATTTGGCAGAAAATGTTTTATTAAGAGAGGTGACTATGTTAGTAAGTTTGAGGCTAAAAGTGATGAAGGTATATTTCTTGGTTATACCACCAAGAGTAAGGTCTACAAATGTTACAACAACCGGACACAAAGAATCATTGAGAGTGCTAATGTTCGAGTGGATGAGTATCTTGAAGTCTCAAGGTAAACCAATGTGGATAAAAAGGATGAAGATCCTTGCATTTTATTTTTGGAACCAAAACCTGTGAAATCTGAAACTGGTAATGTGAATGTTGTTGTACCAGTTCAACCAAAACAGGTAGATTTAGAAGAAGATGATGATAATGAAGAAGAAGAACCTGAAGATAATGATCATGTTATTTCGAGGTATGTGAGACTCAATCACAATCCTGACTAGATTATTGGAAATAAGGATGCTAGAGTGTTAACCAGAAGAAGAATTAGATAGAATTATTGCATGATCTCCACTATTGAGCCTAGAACTGCTAAGGAAGCATTTGGAGATGATTATTGGGTCAAAGCTATGGAGGAGGAGCTTGGTCAAATTGAGAAGAACAATATATGGACCCTAGTACCTAGATCAGTGAATAAAAATGTGATAGGTACTAAGTGGGTATACAAGAACAAACTGAATGAAGATGGTATAGTAGTCTAAAACAAAGCTAGATTGGTTTGCAAAGGTTATGGACAAGAAGAAGGAGAAGATTATGGTGAGACTTTTGCACCGGTTGCTAGATTGGAAGGTGTCAAAACTTTACTTGCATTTGCAGCACATAAGGGATTCAAAGTATATTAGGTGGATGTGAAGTCAACATTTTTGAATGGAATACTGGAAGAAGAAGTATACATTGAGCAACTAGATGGTTATGATTTGACTGATGAAAAATACACAGTATGTAAGATGCACAAGGCACTATATGGATTAAAGCAAGCACCGATAGCATGGTATGAAAGGTTTCATTCACACCTGATGAAGATAGGTTTTTAGAGAACCAATGAAGACAATAACATATATCTCAAATCTAAAGGAGATAAGATACTGATTAGTGAAGTGTTTGTAGATGATATCATATTTGGAGGAAATGATGACATAAGAAATGACTTTGCAAATGAAATGAAAAGTGAGTTTGAAATGTCTTTAGTTGGAGAGATAAAAAAATTCATAGGCTTGCAAATTCAGCAAATGAAGAGTGGTATTTTCATCACACAGTCTAAGTATGTGAAAGAGGTATTAAAGACATTTGGTATGAGTGACTGTAAACCAGTTGGGACACCAATGGTTATAGGATGTAAATTTTCTAAGGAAGATGAAGCCACATCTATTGATGAAAAGGAGTACAGGTCAATGATTGGGAAATTGCACTATGTTGTTCACAGCAGACCGGATATAGCTCATGCAGTTGGTCTAGTTGCTAGATTTCAAAAGAATCCTAAGGAGACACATTTGATAGCAACCAAGAGGATATTCAGATAGTTGAAAGGTACTATTGACTATGGATTATGGTATCCATATGAAGGTAACTTTGACTTGAAGGTGTATACAGATGCAGAATGGGTAGCTAATGTTGATGATAGAAAAAGCACAATCGACAGAGCATTATTTTTAGAGGAAGACTTGTTTCATGGAGTAGAAGAAGCAGAGTTGTATATCACAGTCTACTGCTGAAGTTGAGTATGTTGCAGCTTATATGAATTGTACTCAGGCTATCTGGATGAGGCACATTTTGGCAGGTTTCAAGATGAAATTTACAGAACCTGTAAAGTTCTTATGCGACAATACTAGTGCCATAAATATTTCCAAGAACCCTGTTTTGCACACACAAACCAAGCATATTGAATTTAAGTATCATTTCTTGAGGGACAAAGTGCACAATAAAGATGTGATCTTGTAGCATGCTTCTACCAAGGAGAAGTTGTTGGCATTTTTTATGTTTGATGTTGTGATTGTCATTGATGGACACACACTTGATTTGAGATCACTTTTTGTATGTATGAGTTAAAGCTCAACTGGTATTTGTGCCAATTGGTATGATGTATTATAGTCTTTAGACTATTGGTGTTTTGTAGAAAGTGTTTATCGGTCTCAAAGTGGTATGAAGACCCCAAGTGGTTTGAGGATCTCAAGTGGTACGAAGGAACGAAGTGGCACAACTCATATTTCCCAGTCTTCATTTTTGTCAAACCGGCAACTGGTATTCTTCTTAAACTGGTATTTTGTTTGAACCGGTAATACTCTGTGATGAGTTACCAACTGACATTTTGTGATGAGTTACCATCCACCGATTGTTTGACGGTGCCGACACTTTGGTGGTACTTTTTGTGTCATGTTACCAAATATGTCTAGATGCATTGAACCTAGGAAATTGTATTGTAATCCTATTGGACCAACATGAAATCATATTCCTTTATAAGGACATCATGTTTAGGGTTTTAGGTGGTTGCTAGGGTTTAAGGTGGTTGATGAGTTTTTGTAAGTGTGAATGTGTTGAAGATTGAAGTAATGTTGGAATGCATTAGGAACGAGGTATCAAGGATCTAACCAAGCAATTTGTGCTATTTGCTAGATCACTCAGTTGTTGACTACTCACATCTTCGACAAGTCTGAAGCCCTTAGCTGGGTAGACCCAAAAAGCCTTTTGTAAATCCTCTAACAAGGTGGTTCATATCTGTGGATCTAAAATCCTCTAGCAAGGTAGTCTTTAATCAGACTTATCTCCTAACAGATATTGAGATTCCTAACAGGATCTGTTCTGGTAAAGAACATTGTATGACCTTAATCGTTCTGATTCCTATTATGCAGATAGTTACTTGTGAGTTTCATCTCACCGTGGTTTTTCCCATTTGGGTTTCCACGTCAAAATCTCTTGTGTTATGGTGATTGTGCTTCTATGGGTGAATGCATTATTTGTTATTTGCTTTGCATGTGTGCTAACCGGTTTGTTTGCTAAACTATTTTACCGGTTTACTGCTAGTCTAGTAAAGTGTTTAAGTATAGTAAGTTTTGGCATACTAATTCATCCCCCCTCTTAGTATTCATCAATTGGTATCAGAGCCTACCTTTCTATAAATTTAACCACTTGGAAAGAGATATGGGGGAATACATCGTAAGGGAACTTACTCATCGGCTCACTCAGTCTGAGCAAGCCTATGATGAACTTATGGTCAAATATAAGGCCTCTCAGGCAAAAAGAAGAGAGCATGCTGAAAAACTGATGGAGCTATCTGAAAATAGTTCTTCTGATAAAGCAAACATGGAAGCCCTAATTCAAGAAGTAGAAAAGTTGAATGAATCCAATTCCAACCTGAGAAAAGAGTTGGAAGGACTGACTATACGAATGTGTCAAGAGCTTGAGAACCGGAGGAAAGTTGAAGATATTGTAAAAGATAGAGATCATGAGATCTCCAAGTTAAAACAAGAAATCAGTGCACTAACCGCTCAACTCCATGCGAGAAAAGTGGAAAAGGAAGACATGCAAGGAGAACTGAACATAGCCATCTCCGAGAATGCAAACTTGATGGAAACAAATGCTACTATTTCCAAAGAACTCACTAAGTCAAAGGAAATACTTGCCAAATTCAACAAGAGTACTGTTAAGCTAGAGAAAAAGCTTGAATTGGCCAAACCTGTCAAGAATACTGATGGACTTGGTTACTCTGGTCATGAGAAAGGTGAGACCTCTGGTGCAAATGCTGAAGCATCGAAGAAGCAACTGACATTCAAAGGTAAAGGTAAGCAAAAGTTCAAACCTGTTTGCTTTAACTGTCTCAAGGAATGACACACTGCTAATGTATGTAGAAGTAAGGCTTACAATAATTTTCCTTATTTTCTAAATGATAAGCCTAGATCCAATAGATTCAATGGTAATTGTTATGCATGCAACAAGTTTGGGCATAGAGCATTTGAATGCAATTCTATCATGCACAATACTAGAAGGCATCCTTAAAGGACTCAAGGAGTTGGTGCAGAACCTTTTGTGAACCAGAATCCCAACTGGTTTAATACCTTTAATCATCAGTCAGGTAGCAGTGGGTATCAAGCGGCAATCAGATGGAGAGAAAACTGTTTGATCTATCATTGTCATGGTCACACTGCTGCAACATGCAGGAGGAAGAATGGTAACATGAATAATGGACCATGGAGAGCACCTGGAATGGTCTGCTATCATTGCAACAAACTGGGTCACATTGCCAGATTCTGCAGAACAAGAAAGAACATATCGAATGACATACCGGTCACTCCGGAAGGAAAGATTGATATTGAAATTGTTCAAGCAGATATGAACAAAACCTGGAAAAAGAAACCAGGAGCGTTGCATGAAGAACCAGTTTCTGCACCTAGTGTCAAAATCACGAAACCGACAAACTAAGCATCAGAAAAGCTTAGGGGGAGCAAATAGTGAAATATCTCGAACCCTCGGTTGACACCGGTAAAAGACCTTAACTAGTGTGAGATACCTGTTAGTCGACAGAAGACCAAAAATGGTAAAAGGTAAATTAGGGTTTACGCCCTAATAGTGGAGCATTTATTATGGTAGGTGGAGAACCTGTTTAAAAGGAATTTTCAAATCATTTCTCACTTATCATTTTTCGAGCAAAGAAGTTTTCCAAGTGCAGAGAGAAGAAAAGCGATTTGAACTGCGATTCAAAGAATTTATCAAAATCCTGAAGAAGAATCTGAAGCAAACATTTGTTGGAGGAGTGTAGAACGCAAAGCGGTATCTTTGCAACTAAAGGAGTGTGTGGAGAAGTTCAAACTACGAAGCCCTAAATTTTGATCTACGAAGGTATTTTTCATAATTCTCCATTTATCATGGCTTCCGCATCTCATGATAGCTCTAGTGCAACCGTTGATTCTATGGACTTCATTCAACGAAAGTTGAAATACAATGCCTTGTCTCAAGTACCTGTTGGTGTTATAGTAGAAGAAGGCATTTCTGATTACATAGACTACAAAATCGAAGACCTAGGGTCTCTTGTGATCCATTCCCAACTGAGTTTGTTCTGCGGAAAGGATAAGAAGATTAAACTAGAATTCTGCATTCTGGAAAAGTAGAAACTTCACAATGCAATTTACTTTCTTGAAGAATTTTCGGATGATCACATTCACATTATTCTAAGTAGGGTACACGGTGATAAGATGTACTTGGAGTGGATGCATGATATCACACCAGAAGCGATTCATACCGTCACTAGTTTCTGTAACACAGAGGAAGTGCCACCCCTAAGGAAGGTCAGCAAGACTGTAATGTCCAAGCTCACCAGTTTAGTGAGCGACTCACGTGGAAAGACCGTCAACTCAATCAAGGATGATCTGGTCAAGTATGCCTACATGGTGATAGGTTACCGGATGTTCTCAGCTAGCAGAATTAATTTTGTCTCTGTTGCAGTAGTAAATGTCGCTTATAGGATGATCAAGGAAGATGCATCATTTGATCTGTGCACCGGTATGCAAAGACAACTCCTATTGAACCTCAAGTCAATCAAAAAGGACAATGCACTGAGATTTAAGTTTGGACAACTACTGGTTGGGTTGTTCTTTTAATTCCAAGGCTACTTTCCAAGAGTAGGTGACATTCAGTGGTTTGCCGACCAACGAGTGACAAAACAAATCAAGGAAAGTCTACAAGCGTTTGGAACCGGCTATCCAGAAGCACTGAACAAATACTTTGATGAGTTCAGACACAAGATGAGCCAAAGGATAAGAATATCCAGTGATATAGTCAAAAAGTATGAGGAAGACATCTGCTTCACCATCAAAGTGGATGAATGCATAACGGAGGTCATTGATCCCAGACAAGAAGAAGTGGAGCCTATGGGCTATGAGGTAATGTATGATATGCTGGACGGGTATGCTTCTACCCTAATCACCTCACCTGATCCTAAGGCAAAGAGAATCAAAACCTATTTGGAAAGGGTTACACCGGTTGTAGAACCCTCAGAAAAGAAAAGAAAGGCAGTGCCTTCAGCATCGACACTGGTTATTGCAGCCAGTCTTAAAGTGACCAAGCGGTCACCAGCTAAGAAGAAACTGGAAGCGGCACCTGCCAAAGTCTTTGAGAGGAAGTGAAAGACAAAAATCAATACACCAGACTCAGAAGAAACTATGTCAGAAGAACCGCCTAAGAAGATCAGACAAACAAGGAAAAAGACAAAGAATGAATCGACATCATTTGCACCGGTAAATATTGATATTTCTTCTTACAAACCTTTGACATATTGTCAAAGAACTATAAAGAATATTAGGAGAAAATTGCTGAATGATTTAATTGATTGTTTTGATGACTTCAATGATGATGAAAAGGAAGAAGTTGAACAGGAAATCATTAAGTATTTATGTGTTAATGATCGGTCGCCTTCAGAAATTAGATCTAAGACACTGGATTCATTGTATAATTCTTTAGACAACAAATGGCGCATTGCCATAGAAAAGGAACAGGAAATGAGGGAGGAAATGTTTGCTCAATATTTTCTTGATGTATCAAATTCAGAACTTTTCAAAGTTATGAATAAATACAAAGGCCTCTTCTTCATGAGAAGAAGAAGACTCCTGTTACTGGAAGGAAAGGTTCATGAAGTCATAAAAGATACACATACTCATGCTCAAGAAGCTCTAAAGATGCAACAAGTGGCTAAAGCCAATAGGAAAGCCGAGCAAGAACCAGAAATTGGCAAACCGGACGAGGTGTATAACAGTGAAGGAGAACCGGTCACAGAACAAATGGACCCCATTGATGTTGATGCATTAGATGGTGAAAATGTTACTCAGGGTACACCATCAAAAGAAACAGGACAAGAGAAGCAGGTAGAAGAAGAAAAGAAGCAACAAGAAGCAGAAAAGAAGAAATATGCAGATGAAGAGGATAAGAGAAAAGAAAGAAAAGGAAAAGAGGAAAGAGGAAGAGGATAAGAGAAAAGAGGAGGAAAAGAGGAAAGAGGAAGAAGATAAGAGAAAAGAATAAGAAAGGAAGAAAGAGTAAGAGGATAAGAGAAAAGAGGAAGAGAAGAAGAGAAGAGAAGAGAAAAATAAGAAACAAGAGGAAGAGAAGAAGAAGAAGGAAGAGGAAAAGAAAGAAGAGGAGAAGCGGAAAGAGGAAGAGAAGAAACATGAAGAGGAGAAAAGGAAGAAGGAAGAGGAGAAGAAGAAGGATGAAGAAGAGAAGAAGAGAAAATATGAAGAGAAGAGACAAGAAGAAGAGAAAAGAAAGAAAGAAGAAGAGGAGCAGAGGAAGGCTCAAGAAGATAAGCAAAAAGCCAAGGACAAGGAAGTAGCGGTAAAGAGCACACAGGTGGAGACCCGAATGGAAATCAATCGTCAGGCTAAACCGGCTGACATTACTAGTCCCATTGACCTCTAGTCCACAAACGAATCAGAGTTGTTGCAGAGCATTAAGGTTGCTCAAGAACGCTTGGAAGTGATAAGGAGGAAAAAGGAGTAAGATGTGATCCAAGCTGCGGTGGACACTCTTACCGGTTTGATACCCAGTACGAACCTTCCCAGTACTGATTCCTCACTTGCACAATTGAAGCTCCTATGCACAGTTGTAGAAGACCGGGTGCAAAGCCTGGAAGAGGTTGCAGAAGCAAATACCAAGAAGGAACATCAAAAGGCTCTGGACACTGCCTTGGTGAGAAAGTTAACAGAGCTCCGGTTTGATCTTTAGAAGGCACAGAAGGACATTAGAGATGTAATAGATGAGGGAAATCTACTACTCAGCAAGATTTGCCAACCTCATTTGTTTTGTGATGATGCGCTCACTCAGAAGGACAAACTACAAACTGATATGCAGTCATTTATTAGCACCTTCAAGATGCCTTATGACTCCTTCTCCACATATGGCCAAACTATTCACCGGTTTCAACTTCAGTCTGCAAGACTAGAGGTATAGATAAGCAACCAGACATGAAATTTGCAGGAACTTCAACTGGTCCTACTGCCAAGATTGCAAATTCTCCAGAAATGCTATCTAAATCTTGATGCCCTAACGGTCACTCAAGAGATGAGCATGATAGATGCCATGGAAGAACAGGTCTCCTAGATGAAGACAGAGAAAGAGGTGGCTACCTCCCTACTTGACTCATGGTCCTTATCCATGAAGCAATTTTTGTAAGACTTTAAATCAGTTTTTGACAAGTTTTACTCTTTATTGTCATAAACACTTATTATTTTAATACTAATGAAATAGGGGTTAGTCTGCAATATTTTTGTCATTGTTGGCAAAGGGGGAGAAGTATATAAATTTTGATGTTTTGATGTATACTTTCATGTTATTTCTGATAAAGAGTAGTATACATTGTATTTTCTGCAAAAGGGATAGTGTATATGCTTAGGGGGAGTAATTTTGGTTATGGCATATTTTTGTTGTAAAACACTTAGATGTCAAAAATTTCCTAAGTGTTGCCATGAATGCCAAAGGGGGAGATTGTTGGCATTTTTGATGTTTGATGTTGTGATTGTCATTGATGGACACACACTTGATTTGAGATCACTTTTTGTATGTATGAGTTAAAACTCAATCGGCATTTGTGCCAATCGGTATGATGTATTATAGTCTTTAGACTATTGGTGTTTTGCAGAAAGTGTTTACCGGTCTCAAAGTGGTATGAAGACCCGAAGAGGTTCGAGGATCTCAAGTGGTATGAAGGAACAAGTGACACAACTCATATTTCCTAGTCTTCATTTTTGTCAAACCGACAACCAGTATTTTGCTTAAACCGGTATTTTGTTTGAATGGGTAATACTCTATGATGAGTTACCAACCGACATTTTGTGATGAATTACCATCCACCGATTGTTTGACGGTGCCGACACTCTGGCGGTTATTTTTGTGTCGTGTTACCAAATATGTCTAGATGCATTGAACCTAGGAAATTGTATTGTAATCCTATTGGACCGACATGAAATCAAATTCCTTTATAAGGACATCATGTCTAGGGTTTTAGGTGGTTGCTAGGGTTTAAGGTGGTTGATGAGTTTTTGTAAGTGTGAATGTGTTGAAGATTGAAGTAATGCTGGAATGCATTAGGAACGAGCTATCAAGGATCTAACCAAGCAATCTGTGCTATTTTCTAGATCACTCACTTGTTGACTACTCACATCTTCGACAAGTCTGAAGCCCTTAACCGGGTAGGCCCAAAAAGCCTTTTGTAAATCCTCTAACAAGGTGGTTCACATCTATGGATCTAAAATCCTCTAGCAAGGTAGTCTTTAATCGTATTTATCTCCTAATAGAGATTGAGATTCCTAACAGGATCTGTTCTGGTAAAGAACATTGTATGACCTTAACCGGTCTGACCTTAACTGGTCTGGTTCCTATTATGCAGATAGTTACTTGTGAGTTTCATCTCACCATGGTTTTTCCCATTCGGGTTTCCATGTCAAAATCTCTTGTGTTATGGTGATTGTGCTTCTGTGGGTGAATGCATTATTTGCTATTTGGTTTGCATGTGTACTAACCGGTTTGTTTGCTAAATTGTTTTACCAGTTTACTGCTAGTCTAGTAAAGTGTTTAAGTACAGTAAGTTTTGGCATACTAATTCACCCCGCCTCTTAGTATTCATCAGAAGCTTGTGGATATCTTTACTAAACCTCTTCCTAAGATTACTTTTGAGTATCTTAGAAGTCAGCTAGGGGTTGTACCCCTTCATGAGGTGAATTGAGTATGATGTAGAGTACATTAGTCTCAGAGCTACTTGCAGAATCTTACAACAGGATTGATAAAAAGTGGAGTTATTCCACAAGGGGAGCATCAAGTTGCAGGTTGTTGATGCTGAATAGTGAAGTTTGACATTGCATGTTTTACTTTCACTTTGGCATTGTTGTCAAAGGGGGAGAAGAACTATGTGATTATGGGGAGAAGAATTGCATGATTAGTAGATAGAAGATCTATAGCCAACTACCAGCTGAAGACAAGGAGAGTACATGGTAAAATTCAAACTAGGATTCCTATTCACAATCATAGCAATCAATGGTATTGATATTTTTATTGCCATCAATGCTAAAGGGGAGATTGTTGGCATTTGCATGAAGATTACATTAATGAAATGTTATGTTGTCATTGATGTCAATTAATCGGCAATGATGTTATATGTGTCTACAAGCCCTATCCTAATTAAGAGATCTCATTACATATCCTTATGTTGTTGTAGAGAGAGTCAAACGAAGCTTGTGCAGAGGTGAGCCAAGCATTCGAAGGAATGGAGAAGGAGCCAAAGTAATCTTGGTTCTTTGTGGAATCAATCGTGGAAGCTAGAGAGACGACAAAAGAGGAGGCCAACTTGTCGATGGCTTTCGCATGATTGGAAGATGTTGTTTCCATGGCGGTAATATAAGCATTGAGGAAGCGAAGGTTGGTGTCCACTTGGATGGCTTCGAGTTGAGTAGCAAGGAAGACTTTTCCTTCTTTATCATTGACTGTGACCTTAGGAGGCTTGAATTGTAGATTTTTTAGAAGCGAGCAAGCCTTCGCAAACACCTTAAGATTTCAAAGAAACTCGACGGAGCGGTCTGCGATAGCATGGTGTCACTTAAAATACTTGCCAGTGAGGAGATAGCAACAGTGAAGCAATCCAATGGAGCGTCTAATTGAGCATCCATCTGGGCAGCAGGTTGACAATCGGGCAGAACCTCGTGAGTTGTGATAGCATCAAGTGAGCCTATGGGTGCGGTGGGAGGCAAAGGCTCAACAGAGTTGATGGAAGTATCAACTAGATAAGGCTTGACCATGCCACTAATAGGGCCAAAAGAAGATGCAAGGAGGGCTTGAGTAGAGGAGTTCATTGTAGGGTGAGAATTTGCCTACTGAAAGTCAAAAGGCTCAGGCGTAGAGTGATCTGTAGAAGAGTCATGGACACCCCATAAGCAACGACGAATCTCGTGCATGTTAGCATCAATATTCTCTTGATACTATAGATGGGCTCGTTGCTCACAGGAGATCAACTCTGTAAGGTGCCGGAGTTGCTCCTGGACAACATCGAAAGCAAATGGTTCTGAAATTGGAGCAGAGATACGTCCAGTAGTAGAGTGAGAGTGTGTAAGATGGGCGACAGTGGCATCCCTCAAGCCTATAATGGATTAAGTTCTCTGAGTTGCAAGTTGAGATGTGGATGCCAAAGGCGAGTCAGCTGGAGTTCTTCCATGGGCTATCATGAAACAAACAAAATTTTAGGGTTTAATTTTTTTCAAAAGATCACTCAAAACAATGGAAGAACAACAAAAAATCATGAAAATGCAAAAATGTAGAAGTGTAGAAGATAACAGTAAAGAAATATGCATAATCTTTTTGAGTTTGTTCAAAACTAGTTTCGGGGAATTAACCCCTTATTAGTTCAATTCAAGTTGTGAAAATACATGAAAAATGGAGGAGAATAAATAGAGAGTGGAGACAAATCCACTATCCCCAAGATCTCCTCAAAAAACTACAATTCTTCAATTCTACAAAAGTTGACTAAAATGTATACAAAAAATATAATTTGAAAATATTGCCTAGAATGGACACATGAAAAGACATGTGACAAAAATATATCAATGATAATTAAGTAGCAATGGTAAATATTAATAATAAGGAAATAATCAAATAAAATTGATGATAAAGCATAAGTCTTTGAGAGAAGAATCTACTTCTCGTTAAGAAGGTACCAAGTTGTCAAGGATTATGCCAACAGATTCGAGGATGATGAATATGGCGAAGCGAGGGAATTTTTTGGCAAAGCCAAAGAAGTTTAGGGTTTACAGTTTAGGGTTTAAGGGTTCAAGAGTTTGGGGTTTGGGGTTCTTAAAAGCATAAAAATTCAAGTGGAAGACATTGAAGAAATTCACACAAGTTAGCAAAAAAAATTGTATTCAAATTGAAAGATTGCCCAAACATGTTTCAGGGGAATTTCACCCCCACCTCAGTGGGCTTTAGGGTTTGGGGTTTAGGGTTTAGGGTTTGGTGTTTGGGGTTTTGGGTTTTGGGTTTAGGATTTGGGTTTAGGGTTTAAAAATTTAGAGTGAGAAACACTTGTAGCAATGGAAAAAAAACCCAAACAGATGCAATTTTGAAAAAAAAACATGTAAATTTTAGGGTTTAGGGTTATAAATTAAGATTATAAATTAAGATTATATATTAAGATTATAAATTAAGATTATAAATTAAGAAAATTATCACTTGCAGCAATGAATTCAAACGAAAAAAACATGAGAGTAAAATAGAAATTTATTGAAACGTCTAGACATGTTTCGAGGGAATTTCACCCTCTTGTCAGTGGACTTAAATGTTTACAATAAAATTTACAATAGAGGGGTTTAAATAGAAATGAGGGGACAACCACCTCAACTTCCAAGAAAACCAACAGTCATGCTTTTAAAAATTAATCAATCAATTAATTTTAAAATTTAATCAATCAATTAATTAAAATTAGTTAATTAATTAATTAATTAATTAAACATCACTATGAGAAAGAATAAAAGACCCAAATAATAGGCATGTGCGGGTACTTTTTGGCAAAAGCCATACAATAGTTTAAGGTTTAGGAAAATCCCCATGATTGTCACAAAGTAATTCGGCACGAGGGGACCCAACTCCAAGAACCAGGAGGCACAAAATTCCTTAACAATCATAGTGAAGGTGAACAATGCTGAAACCCATGGGCGCGGAAAACGAAAACAAAAACCGGAAACCACCAAGGCAACCAGAAACCAATCACGAAAACCGTCGAGAAAGCCTGCGGGGGCTGGGGAGACGAAGCGCCGGATGTAAGAGGGTCGCAGATCAGCGGCGAAGACGGGGCCCTGAGAAGTCAACACACACGAAAAGGGATCCCAAAGGGATCCGAGGGAGGTGACGACCTGTGAATGCAGAGTGGCGGCTTCCAAAGGGCCGAAGACCTGGGTCATGCGTGGAGTGCGTTGAAGGTAGCGACTACCAAAACCCACGGAGAGTAGGGAAACCACCACGCAGTGAGGAAGGAAGACCCCATGGCGAGCAAGAAAAACCCTACAACGAGCAAGGAGAACACGACGTCGACGGGGAACCAAGGGCACATAACGTGTAGGAGGCACAAAATGCACAGGGCACAAAGTGCCAAAGCTGGCTCGAAAAACTAGCAGGGGCCGCCGAAAGGAAGCCCAAGATGGGCCGTGATCGACAATGCCCGAGCCTCCGTTAGCAGTACCAAAGAGATCCACGGATGGAGGAAGAGGTTCAACCCACAAAATATCTCGGCAACAACGAAAAGATCATAGAGGATGGAGAGAACTACAGTAAAAAAATGAACCAAACTCCATCGAAAAAACCATCCAATAAAGCCATCAACAACAAACACCTGAACCAAAAAAGGAACAAGCGAAGTGAAATACTAATGGCCAATTGAACGTAACTAGCAAGAATCCGAAGGCAGCGTGTAGATGATAAAAATTAGGAAAAATTATCACTTGCAGCAACGAATTCGAACCAGAAAAACATGAGAGAAATAAAAATTTATTGAAATGTCCAGACATGTTTCGAGGGAATTTCACCCTCTCATCAATGGACTTAAATGTTTATAGTAAAATTTACAATAGAGGGGTTTAAATAGAAATGAGGGGACAACCACCTCAACTTCCGAGAAAACCAACAATCATGCTTTTAAAAATTAATCAATCAATTAATTTAAAAATTTAATCAATCAATTAATTAAAATTAATTAATTAATTAATTAAATAAACATCACTATGAGAAGGAATAAAAGACCCAAATAATAGGCATGTGCAGGTATTTTTTTGGCAAAAGCCATAAAATAGTTTAGGGTCTAGGGTTTGGGGTTTGGGGTTTGGGTTTGGGTTTAGGGGTTTAGGGTTTAGGGATTAAAGATTTTTGAATCACTGGCAGTGAAGCTAAAGAAACTAGAAGAATTTAGACTTAGAAAAAAAAAATTAACTTAAAAAAAAAATTATGCAGAAAAAAAATTTAAGTTAAAAAAAAAATTTTATGGAGAAATTTTTTTTAACTTAGAAAAAATTATACATAGGAAAAATAGACAAGTTTAGAGTAGACATGAAAAATATTTTTGATTCATTCCAAAACATGTTTCGCCTTTACAGGCTCATTAGTTGGAAACAAAAAAGAAAATAATTACAATGCCGAGGTTTTAAATAATGAGTGGAAAACAATCCACAATCATTAAAAAACCAGAAAACTAAACAAGTCTAAAAACCACTAGAAACTAAAACCATGGTTTCTCGAAATTCAAATTTGAAAATTTGAATTCCAAAACCAATTACAAAGAAAGATTCTAAAAATGCCTGAGTGAAAAAGGCAACTACTTAAGTTTGAAATTTGAATTTCAAACCGTTACAATGCAAGTTTCTAAAAATTGCCCAAATGAATAAGGCTATAATTTGAATAAAAAATCTTTCCAAATCTCACCAAAAACTGAAATAGGCAAGTATTTGAAAGATGAAGAAACTTGCCAAAATCATCATGAGTTCGAAATCCCTCCAAAACTGAATTAAGGAAAGAATTTGAAAGATGAAGAATATTTCGAAAACCATCATGAGATCAAGAATCTTTCCAAAAAAGAACAAGAGATCAACTCAAAAAACATTCTTAATTAAAAATTTAAATACTTTCCAAAATTAAAATTAAAATTCGTAAATTCATAAAGTAAAGTCAAAGAGTCAAAAATAACATAATGCTATTTTTGAAAATTAATTATAAAGTTTAAGTTTCAAATTGGTAAATATTTAATATTGAGTAAATCAATATTAAATAAATTTGAATTAAAACTTTAGAATTAAAGAAGACTTTAAATAATGAATTATAACATAATTAAAATTAAAATTGTTAAGAAAATACTTAAATAAAAAATAAAAAATTGAATTAAGAGTTAAACCTGCTTCTCGTAACAAAGGAACCAAGCTTCCTAGGATTTCTCTAGCAAATCCGAGGAAAAGGAATATGTTGCAGCACGGGAACTTTCTGGCAGAGCCCAAAATGTTTAGGGTTTAGGGCACCCCCAAGTTCATCATTTTAGTGTTTTCACTAAAATCAAGCTTGAGGACAAGGGGGGTCCTCTTTCTTATCTTAGGCGCAAACACCTTGTGAAGAAGCACAACTTTGTCCTTTGTAGAAACCTGAGAGAAGCAATGATGAAGAAATTTTCTTGTGTAACCTTGAGCCCATAATCTAAAATAGAGCAACTTCTTGAGACGAACAAAACCAACAAAATTAGACTCTCGAAGAAGGAATCTCCTGAGCTCACTAATGATAAATGAGCGTTTTTGATGCAAGGGATGCCAAGATGAAAAGGGAATGTATTGGTAAGCATTCAACTCCTTCTAAAAGTACTGAGAGGAGAGAATACCGGTGACATCAAAATCTGAACCCTTGAAGAAACGAATATCCAGAAGCACAATAGTGGTAGAAGAAATAACTGGAGTGATATTGATCTTTGGATAATAACTTGCATATGCAGAGAGATACTGGTGAAGAGAATCCTCTAAACCACCCCAAACACCTACTGCATCATCAATGTATCTTCTATAAAACAGTAGAGGAGATGAATCCATAATAGAAGATAGCTTTCTTTCCAAATCACACAGAAACAAACAGGCATAAACCACTCCAAAATTACTCCCCATAGTTGTACCTTTGATTTGCTTATAAATCAACCCACCAAACTCTAGGAAATGATAATATAGAACCAAATCCACAAGACCCATGATCAAAGGAATGAAGGAAAGGTTCAAATTATGCTCTACAAAGTAAAGAGATATCATTTCTTTCAAGGCAGTTGTTGGCATATGGGTAGAATATGTTGACATGATGATGTTGTGTTGTCATTGATGTCAATATGCTAAAGAGTGAACTGGTAATATGATGAAGAGTGAATAGGTTTATTGAAATTAAGCAACTAGCAAAGTGAATCGGTAGAATGATGAGAACCGATATATGTGCTAAAGGTGAAGCGGTTTAATATGGTATGACTACCAGTTGGTAGTCTCAGCTTCAGGGTTTTCGGTTGAAGTGTTTTGAGCCTATGTGATTCAACCGATGGCATTGTGTGATGAGTTAGCAGTGTAATGGAGATCAGATTGTGCTGCCACGTCAGCCTCATGCGCATGAAGAATCTTGCATGAAGGGGATTGATCCTATCTACCTCGGGAATGAGCGAAGTCCCTGTAAACGATAAAGAACGCGTGATGGGTTATCACCTCCAAGAAGCGGTGAAGAACGGACGATGGAGAATGTCTTGAGATCTATTCAAGACTGTTGTATTCAAATGCAAAGTGTAGTTACATAAATCTGTCCACTTAATTAAATGAATATTTAGTATTTATTTGATTATTTAACCATCAATCAATAAATTAAATTAATATTTAATTAATTCATCTTAGCCCTCTTCTCCTATTAATTAAATAAATTATTCAATTTATTTGATTTAATTCACTTAACCAAATTCAGACCATTAATTAAATAAATAAATCATATTTGTTTAATTAAATCTTCTCGCACATTGAAATAAATTAATATTTATTTAAATCCCCCAAAATCCCATCTCTCACATTTAAATAAATTAACATTTATTTAAATCACCTTTATCCTCCACCCACTTGCATTTTCCTACAAATGCAAGTTGCACAACTATTTTAAATAAATAAATAATTTATTTAAAATCCTCTTTATCCTCACCCATTTGAAACCTTTAATGGTTTCCCTTAAAGTCTTCAAACTTAATGGCTTCCTTCTAGAGTCTTCTCAAGCCTTTAATGGTTTCCCTTGAAGTCTTCAAACTTAATGGCTTCCTTCTAGAGTCTTCTTAAGCCTTTAATGGTTTCCCTTAAAGTCTTCAAACTTAATGGCTTCCTTCTAGAGTCTTCTCAAGCCTTTAATGGTTTTCCTCAAAGTCTTCAAGCATTTAATGCTTTATCTTCCTTTTTCTCATTTAAATAAATTAATATTTATTTAAATATCTATCTAAATGTAAATTACACCATTTAATTGAAATAAATGATTTTATTTTAATTGAAAAATCCCAAAATTCCTCCCACTTGCATTCTCCTACAAAATCCACTTGCATGCCTAAATCCCTTCTAGATTCTTCTAACTCCTTCTAATTAGCCTAATCCTATCCTAATCATTGTCACATTCTTAAATAAAAGGAAGTCACTTCTCAAAAACCTCCAAAGTCTTCAATAACCATTAAAGACTTTATGTCTTCAAATGGTTAACCTCTAAAGTCTTCCAAACCATTAAAGGCTCTTACATAACCATTTATGGTTAACTAACCTTTTACCTTTGGTTAGAGACTTTCCTCTAACTTAACCATCCTTTTGACTCATGGGTCTCTTCAAAGCATTTATTTCTTTGACTAAGGTAACCATTTAACCCTTGCACATTCATTTATCCCTTGTATAAAAGGAATATCCATTAACCTAACCCTAACCCAACCCCCCAGGGTAACCATAATGTCCCCTCAAGCATTTAATGCTCCTTATCTCTCCTCTCAAGCCTCCTCATGGTGACACTCAAGCTTTCTGTTCAGTGGTCAAGATTGAACCGATTGAATTGCTCAACCTAAATGTTTAGGGTTTAGGGTTTATGTTGCCGACCTGTCTATTTCCTATAAGGTTGATGTTGTGTTTAATGTTCAAGTTGTTGAAAAATATTGTGTGTGTATCTAAGAGCAGAGATACATGATTCTTGCTAGACCAGATAGGAGGAGTGATACCTACATAGTGTGTGTGTGCAGAAGGAAGGAACCAAAGCAGATCTACATTGGCATTGAGTGCTACTACCAGATCATTGTAATACCTGTTGATCTCTAACCACTTCAACAGTTGGAAAATCCCTTAACATGGTAGGTTTAACCAACTTACTGTAAATCCTTTAAAAGTGTGACTCAAAGCCATTGAGTTCATAAAATCCTCTGACAAGGTAACCTCTAACAGGGTTTAACCCTTAACCGGGTATTCTAGCCATCCCTTAACCGAGTGATCCCTAACAGGATCGGTTCTTAACAGAACCTGTTGTAACAGTCTTTAACCGGACTAGGCTCCTAACAGAGCGGAATTTTAAAGAGTTCAAAAATAGCTTGTGGGTATTCATCCCCACCGTGGTTTTTCCCAGTTGAGTTTCCACGTGAAAAATATGTGTGTCATGTGTGATGTCCTTTTCATGTGAGGCTTTGTTGTTTTCTGTCAAGCGGTGAATCATGTTGATCTAGCATGTTATTATATTTTTGATGATATATTACCTATTTATGCACAAGGATAATGTGGAAATGAGGGTGTAGGTTGTGTGGTAAGATAAGTGTTTCCATTTTATATCTTACACAATCTCATTGTGCTTAACCGATAGTAATTTGGTTTATGACTGGTGTTTGTGATTGCCAGTCAAGTTCACTGTTTGCAGTCAAACCGGTTCAGGAAAAGTTTTTATATCTATACTGATTCACCGCCCCCCTCTCAGTACTGGTTTGGTACTCACTATTCATCATTGTGTTATTAGATAGTAAGAGCCAAGGCAGTGGGTATGCTAAGATAAAGAGATTCTACATCAAATGAAAACAAAAGACAATCTCTAGGGAAAGAGAGAGATATCAAGTCCCGAAGAAGAGAAAGGGAGTCTGCAAGATGGTTAGGTTGTGCCAACAAAATGGGGAGAAGCATAAAATGCAGAAACTTAGAAGCAGGCTCAAGGAAAAATCCTGAATAAGAACAAATACGTCTACCAACCAAAGTGGGCTTATGAATTTTAGGCAATAGGTAAAAGGCACAAGGACGTGCTTGAGAAATTGGATTCTTTAAAAGAAACCCTTTGACACTCTTAAGGAAAAAAGTATACCTTGAAAGAAGAGCTTGAAGTTTCTTTTGCATAAGCTGCCAAGGTACCTCTTCAACCAAACAGTAGACATTATGATCACTAAGTTGCCGCAAACCCTCATTAACATACCAAGATTTATCCAAAACCACAAGACCCAAATTTTTGTTTGCCGGTTTGATAATGATAGAAGGATCTCTACGAAGAGATTTGAGGGGTTTAGGGTTTAGGATTTAGGGTTTTTTAGGGTTTTTGGTTTAGGTTTTTTTAGGGTTTTTAAAAGGGTTTTTTTGGGTTTGGGGTTAAAATCTAATGAATTAACACTTGTTGCAATGGAAGAAAACCAAAAGAGATGCAAAAATTAAACAAAATGCAACTTTTATTAAAATTGTTCAAGACATGTTTCGGGGGAGTTTCACCCCCTTATAAGTTAAACTTGTTTACAATAAAAGATACAAGGGGATATTTATAGGGTTTAGGGTTTAGGGTTAGGGTTTAAAGGATATTTGAAACAGTGGTAGCGAAGCTAGAGAAACTAGAAGAATTTAGACTTAGAAAAAAAATTTAACTTTGAAAAAAATTTTATGGAGAAAAAATTTTAACTTAGAAAAAAATTTTATGGAGAAAATTTTTTAACTTAGAAACAATTATACATGGGAATAATAGACAAGTTTAGAGTAGACATGAAAAATATTTTTGATTCATTCCAAAACATGTTTCACCTTTATAGGCTCATCAGTTGGAAACAAAAAAGAAAATAATTACAATGCCAAGGTTTTAAATAATGAGTGGAAAACAATCCACAATCATTAAAAAACTGGAAACAAAACAAGTCTAAAACCACTAGGAACTAAAACCATGGTTTCTCGAAATTCAAATTTGAAAATTTGAATTCGAAACCTTTACAAAGAAAGATTCTAAAAGTGCCTAAATGGAAAAGGCAACTACCAAGGTTTGAATTTTGAATTTCAAACCGTTACAATGCAAGTTTCTAAAAATTGCCCAAGTGAATAAGGCAATAATTTGAATAAACAATCTTTCCAAATCATTCCAAATCTTTCCAAATCTCACCAAAAACTAAAAATAGGCAAGTATTCGAAAGATGAAGAAACTTGCCAAAATCATCATGAGTAAAGCAATATTTCCAAATCCCACCAAAATCTGAAATAGGCAAGAATTTGAAAGATGGAGAATCTTTCCAAAATCATCATGAGATCAAGAATCTTTCCAAAAATCCTCAAGAGATCAACTCAAAATTTGAAAACATTCTTAATTAAAAATTTAAATACTTTCCAAAATTAAAATTAAAATTCGTAAATTCATAAAATAAAGTCAAAAGGTCAAAAATAACATAATGCTATTTTTGAAAATAATTATAAAGTTTAAGTTTCAAATTTGTAAATATTTAATATTGAGTAAATCAATATTAAATGAATTTGAATTAAAACTTTAGAATTAAGGAAGACTTTAAATAATGAATTATAACAAAATTAAAATTAAATTTTTTTAAAAAGTACTTAAATTAAAAATTAAAAAATAGAATTAAGAGTTAAACTTGCTTCTCGTAACAAAGGAACCAAGCTTCCTAAGATTTCTCCAGCAAATTCGAGGAAAAGGAATATGTTGCAGCACGAGAACTTTCTGGCAGAGCCCAAAAAGTTTAGGGTTTAGGGTTAAAATCTAATGAATTAACACTTGTTGCAATGGAAGAAAACCAAAAGAGATGCAAAACTTAAACAAAATGCAACTTTTATAAAAATTGTTCAAGACATGTTTCGAGGGTTTAGGGTTAAAAAATTAGGGTTAAAAAATTAGAAGGATCACTGGCTGCAAAGGAAGAAATCCAGGAGCAAGAAAGAAAAGAGTAGACAAGATAGTAAAATCAACACATAAAATTCATAAGTCTGTTCAAAACTAGTTTAGGGTTTAGGGTCTAGGGTCTAGATTGTAGGGTCTTGGGTTTGGGGTTTGGGGTTTGGGGTTTAGGGTTTAGGGATTAAAGATTTTTGAAACACTGGCAACGAAGCTAAAGAAACCAGAAGAATTTAGACTTAGAAACAATTTTAACTTAGAAAAAAATTTTATGGAGAAAAAATTATACATAGGAAAAATAGACAAGTTTAGAGTAGACATGAAAAATATTTTTGATTCATTCCAAAACATGTTTCGCCTTTGCAGGCTCATTAGTTGGAAATAAAAAGGAAAATAGTTACAATGCCAAGGTTTTAAATAATGAGTGGAAAATAAATCCACAAACATTAAAAAACCAGAAAACTAAACAAGTCTAAAAACCACTAGAAACTTAAACCTTGGTTTCCTGAAATTCAAATTTAAAAATTTGAATTCGAAAACCATTTACAAAGAAAGATTCTAAAAATGCCTGAGTGTAAAAGGCAACTACCTAAGTTTGAAAATTGAATTTCAAACCGTTACAATGCAAGTTTAGGGTTTAGGGTTTCGGTTTGGGGTTTGGGGTTTGGGGTTAGGGTTTAGGGTTTAGGGTTTAGGGTTTAAAGATTTTTGGAACACTGGCAGCGAAGCTTAAAAACTAGAAGAATTTAGATTTAGAAAAAAAAAAAATTAACTTAGAAAAAAAATTTATAGAGAAAAAATTTTAACTTAGAAAAAATTAAACATAGGAATAGTAGACAAGTTTAGAATAGACATGGAAAATATTTTTGATTCATTCCAAAACATGTTTCACCTTTACAAGCTCATCAGTTGGAAACAAAAAAGAAAATAATTACAATGCCAAGGTTTTAAATAATGAGTGGAAATCAAATCCACAAACATTAAAAAACCAGAAAACTAAACAAGTCTAAAACCACTAGAAACTAAAACCATGGTTTTTCGAAATTCAAATTTGAAAATTTTGAATTCGAAAACCATTTACAAAGAAAGATTCTAAAAATGCTTGAATGAAAAAGGCAACTACCTTGGTTTGAAATTTGAATTTCAAAACCGTTACAATGCAAGTTTCTAAAAATTGCCCAAATGAATAGGGCAACAATTTGAATAAACAATCTTTCCAAATCTTTCCAAATCTCACCAAAAACTGAAATAGGCAAGTATTCGAAAGATGAAGAAACTTGCCAAAATCATCATGAGTAAAGCAATCTTTCGAAATCCCTCCAAAACTGAATTCAGGAAAGAATTTGAAAGATGGAGAATCTTTCCAAAACATCATGAGATCAAGAATCTTTCCAAAATCTTCAAGAGATCAACTCAAAATTCGAAAACATTCTTAATTAAAAATTTAAATACTTTCCAAAATTAAAATTAAAATTCATAAATTCAAAAAATAAAGTCAAAAGGTCAAAAATAACATAATGCTATTTTTGAAAATAATTATAAAGTTTAATTTTCAAATTTGTAAATATTTAATATTGAGTAAGTCAATATTAAATAAATTTGAATTAAAACTTTAGAATTAAGGAAGACTTTAAATAATGAATTATAACATAATTTAAATTAAATTTTTTTAAAAGTAATTAAATTAAAAAATAAAAAATGGAATTAAGAGTTAAACCTGCTTCTCGTAACAAAGGAACCAAGCTTCCTAGGATTTCTCCAACAAATCCGAGGGAAAGGAATATGTTGCAGCGCGAGAACTTTTTGACAGAGGCCAAAAATTTTAGAGTTTAGGGCAGCCCCCAAGTTCATCATTTTAGTGTTCTCACTAAAATCAAGCTTGAAGACAAGGGGGGTCCTCTTTCTTATTTTAGGCGCAGACACCTTGTGAAGAAGCGCAGCTTTGTCCTTTGTAAAAACCTGAGAGAAGCAATTATGAAGAAACTTTCTTGTGTAACCTCGAGCCCGTAATTTGAAATATAGCATCTTCTTGAGATGAACAAAACCAACAAGATTAGACTCCGGAAGAAGGAATCTCCTGAGCTCACTAATGATAAATGAGCGTTTCTAATGCAAGGGACGCCAAGATGAAAAGGGAATGTATTGGTAAGCATTCAAATCATTCTGAAAGCACTGAGAGGAGAGAATACTAGTGACATCAAAATCTGAACCCTTGAAGAAACGGATATCCAGAAGCACAACAATGGTAGAAGAAACAACTGGAGTAATATTTATCTCCGGATAATAACTTGCATATGCAGAGAGATATTGGTGAAGAGAATCCTCTGAACCACCCCAAACACCTACTGCATCATCAATGTATCTTCTATAAAACAGTAGAGGAGAAGAATCCACAATAGAAGATAGCTTGCTTTCCAAATGACACAGAAACAAACATGCACAAACCACTGCAAAATTACTCCCCATAGTTGTACCTCTGATTTGCTTGTAAATCAACCCATCAAACTCTAAGAAATGATAATGTAGAACCAAATCTGCAAGACCCATGATCAAAGGAATGAGGGAAAGGTTCAAATTATGCTCTGCAAAGTAAAGAGATATCATTTCTTTCAAGGCAGCAAGACCCAAGGCAGTGGGTATGCTAGGATAAAGAGATTCTACATCAAATGAAAACAGTAAACAATCTCTAGGGAAAGAGAGAGATCTCAAGTCCCGAAGTAGAGAAAGAGAGTCTACAAGATGGTTAGGTTGAGCCAACATAATGGGGAGAAGCATAAAATGCAAAAACTTAGAAGCAGGCTCAAGGAAAAATCCTGAATAAGAACAAATAGGTCTACCAACCAAAGTGGGCTTGAAGTTTGTTTTGCATAAGCTGCCAAGGTACCTCTTCAACCAAATAGTAGACGTTATGATCACCAAGTTGTCGCAAGCCTTTATTAACATACCAAGATTTATCCAAAACCACAAGACCCAATTTTTTGTCTGCCGGTTTGACAATGATAGAAGGATCTCTACGAAGATATTCGAGGGCTTTGAGAAGCCTGGAAGGTAGCATAAGAGATGTAGAAAAAGAGACACCTGCCATTTTTTGAGAAACAATACTCTCCCCAACTTTAATAATGTCCTCGAGCTCCAAATTTGGATTTGGAGGATTCCAAGAAGAATTGGAAGACCGAAACTGATATGGAAAAATGCCAAAAAAAGGAAGATTAATATCCATAGGAATATCAGGATCTTCACCAAAGTAAGCATGAAGACGAATCCTTCTAGCAAGAGCTCTGTATTCTGAAAGAATATCTTGAGGGAACATAGGGGGAGGACGGGGAATAAATTTCAACCCGAGGCCAAGAACTCTCCTCTCATCAAAAGAAAGATGTCGCGAGGAAAGATTATGAATAGCTAGATTAGAAATCTGACATTCAACCTTAGCATGAGTCTTTCTAGAGAAAAGAATAAGAGAGAAGATTTCAAGGCTAATTATAGGTCCCCGGAAACTTACACGGAGCCAGGAGTGGAAACTTTTGGAGGAGCCCTTTGAACAGAGCGACTTTGACCCTAATTGGGAGCAAACTAGCGTCCCTGATTTTGTCTTTGATTCTGTCTCTGAAAACCCCCAAAGTTCTGACTTGGATTCTTTCCAGAAGAGGGATTTTTTAATAGTCCCTTGTTTTCGAAGGAGGAGGAGGGCGGTTCTGCAAACTGGACCGACCAACCCCTTCTTTGCCTTGATGGGGATCTTGAGAGCTGCCTTCCAGAGACAGTTGATGTGTTCCTCTGGGTAGAAGACCCGGAGCGAAGCCCTTTTTTTGGCAGAGAAGGCTTAATTTGTTGTGAAGGCTTGTTTTGCTGAGAAGATAAATTCTTTTGGGAAGACATATTCTTCTTCTTATTCTTATGATTCGTAGACTTTGCCTTAGTCTTAGAAACATCCACAAAATTAGGAGAGATGACAACACGAACCTCCTTTTGAATTTTTTTTTGCAAATCTCTTTGAAGAGAGGAAAATTTATCATTTATTAGTTCAACAATAGATTTCTGTACAGGCAGTTGATTTGCTTCCACCATGGATTGATCACGGGCCTCTTGCCTAGAAATTTCAGCAGCATCCCAAGTAGACTATTTAAGGACTTTGGCTAAAACAAAATCATTACATTCAGCTATAAAGAAATCTTTAACAAGCTTATACCAATTAGCAGTAGGTACAAAAAAATCACCAAGAAAAATTTGTTTATCAATAACATCTATGGCAGACTGTAAAGAAGTTAGAAAAGAATTTACAAATTTCTCAATGGCAAGAACATGATTCTTAGAAGTAATATCCATAGCTTCAATATAAGAGAGAAGAAATTTTTGGTTCACATCGACTTGAAGGCTTTCAAAGTTGGAAACCAGAAGATTATTTCCCTCAGAATCATTAACGGTCACCTTCGGAGGCTTCATTTGGAGATTTTTTGGAAGCGAGCCAACATCTTTAAAAACCCAGAGTTTTCGTAAAAACTCAACAGATCTATTTGCAACAGAGTGTAATCTCTTATATTCCTTCAAAGAAGAAATGAGGAGAGAAGAAATTGCATTGGGAAGATCACTGGGCAGTTTCTTTGACTGATTGGAAGAGTTTGTATTTTTACGATGACTAGAAGCATCGCCATTGGCAGTATCTTTAGCATTATTAAAATCATCATTATCATCGTCAGCAACAGTAGCAATATTATCAACAACAGTATGAAAATCATTAAGCGCAACTGAATTGGCTGCGTGAGCGGCATCAATACCACCATTTCCATTTCCCATGGTTGTGAGAATATTTTGGCAAGCTGTGTGGGCAAAATGTTCCATGTGGGAGTCTTTTTGTATGCAGGGGTCTTTGGGCTTGCGTTTTCCATGTGAGACACGGGCTTCATGGGCTCCACGGGCTGCATGGGTCACGTGAGCTCCATGAGCCTCATGGGATCCATGGGCCTCGCGGGCTTCATGGGCCGTGTGGACTTCATGAGCCATCGAGACTCCATGACTCACGTGAACAACAGGGGCCACGTGAGCTGCAACAACATCATCAACATGAGCACGGGCACGGGGGTAGGAGAACCCGAGGGACCCACCACGAACTAGTCCGCCTTCAAGAAATAAATCACCATCTTCATGATCAGCATGAGCATTAACAACAACAGCAGTTTGTTCATGGTGAACTAGATCACCGTCGAAAGAGGATTCAGTCCCCCAAAGCGAGCGACGAATTTCATCCAAGCGACGAATTTCATCCAAATTATCATCAATGTTTTCAATCTAGATCTCCCGAACTTCTTTTTCTCGATCAAGTCATTGAACAATTTGCTATAGATGATTTTGAAAATCAGTGAGCATGGAAACATAAGGAAATGCTTCAGGAATAGAGTGTTAGAGTAATTGGGTATTTACTTGATTAATTAAACAATATTTGTTTAATTCTTTAAGTTTCCAATTATCTTTTTACACTTAAGCTAACATTAGGTGCATATAATTAATTATTTTAATTAATTATTATGTGCAAGCCTAGGGTTTTCCCTTTTTAGGGTTTCTTGACCTATTAGAGGTTACTTTTTCTTTTCATTGTATTATCTTTTCACAATACATTTTTGGTGAATTGGAGCTCTCTTTTTTGGAGAATATTTTTCTTGTGTTTTGTATGTTCTTCAGATTTTGCTTCATTGCTTATCCTTGTAACAGGTTATTTGGCATGCAGAAGATCTTCAGGCTACTGTGGGGTTGTATTTCTCAGCTCCTATATGGTATTAGAGCATCAGATCTGCAGCTCCCTGTTCTTGTTTTGAGATTTTTGGCTTTGGAAGCAGATCTGGGGTTTCAGGAATTTTTTATGTACCTAGGGTTTGAAATTTTTTTCTGAGCACTTTGGGTCTAAATGGACCTCACCATCGTGCTCAGAAGGCCCGAAAACCCCTATGGTCATATAAAATTTGACCTATTTTGGTTCCTGAGCCTCTGGGAGCAAATTTTTTTTCTCAGATCCAGGTACGCAAATCGAGAAAAAAATTTGAAAAAAAAACATTTTTTGCCTTTTTACGGCATGCAGGCCGAAATTTGTTTTTAAAAAAATTCTTTCAAAAAAAGCGAAAAAAAAAGAGGAAAAAATATTTTTTTGGGAATTTTTTTTTTTTTAGGGGGGGTTCCCATGGTACGCAGGGTACCATGGGGCCCCTGTCCCTGCTGCTGTTAGTACCACGCACGAACTCTGACCTGCCTCCTTGGGCCCCGTGCCTGTCGGCCTCCTTCTTCCTCCAACACTGGTAGCCTTCAGCTTCCCGCCTCCGGCTCCCACCAGCCGCTGCATGCTCCCCAGCTGCCGCTCGCCTGCATCGCCAGCTGCTCCACAAGGGATTGCCCGCTACCTGCGTCCTCCGCCTGGCCCCCGCCGCTCAGCCTGCAGCCCTCCACCATCTCCCCGCTTAGCCTCGACCGTCAGGCCGCCCGACCCTTTTTTCCGGGCTGCTGCCCTGCCACCCGGCCGCCACCCACTGGCCACCCACTGGCCACCGGACGCCCAAACAAGCCACCAGACTCCCTTTTTTGGCTTTTTCAGGGGGGGTTTGGTTTTTTGGCTCTATCTTGGGCATACAAAGTCATTTTTTCAAAAATAAATAGGCGTCAGAAAGCTGGTTCCGAGGCCGACCTCATGGTGTTGGTAATTTTTTCTAATTTTTCTATTTGACTATGTTTTTTTTTTACAGTCAAAGTGAGGTCTCTTTTTTCCACTCCGGGAGATGTAGAATGAGCATCCGAACTCCGTTTTTCAAAAACTTTATATTTTTGGAAATCTTGTGCTGTGTACTTTCTAGAAAAATGGGTTTTATTTCCAAATTCTACTCCATGCATATTTTATTCAGTTTTTTGCTTTTCAGCACTTTGGTGGATATCGTGGTTGTTTCAGGTCCTGGGACCTCTTTTCTGAGTAGGGTGTCTCTGTTTTGATTCTCATTTCTATTTCTAGTCTTCTTATCATTGTAGCTTGTATTTATGCAAACACACTGAGATAAAGTGTCATCATGCATTGTTTACTTGGAATCTTGCATATTTTGTGTCTTGTTGTACATGCATTGTTGATCAAGTGCCATGAGGGGGTTGATGTTTGCCTGTTGTTTGCCATCTTCCTTTGTCAAGTGAGTGTTCCTTCCATGACATTCGCTTAATGATGATGTGTCTCGGCACCTTTGATGTTCTTGGTTCTTTGTCATGTAGTTGTTTTTGGCTGTCCTTTTCAGTGTTCCTGTCCCTCTCCCACTTCCGCATTATGGGGAGGTTTATCCTGTTGGTTCTAATGCTTCTGTGGTTTGATTGATCAACTCTTCAGACTTTGGTTTCTCATGCCATCTGTATCTTCGATTTCAATTGTTTTGCCTTGTTTGCCTCTTGATTCGAGTAGTATCATTTGAGGGCACTCATGCAGATTACAGTCTTCTCTACCTGGTCATGTTCTAGTTCAGTGGATGTTCTTCAAATCAGCAATTATTCTTTGATAGAGTTTGCAGGGTCTTCATGCTTCAGTGATATTCTTTTCTATCTCTTTTTTGAGTAGAGTTTTGTTCCCATGTGGTTTTCTCTATTTCTCCAGTTCATAGAGATTTCATTGTATTTGGGTACCTGATTAGGCCTTGTTTCCGGGACCCATCTTTCATGCTTTCAGTAGTTGTTCTAGGTTTTAGCTTCTCCCTAAGTCTAGCTTAAGGGGGGGTGTTAGAGTAATTGGGTCTTTACTTGATTAATTAAACAATATTTGTTTAATTCTTTAAGTTTCCAATTATCTTTTTACACTTAAGCTAACATTAGGTGCATATAATTAATTATTTTAATTAATTATTATGTGTAAGCCTAAGGTTTTCCCTTTTTAGGGTTTCTTGACCTATTAGAGGTTACTTTTTCTTTTCATTGTATTATCTTTTCACAATACATTTTTGGTGAATTGGAGCTCTCTTTTTTGGAGAATATTTTTCTTGTGTTTTGTATGTTCTTCAGATTTTGCTTCATTGTTTCTCCTTGTAACAGGTTATTTGGCTTGCAGAAGATCTTCAGGCTACTGTGGGGTTGTATTTCTCAACTCCTATATAGAGGAAGCTGATTCTGGCTCAGAAGAAAGAGCAGCATGAGAACGTGTGAGAATAACGTGACCAGAGGTATCATTCACAGGGCCTGCAACTGATGAAGATCTTTCAACTATGGGATTGTGGGGAGTAGCTGCATGGTCAGACACTAGTTTCTTAGCTGGGGCCATCATGTGAAATTTTTTTTAGGGATTAAAGGATTTTTGAAACATTGGCAGCGAAGCTAGAGAAACCAGAAGAAATTAGACTTAGAAAAAAAAAAAATTTAACTTCGAAAAAAAATTTTATGGAGAAAAAATTTTAACTTAGAAAAAATTAAACATAAGAATAATAAACAAGTTTAGAGTAGACATGAAAATAATTTTTGATTCATTCCAAAACATGTTTCGCCTTTATAGGCTCATCAGTTGGAAACAAAAAAGAAAATAATTACAATGCCAAGGTTTTAAATAATGAGTGGAAATCAAATCCACAAACATTAAAAAACCAGAAAACTAAACAAGTCTAAAACCACTAGAAACTAAAACCATGGTTTTTCGAAATTCAAATTTGAAAACCATTTACAAAGAAAGATTCTAAAAATGCTTGAATGAAAAAGGCAACTACCTCGGTTTGAAATTTGAATTTCAAAACCGTTACAATGCAAGTTTCTAAAAATTGCCCAAATGAATAAGGCAATAAATTGAATAAATAATCTTTCCAAATCTTTCCAAATCTCACCAAAAACTGAAATAGGCAAGTATTCGAAAGATGAAGAAAATTGCCAAAATCATCATGAGTAAAGCAATCTTTCGAAATCCCTCCAAAACTGATTTTAGGAAAGAATTTAAAGAGAATCTTTCCAAAACATCATGAGCTCAAGAATATTTCCAAAATCTTCAAGAGATCAACTCAAAATTCAAAAACATTCTTAATTAAAAATTTAAATACTTTCCAAAATTAAAATTAAAATTCGTAAATTCATAAAATAAAGTCAAAAGGTCAAAAATAACATAATGCTATTTTTGAAAATAATTATAAAGTTTAATTTTCAAATTTGTAAATATTTAATATTGAGTAAATCAATATTAAATAAATTTGAATTAAAACTTTAGAATTAAGGAAGACTTTAAATAATGAATTATAACATAATTTAAATTAAAATTTTAAAAAAGTACTTAAATTAAAAATTAAAAAATGGAATTAAGAGTTAAACCTGCTTCTCATAACAAAGGAACCAAGCTTCCTCGGATTTCTCCAACAAATCCAAGGGAAAGGAATATGTTGTAGTGCGGGAACTTTCTGGCAGAGGCCAAAAAGTTTAGGGTTTAGGGTTTAGGCCAAAAAGTTTAGAGTTTAGGGTCTAGGGTTTATAGTTTAGGGTTTGTGTTTTAAGGTTTTAGGGTTTAGGGTTATAATTTAAGAATAATATCACTTGCAGCATCATATTCAAACCGAAAAAAAGGCATGAGAGTGAAAAATAATTTTATTGAAAAATGTCAAGACATGTTTCGAGGGAATTTCACCCTCTCATTAGTGGACTTGAAATGTTTTACAAACAATTACAATAGAGGGGTTTAAATAGGAATGAGGGGACAACCACCTCAACTTCCTAGAAAACCAACAGTCATGCATTAATATTTAATAAATGACTAAAATAATCAAATAATTAAATTAAATAATCGACTAATTAATTAAAATAATTAATTAATTAATTAAAAAATTAATTAATTAAAATAATCAATTAATTAATTAAAAAAATTAATTAATTAATTATTTAAACATCACTATGAGAAGAAATAAAAGTCCCAAAATTAGACGTGTGCGGGTACTTTTTGGCAAAAGCCATACAATATTTAGGGTTTAGGAAAACCCCCATGATCGTCACAAAATGACTCGGCATGAGGGGACCCAACTCCTAAGAACTAGGGGGCACAAAATTTCTTGACTATCATAGTGAAGGTGAAAACCTGAAAACCACAGGCGCGAAAAACGAAAACTATCAAGTGAAGATAGGACACCACCAAGGCAACCGGAGACCAACAAGAAAATCTGAAAACAGTTGAGAAAGCCCGTGGGGGCTGGGGAGATGAAGCACCGAAAAAAGCAGAGCGTGGAAGCCGGGCCGTGAGAAGTCATCAATGCGCGAGAGAGGGGATCCCAAAGGGAATCCATGGGAGGTAGCGACCTGCGAGTGCAGAATAGCAGCGTCTGAAAGGGCCAAAGACCCAAGGTTGAGCATGGAGGGCGACCAAGGCACAACAACCACAACTTGCGGGGGGTGGAAGAAGAGCCACGCGGCGAGCAGAAAACCCACAACGAGCAGGAAGGATCACACCCAGAACGACGATGATGGGGAACGAGGATCGCAAAGCGTGCAGGATGCACGAGATGCAAAGGGCACAAAGTGCCAAAAGCCGGCCTGAAAACTAGCAAGGGGCGGCCGAAAGGAAGCCCAAGATGGGCCAAAAATCGATGATGCCCGGGCCTCCATCAGCAACACCGAAATCTGTGGACAAAGGAAGACGCTCAACCCACCAATAAAAAAACCCCAGCAACAGCGATCGCAGGAGATGGAGAAAACGACAGATAAACCAATCGAACTAGACTCCATCAAAACTGAAGCAAACAAGCCATCAACAACAAGCACGCGAACCAAACGAGAACAGGCAAAGTGAAGAAACTGATGGCCATGCGAACGAAAGAGGCAAGAATCTGACGACAGCATGAAGATAAATTTTTTTAGGATTATAATTTAAGAATAATATCACTTGCAGCATCAGATTCAAACCAGAAAAAAGGCATGAGAGTGAAAAATAATTTTATTGAAAAATGTCCAGACATGTTTTGAGGGAATTTCACCCTCTCATTAGTGGACTTGAAATGTTTTACAAAAAATTACAATAGAGGGGTTTAAATAGGAATGAGGGGACAACCACCTCAACTTCATAGAAAACCAACAGTCATGCATTAATATTTAATAAATGATTAAAATAATCAAATAATTAAATAAAATAGTCAATTAATTAATTAAAATAATCAATCAATTAATTAATTAATTATTTAAACATCACTATGAGAAGAAATAAAAGACCCAAAATTAGGCATGTGCGGGTACTTTTTGGCAAAAGCCATACAATATTTAGGCTTTAGGGATTAAAGATTTTTGGAACACTGGCAGCGAAGCTAAAAAAAACCAGAAGAATTTAGACTTAGAAAAAATTTAGACTTAAAAAAATTTTAACTTCAAAAAAAAATTTATGGAGAAAAAATTTTAACTTAGAAAAAATTAAACATAGGAATGATAGACAAGTTTAGAATAGACATGGAAAATATTTTTGATTCATTCCAAAACATGTTTCACCTTTACAGGCTCATCAGTTGGAAACAAAAAAGAAAATAATTACAATGGCAAGGTTTTAAATAATGAGTGGAAGTCAAAACCACAATCATTAAAAAACCAGAAAACTAAACAAGTCTAAAACCACTAGAAACTAAAACCATGGTTTTTCGAAATTCAAATTTAAAATTTTTGAATTCGAAAACCATTTACAAAGAAAGATTCTAAAAATGCCTGAATGAAAAAGGCAACTACCTCGGTTTGAAATTTGAATTTCAAAACCGTTACAATGCAGGTTTCTAAAATTTGCCCAAATGAATAAGACAATAATTTGAATAAACAATCTTTCCAAATCTCACCAAAAACTGAAATAGGCAAGTATCGAAAGAAAAAGAAACTTGCCAAAATCATCGTGAGTAAAGCAATCTTCCGAAATCCCTCCAAAACTGATTTTAGGAAAGAATTTGAAAGATGGAGAAGCTTTCCAAAACATCATGAGATCAAGAATCTTTCCAAAATCTTCAAGAGATCAACTCAAAATTTGAAAACATTCTTAATTAAAAATTTAAATACTTTCCAAAATTTAAATTTAAATTCGTAAATTCATAAAATAAAGTCAAAAGGTCAAAAATAACATAATTCTATTTTTGAAAATAATTATAAAGTTTAATTTTCAAATTTGTAAATATTTAATATTGAGTAAATCAATATTAAATAAATTTGAATTAAAAATTTAGAATTAAGGAAGACTTTAAATAATGAATTATAACATAATTTAAATTAAAATTTTAAAAAAGGTACTTAAATTAAAAATTAAAAAATGGAATTAAGAGTTAAACCTGCTTCTCATAACAAAGGAACCAAGCTTCCTAGGATTTCTCCAGCAAATCCGAGGAAAAGAAATATGTTGTAGCATGGGAACTTTCTGGCAGAGGCCAAAAAGTTTAGGGTTTAGGGGTTGGGGTTTGGGGTTTGGGGTTTGGGATTTAGGGTTTAGGGTTTTAGGGTTTTGGGTTTAGGGTTTAGGATTCAGGGTTCAGGGTGAGGGTTCAGGGTGAGGGTTTAGGGTTTGGGGTTTGGGTTTTAGGGTTTAGGGTTTAGGGTTCATAAGATAGAAAAATTCAAGTGTTGCCATTGTAGAAATTCCATAAGTTAGCCAAAAAAATTTGTATTCAAATTGCATTAAAAAATACCCAAACATGTTTCGGGGGAATTTCACCCCCTCCTCAGTGGGGTTTGGGGTTTGGGGTTTCGAGTTTTGGGTTTCAGGTTTGGGGTTTGGGGTTTGGGGTTTAGGGTTTAAAAAATTTAAAAGAATCACTGGCTATGAAGGAAGCAATCTAGAAATAAAATTACAAAGAGTAGAAAGAGTAGACAAACTAGCAAGAAAAATATGCAAGTTTTCATAAATTTGTTCAAAACTAGTTTCGGGGAATTCACCCATCATCAGTTGAACTCAGAATGAAAAAATACATGTAGAGGAGGAGATTAAACAGAAAGTGGAGACAAATCCACTGTTTCCAAAAATCAACCTTGAGATACTAAAAAGTCTACTAGCTTTCAAAATTACAAAATTACAATGCTTCTAGAAAATATGCCCAAAAGTTTATTTTTGAAAAAAGTCTAAAAAAGACATAATGTCTAATAAAGACAAAAATAAAAAATATCAATTATTAATTTAAAATTAATAGTTAAAATAACTATTAATCAAAAATTAATATTTAATAATATTTAATAAGTAACTATTATATTAATACTAATAATTAATAATAAATCATTATTAATTATTAATAGTAATAAAAAATAGTTAAAATTATTAAATTTATTAAATTTATTAATTATGAGGCATAGGTCTCTCTGAGAAGAATCTACTTCTCGTCAGGAAGGAGCCAAGTTGTCTAGGATTACGCCAACAAATTCTCAGATGAGGAATATGGCGAAGCGCGGGGACTTTTTGGCAAAGCTGAAAGAGTTCAGGGTTTAGGGAGACCCCCAAGTTCATTGCTTTAGTCGAAGGACTAAAGTCAAGTTTGAAGACAAGGGGGGCCCTCTTTCTTATCTTTAGAGAAGAAACTCGCTGAAGAAGTGTTGACTTGTCCTTCGGGGAGACCTTGTTGAAGCAATGTAGTAAGAACCTTCTAGGATATCCATAGGCACAGAGTCGTTGAAAGAGAAGCCTTTTTAATCTGACAAAGCCGAAAGGCTCTGATTCTCGTAATAAATAACGACGAAGCTCACTAATAATAAAGGCTTTCTTCTGATGCTAGGGATGCCAAGACTTATACAAAATGTAATGATAGGCATTTAATTTCTTCTGATGACATTGAGAAGAAAGAATGCCCGAGGAAGAGAAATTTGGTCCTTTGAAAAAATTGATATCAAGAAGAACAACAGAAGAAGAGGAGATGCAAGGATTGATGTTGATCTTATGGTGAATACTTTGATAGGCATTCAGAAAAAGCTGAAGAGAGTGCTCGGACCCCGTCCAAATGCCAAAAGCATCATCAATAAACCTCTTATAATAAATAAGAGGTGAAGTGTCCAAAGTGGAAAATAAAGAATCTTCCAAGTGGCACAAAAAAAGACAAGCGTAAACAACTGCAAAATTACTCCCCATAGCTGTTCCTCAAATCTGTTTGTAGAAGATGCCATTAAATTCCAAAAAATGGAATTGAAGGACCAACTTTGCCAAACAGAGGATCATGTCGACAAGCTGAAGGTTGATGAGGCGCTGGGCAAAAAATCTGGTAACCAAAGTCTTTAGAGCGAAAAGGCCTGCGGATGTGGGAATACTCGGGTAGAGTGATTCGACATCAAAAGTGAACAAAAGACAATCGCGAGGAAGACTACGATGTTTAAGATCATGCAAGAGACTGAGGGAGTCAGTCAAATGATTTGGCTACTCTAACAAGACCGGGAGCAAAAGATGATGAAGAACGCGAGACACAAGCTCCAAAATGTACCCAGAGTAAGAGCAGATCGGTCTGCCAGTGAGAAAGGGCTTGTGAATTTTTGGCAGCAGGTAGAATGCACAGGCACGTGCGTTGGTAGTTGCGATGCTCAGAAGGAAAGGTGAAACGCCTTTAAGAACTGAACCAAATCTATGAATAATGGAGGAGAGATTGCTACAAATCTCATCCCAAGGCACTACAGGATACATAGAATAAACCGCCGAGTCAGAAAGTTGACGAAGACCCTCCTACAAATACCAAGACTTATCAATAATGACAAGTCCAAGATTTTTATTTGCCGCCTTAATGATGATTGAACTATCCTTGCGTAGGTTTCTCAATGCTGACATGAGCCGTATTGGCAGCAAAGGACAGTCCGTGAATGAGGAGGAGGAGAGTCATTGATTTAACAACTGCTCACCAAATCTTAAAATTCGCTCCAGGTCTAAATTGAAGGTGGGCAGGTTCCAATTGGGATTGGGCAAGCGAAACTTGCGAGAGAAGCCACCGACAAAGTGTTGGACAATCTGCAAACTTAGAGAAAGGGCCGCATCGGGATCAACAGTGTCATGCCCGAAAAAACATCTCAGTTTGAAGAGTCGAGCGAAGGCTTTAAACTCTTCAGAAATTTGGATGGCAGTCATCGACCGTGGACGTGGAATAAATTTCAAACCAAGCCCAAGTAAGCGTCTCTCATCATAGCTGAGTGCCCGCGAGGAAAGATTGTGAATTGCCAGGTTGGAAATTCTATTTTCAATCTCTGATGGGCGCTTCCTCGAGAAAAGGACCAGAGAGAAGGAAGCAGGGTCGAGGACTGCACTCCACAGGCTCAGACGGAAGCGTACCCACGCGTGGAACCGCGAGTGTTGGAGGTTGATGGGTCCGTGCTCCTGCTTCTATTTTGTCCTTGGTGGAAGCCATGAATTTGGCTTGGATTGCGTGCAGGAGATCGTCCGCGAGCAGGTGCGATGGTGGTGTCTAGCACAGAGGATGCAGGTGGATCGGTAAATCTCACAGAGCGTTGAGGAGGAACAAACCTTCACCTTGAGGATGATGGCCCATAGACAGGCGATGTGTAGTTCCGGGCATTTCTCCCAGAACCAGGCCCATTTTTTGGAGGCCACTCACATGGATGATCGTTGAAAGAGCTGGCGGGAGGAGCGTGATCGGGAGTCCAAGCTACAGTCGGGTGTTGAGGCATCACGAAGGGAGCTCGTAGAAACCGTGGAGACTTAGAGCGAGCTCGCGAGGACTTGGAGCGAGCTCGAGAAGTCGTGGAGGGAGCTCGCAAAGACGTGGAGGGAGCTCGCAGTTGCGGAGGAGGTGGTGAGTGAAAGAGACTGGTCGATGGTTGAGGTTGTTGCTTGGTCTTTGACCATAGTGCAAAATTCAATGGTGTCAAGGAGGCGGGAGCCATAGAAGTTAGAGCATCCAACTTCTTTTGCAAGGCATTTAGGGTTTAGGGTTGAGGGTTGAGGGTTGAGGGTTTGGGGTTTTGGGTTTGGGGTTTGGGGTTTGGGGTTTCTTAGGGTTTAGGGTTTAGTGTTCAAGGTTGAGGGTTTGGGGTTTAGGGTTCAGGGTTCAGGGTTCAGGGTTTTGGGTTGTGGGTTTAGGGTTTAGGGTTTAGGGTTTCGGGTTTAGGGTTCAGGGTTTCGGGTTCAGGGTTTAGGGTTTAGGGTTTTAGGGTTTATGGTTTATGGTTTATGGTTTATGGTTTAGGGTTTTATAAATTAACAAATTTATCACTTGCAGCAAAAATTCGAGCCAGGAGAAGAAGCATGAGTAAAATTATTTTATTGAAAACGTCTAGACATGTTTCGAGGGAATTTCACCCTCTCGTCAGTGGACTTAAATGTTTACAATAATCAATTAATTACAAGGGTTTAGGGTTCAGGGTTTAGGGTTCAGGGTTCAGGGTTAAGGGTTAAGGGTTTAAGGGTTCAGGGTTCAGGGTTAAGGGTTAAGGGTTTTAGGGTTTTAGGGTTTTTGGGTTTTAGGGTTCAGGGTTCAGGGTTCAGGGTTCAGGGGTGTAGGGTTTCGGGGTAGGGTTTCGGGGTAGGGTTTCGGGTTTAGGGTTTAGGGTTTAGGGTTTCGGGTTTCGGGTTTAGGGTTTCGGGTTTGAGGGTTGAGGGTTTAGGGTTGAGGGTTGAGGGTTGAGGGTTGAGGGTTTAGGGTTTAGGGTTTTAGGGTTTAGGGTTTAAGGGTTTAAGGGTTTAGGGGTTTAGGGTTTAGGGTTTAGGGTTTAGGGTTTAATTGGAAACAACTATAAACCAGTACCAAGTAGGGTTTAGGGTTTAGGGTTTAGGGGTTTAGGGTTAGGGGTTTCGGGTTAGGGGTTTAGGGTTAGGGGTTTAGGGTTTAGGGTTTAGGGTTTAGGGTTTAGGGGTAGGGGTTTAGGGGTTTAGGGTTTAGGGGTTTAGGGTTTAGGGTTTTAGGGTTTAGGGGTTTAGGGTTTCGGGTTTCGGGTTTCGGGTTTCGGGTTTAGGGTTTAGGGTTTAGGGTTTAGGGTTTAATTGGAAACAACTATAAACCAGTACCATGTTTAGGGTTTAGGGTTTTAGGGTTTTAGGGTTTTAGGGTTTTCGGGTTTAAGGGTTTAAGGGTTTAGGGTTTAGGGTTTAGGGTTTAGGGTTAGGGTTTAGGGTTTAGGGTTTAGGGTTTAATTGGAAACAACTATAAACCAGTACCATGTTTAGGGTTTAGGGTTTCGGGTTTGGGGTTTCGGGTTTCGGGTTTGGGGTTTGGGGTTTGGGGTTTGGGGTTTGGGGTTTACGGTTTGGGGTTTAGGGTTTAGGGTTTTGGGTTTAGGGTTTAGGGGTTTAGGGTTTAGGGTTTAGGGTTTAGGGTTTAGGGTTTTAGGGTTTAGGGTTTTAGGGTTTTGGGTTTAGGGTTTAGGGTTTAGGGTTTAGGGTTTAGGGTTTAGGGTTTAATTGGAAACAACTATAAACCAGTACCATGTTTAGGGTTTAGGGTTTAGGGTTTAGGGTTTAGGGAAGCCCCCAAGTTCATCGCTCTAGTCGAAGGACTAAAATCAAGTTTAGGGTTTAGGGTTTAGGGTTTAGGGTTTAGGGTTTAGGGTTAAGGGTTAAGGGTTTAGGGTTTAGGGTTTAGGGTTTAGGGTTTAATTGGAAACAACTATAAACCAGTACCATGTTTAGGGTTTAGGGTTTAGGGTTTGGGGTTTCGGGTTTCGGGTTTAGGGTTTGGGGTTTGGGGTTTGGGGTTTAGGGTTTAGGGTTTGGGGTTTGGGGTTTAGGGTTTAGGGTTTAGGGTTTAATTGGAAACAACTATAAACCAGTACCATGTTTAGGGTTTAGGGTTTAGGGTTTAGGTAAGCCCCCAAGTTCATCGCTCTAGTCGAAGGACTAAAATCAAGTTTAGGGTTTAGGGTTTAGGGTTTAGGGTTTAGGGTTAAGGGTTTAGGGTTTAAGGGTTTAGGGTTTAGGGTTTAGGGTTTAGGGTTTTGGGTTTTGGGTTTTGGGTTTTGGGTTTTGGGTTCTGGGTTCAGGGTTCAGGGTTCAGGGTTCAGGGTTCAAAAACGATAAAGTTTCAAGTGCAGCATTTGAATAATTTTCAAAAGTTAGCAAAAACAAGTATTGAAAATTGTATTCAACAAAGAATGCCCAAACATGTTTCAGGGGAGTTTCACCCCTTCATCAGTGGACTTACAAAAAACAATACAAGAGTGGGGTATTTAAAGGAAGTGGAGACAAATCCACTATTCCAAAAAACACACACACATATGAGCTAACAAGTCAACACGTCTTTCGAGAAAACACAAAGACTTTAACATAAACCTAAATATTATGTGCGCGGGAACTTTTTGGCATAAATGCCTAATAAGTTCAGGGTTTAGGGAAACCCTCAAGTCTTTAAGCAATAGGCTAAAAAAGAGGCAAGAGGGGTCCACTATCTCCGAAGAGACGCGCAAGTCCACGAAGAATAAAGACGGTTGACTGATCCATAAAGTGCCGCAGAACCCCCGAAGAGAATAACGCCAAAGGCCGGAAAGGAGTCGGTAAAAAAGCCGACATCATCGGCGGCGTGGGTGGAAAAAAACATCACCCAAAACTCACACGGGGGTGACTTGTCCAAGGGGCCCACGGGGGCGGAAGACCGGAGAGCAGCCCGTTGAATGGGTAGGCGTGGACCAATCACCGTAGCCGGCAGAGCGTATCGTGCAAGGCAAGGGTGGCGCACAAAGCAGCGGGGGTCCACGGGCCCATCCAATCAACAAGCACGGACGTGACGAGGCGAGTCCATGGTGGCAAGGGCCCGAAACAAGGCGCAGACCAGCAAGACGAAGGCTCGAAACGAACGCAGGGGAAACTTCAATGGCGGAAGGAACTTTGCCGAAGCCAAGACACCGTCGAAGAAGCCTGTCAAACCGGGAGCGGCGGCGGCTACAACACATCCCGCGGGGGAGAGAGAGCGGCAGTCCTTCAGCTGGTGCACGCGGGAGGAAGCAGCGGCGTTCGCAGAGCTCAACGCGGCGGCGGAGGAGAAGCACAGAACCGGCGGCGAGAGAAGCGGCGGGTTTAGTGCGAGGCGCGGCGGCGGAGCGGACAAGAGCGGCACAGGAGGTGCAGACAGAGGCGAAGAGTGAGTCCCAAAGGCGGGGCCGAGGAAGAACAAGGCGCAACCAAAGGGGACACCGAGAGATGCGGCCGAGACAGAGGTCTGCGGTGGCGGCTCGGGGGAGCTCGGGGGCCGAGTAGCAGGTAGGCGACGCGGGAGGATAAACCACCAAGAGAGGCCGCCAAACTGCGGGCTCGACCAAACACGCAGGCACGGGAAACAAACACCCGCCGGAAAGCCGAGGTAGACGTCGGCGAAAATGAAAACACCGGCGCGGGAGATTTGCGACCCGCCGGAAAAAGCCTACGAAACCAACAGCGCGGGAAGAAAAGAGACCCGCCGGAACAGCTGCTGGGGCCAATGCCTATGGTGAGGAGACGGTGGCGGCTTCGAACAGCAGAAGAAGCCGGGGGACAAACCAGATCCAGCACCAACACGCACAACCAGGATCGAAGGGAAGAGAAAAGAAGGTAGCCAAGCTACCAAACAAAGAAACTTCCCGAGCACGAGCACCAAACGACCAAACCCGGAAACCAGCAAAACCGTGAAGAGCTCCGATCTGTAGGTGGGGACGAAACATGGCCAAAGGTGCAACGCAGAAAAAAATTCAAACGGCAACCATGAGAGAAGCAGTTTAGGGTTCAAAAACGATAAAGTTTCAAGTGCAGCATTTGAATAATTTTCAAAAGTTAGCAAAAACAAGTATTGAAAATTGTATTCAACAAAGAATGCCCAAACATGTTTCAGGGGAGTTTCACCCCTTCATCAGTGGACTTACAAAAAACAATACAAGAGTGGGGTATTTAAAGGAAGTGGAGACAAATCCACTATTCCAAAAAACACACACACATATGAGCTAACAAGTCAACACGTCTTTCGAGAAAACACAAAGACTTTAACATAAACCTAAATATTATGTGCGCGGGAACTTTTTGGCATAAATGCCTAATAAGTTTAGGGTTTAGGGTTTAGGGTTTAGGGTTTAGGGTTTAGGGTTTAGGGTTTAAAAACGATAAAGTTTCAAGTGCAACATTTGAATAATTTTCAAAAGTTAGCAAAAACAAGTATTGAAAATTGTATTCAACAAAGAATGCCCAAACATGTTTCAGGGGAGTTTCACCCCTTCATCAGTGGACTTACAAAAAACAATACAAGAGTGGGGTATTTAAAGGAAGTGGAGACAAATCCACTATTCCAAAAAACACACACACATATGAGCTAACAAGTCAACACGTCTTTCGAGAAAACACAAAGACTTTAACATAAACCTAAATATTATGTGCGCGGGAACTTTTTGGCATAAATGCCTAATAAGTTCAGGGTTTAGGGAAACCCTCAAGTCTTTAAGCAATAGGCTAAAAAAGAGGCAAGAGGGGTCCACTATCTCCGAAGAGACGCGCAAGTCCACGAAGAATAAAGACGGTTGACTGATCCATAAAGTGCCGCAGAACCCCCGAAGAGAATAACGCCAAAGGCCGGAAAGGAGTCGGTAAAAAAGCCGACATCATCGGCGGCGTGGGTGGAAAAAAACATCACCCAAAACTCACACGGGGGTGACTTGTCCAAGGGGCCCACGGGGGCGGAAGACCGGAGAGCAGCCCGTTGAATGGGTAGGCGTGGACCAATCACCGTAGCCGGCAGAGCGTATCGTGCAAGGCAAGGGTGGCGCACAAAGCAGCGGGGGTCCACGGGCCCATCCAATCAACAAGCACGGACGTGACGAGGCGAGTCCATGGTGGCAAGGGCCCGAAACAAGGCGCAGACCAGCAAGACGAAGGTTCGAAACGAACGCAGGCGAAACTTCAATGGCGGAAGGAACTTTGCCGAAGCCAAGACACCGTCGAAGAAGCCTGTCAAACCGGGAGCGGCGGCGGCTACAACACATCCCGCGGGGGAGAGAGAGCGGCAGTCCTTCAGCTGGTGCACGCGGGAGGAAGCAGCGGCGTTCGCAGAGCTCAACGCGGCGGCGGAGGAGAAGCACAGAACCGACGGCGAGAGAAGCAGCGGGTTTAGTGCGAGGCGCGGCGGCGGAGCGGACAAGAGCGGCACAGGAGGTGCAGACAGAGGCGAAGAGCGAGTCCCAAAGGCGGGGCCGAGGAAGAACAAGGCGCAACCAAAGGGGACACCGAGAGATGCGGCCGAGACAGAGGTCTGCGGTGGCGGCTCGGGGGAGCTCGGGGGCCGAGTAGCAGGTAGGCGACGCGGGAGGATAAACCACCAAGAGAGGCCGCCAAACTGCGGGCTCGACCAAACACGCAGGCACGGGAAACAAACACCCGCCGGAAAGCCGAGGTAGACGTCGGCGAAAACGAAAACACCGGCGCGGGAGATTTGCGACCCACCGGAAAAAGCCTACGAAACCAACAGCGCGGGAAGAAAAGAGACCCGCCGGAACAGCTGCTGGGGCCAATGCCTATGGTGAGGAGACGGTGGCAGCTTCGAACAGCAGAAGAAGCCGGGGGACAAACCAGATCCAGCACCAACACGCACAACCAGGATCGAAGGGAAGAGAAAAGAAGGTAGCCAAGCTACCAAACAAAGAAACTTCCCGAGCACGAGCACCAAACGACCAAACCCGGAAACCAGCAAAACCGTGAAGAGCTCCGATCTGTAGGTGGGGACGAAACATGGCCAAAGGTGCAACGCAGAAAAAAATTCAAACGGCAACCATGAGAGAAGCAGTTTAGGGTTCAAAAACGATAAAGTTTCAAGTGCAGCATTTGAATAATTTTCAAAAGTTAGCAAAAACAAGTATTGAAAATTGTATTCAACAAAGAATGCCCAAACATGTTTCAGGGGAGTTTCACCCCTTCATCAGTGGACTTACAAAAAACAATACAAGAGTGGGGTATTTAAAGGAAGTGGAGACAAATCCACTATTCCAAAAAACACACACACATATGAGCTAACAAGTCAACACGTCTTTCGAGAAAACACAAAGACTTTAACATAAACCTAAATATTATGTGCGCGGGAACTTTTTGGCATAAATGCCTAATAAGTTTAGGGTTTAGGGTTTAGGGTTTAGGGTTTAGGGTTTAGGGTTTAGGGTTCAAAAACGATAAAGTTTCAAGTGCAGCATTTGAATAATTTTCAAAAGTTAGCAAAAACAAGTATTGAAAATTGTATTCAACAAAGAATGCCCAAACATGTTTCAGGGGAGTTTCACCCCTTCATCAGTGGACTTACAAAAAACAATACAAGAGTGGGGTATTTAAAGGAAGTGGAGACAAATCCACTATTCCAAAAAACACACACACATATGAGCTAACAA